>NC_081172.1:9011500-9340500 GCF_012432095.1 Onychostoma macrolepis | reverse complement strand
AAGCAGATATGCGCAAAATGCTGCAGTTTGTTCCTTCAGAAATGCGTGTGCTCTTCAAAACTTAAATATAAAATCTCCATTAGTACTTTTTTATAGACACAGTATCCATGGAGATTTCCATAAAATGCGCTCCTCTCTTCTGTCTGTCTCTCTCTTTCTCATGGATGTCCCCAGTGACCCTGCAGGGGAAGTTGAGGGCAGTTTGAACCCTGGTTAGGGACAGCGGTCCTCCCCTGATTTACACATTCAGTATTCCGCCTCCAGCAAGGGCAGGAACAACAACTGTCACATGGAGGCTCTTTCTGCTTTTGGACAGTCACAACAGACCACTCTCACTCAAAGGGCAGAGTTTATTTTAAGAGAAGGCTGAACTTGCAAAATGTAGATCTAATTATACAGCTTTTAATGACAAATGAGTTTTTGTGTGTTGCTGAGTTTCTATTTTATTTTTTATTTTACAGAGTTTGCCTATCAAGAAAGATTTAAAATAGCATAAACTTGATGTGAACAAGTCCCAAGTCTGTATTCAGAAGAACCGGCATGTTTCATAATATATAAAATACTGGTGAAAAGTTTGGAATAATTAAGTTTTTAAAGAAACACAGTTATAAATATAC
This sequence comes from Onychostoma macrolepis, assembly GCF_012432095.1. NCBI lineage: Eukaryota > Metazoa > Chordata > Actinopteri > Cypriniformes > Cyprinidae > Onychostoma > Onychostoma macrolepis. The sequence goes on along the minus strand of NC_081172.1, from coordinate 9,339,883 downwards.
ATTATGTGATACACTACCAGTCAAGGTGTCATTTGGTAGCATTAGTTAATCTATTAACTAACATGACCAAACAATGAACAATGCATTTATTACATTTATTTGTTCATCTTTGTTAATGTTAGAAAATACAGTTGTTCATTGTTTATTCATGTTAGTTCACAGTGCATTAACTAATGTTAACAAACACAACTTGTGATTTTTAATAATGCATTAGTAAATGCTGAAATTAACATTAACTAAGATTAATAAATGCTGTAGAAGTATTGTTCATTCTTAGTTCATGTTTACTGATGTTGTTAACTAATGTTGTTATTGTATGAATATGAACCTTATTGTAAAGTGTTACTGAAATTTCTTATGCTCACCAAGGCAAAAATTTAGTAGAAACAGTAATATTGTGAAATATTGCAATTTAAAAGAACTGTTTAATGTTTTATTACATTTATAAAAAATATATATTTATTCCTGTGATAGCAAAGCTGAATTTTAAAAACATTTTTTGTTTAATATCTTTTCTTCAGGATATTTTCAAAAGAATAGCAATAGTTCAAAAGAATAGCATTTTTTAAATATAAATAATTTGCAACATTATAATTGTCTTCACTGTCACATTTGATCAATTGATCAAATTGTACTTGTTGAATAAAAGTATTATTATTATTTTTTTTTTTTTTTTAAATCTTAGTTAGCCTAAACTTTTTAATGGTAGTGTATCATGGTTCCCACAAAAATATTAAGCAGCAAAAACTATGCACCAAATTATTATATTAGAATGATTTCTGGTCATGTGACACTGAAAACTGCAGTAATTGTTGCTGAAAAGTCAGCTTTGCCATCACAGGAATACATTTTCTTTTAAATTATAATAATAATTCACAATCTTACTAATTTACTGTAATTGTTTTAAATCTTGGTGAACATAAGAGACTTTTTTACAAAACAAAAATCATAATTATTCCAAATATTTGACTGCTATTACATAATGCATATTTATAACTGTCTTTAAGTACAGTGTTTGTACCAGGCTTTTGCAGTAGGATCAGGGCTATTATAAAGTTCAAAACTGTATGTTATTAAATCCGAATGGAGAGCATTCAGACTCTCAACGTCACTGCCTCTCAGCAAATCACTGTAAAACTGAAGTGCATACGACCTTTTGTAGGCTTGTCACGATCCACTCACAGCAGTATATATCCAGAGGGAAGCCTGAAACCTACAATTCCATACGGTAATAGTACTTTAACGTAATTACACTCATAAAATCCCATAACAGCAGAGCATGGCGGTAGATTAAATCTTCTTACAGTACATAGGTTTTTATGAGACGCTCATGAGCAGGTTAAGTAGAAGACATCTCTCCCTGCAGAGCACTAAAAGGTCAAAAGGTCAATGCATTAAGAGCCTTTTTTGTCACGTTCTTGTCTCTTTAAATTCCATTGTGTCTTTGAGTTAGCAGATCTCGTTCCTTAATAATTCCCTCTCCAGATCTGCACTGAAGAATCTGACTCTTTCTGGGGTCAGTTTAACAGTAATGCAGATTGAGTGGCTATTGCTTGCTGTATAGAAAAGATAAGTGGTGCATATTTAAATTTAGTTTCTATTATGTGAAATAAAATCTAATAACTGAGGAACAAATGAAGTCCAGAAAAGCTAAGCTCTATTGCACTTTATGGGCTTTCTCCTACATACTACATTTGTTCATGTAATAGTTTGTTTGATCTAAATAAGACCAATTCTCTGCTTTCAGCATTTATGTGCGTGCGTGCAAAAATTTTACCTCTGGCTATGGCAGTTACTTAGCCATTAACAGTTAATTATGAAACATACATTTGTTGATAGTCATTTTTGCATTAGTCTACACCGATTCTAAAAACAGCCCTAAAGGAGAATCGACTCTTATGCAGAATAAATAGCTGTTTAAGTGTCTTACATTAGGCTCTGTCTGAACGAAACCTGCACAACAGTGAGGATTTTTTTTTTCTTAGGTTGGCCAGACACCAATCAAAGACCTTCATGGCTGGATTACCATCACTGAGTGTTTCCATGCCGCCCATAACATTTTTTCCCCCTGTTTTCCTAAAAGTCCCTGTTTCCTCCCATAGTTCTGCTAATGCATCTATTCCCTCTTGCTCCATAAAACGCTCATTACATTTCATTGCTTCATTGCTCCGGAGCACTGCTGGTGCCCAATGACTGGTTCTTAATTGTTTATCTACACTTTTCTTACAGGATATACAGTAATTCTAGTGAGCAGTCAGTTTTCTGTCACAGGAAATGTAGCTGTAACCTTGATGTCTGCTGAGATATACATTTCTCTGGCATGTCTGGAAAAGCCAACCTCATTACATATAGGTGTGAGGAGACCCAGACTTTTCAACAGAAGAATAAGAGAAAACTGTGGGTGAAAATTATGATAAGGGTAAATATACAGTATCTACAGTATGTTAAACATATGCAATATATCTAAAAGGAAGCAAAACTCAAAGGGTCTTAAAATCGAAATTCATTATTCATCGATTATTATTATTATTATTAATGTAGATACATGCACACAAAATATTCTCAAATGTTTCAATGCAAAAAGTCTTATGCTTATCATCATTATTTAAAAAATATATATAATTTACTGTTTTATAGTAGTAATAATAATGCTACATATCATTATTATTACATATATAGTAGATGCTGTATATTTAGTTCATATATAATTGTTTTTTCACATTACAGTAATGAGAATATGACTTTTGCATTATAGTAATAAGAAATGTGCTTAATTGTATACTTAATTTAGTTTTGATTTTGAGAATGTTTACAATAAAATATTTAATAATAAAATGTAATATTTTATAATATTAATAATTAAAATGATTATAAATTATTACTAATAATCATTAATTAATACTTGTAATAATTAAATTTTATATATTATTATATTTTAATTAAATATTGTTATAATTATATATATATATATATATATATATATATATATATATATATATATATATATATATATATATATATAATTTTACATTTTCATATATATTAATTTTGTCAAATTAAATTATAGTTGTTGTTTTATTTAAGATGTTTGGAAAATGTTTCCCAAAATCAGTCTATCTTGATTTTGGGATACAGTTTTTGATGTTATACCCATGACATGCAATTTTCCAGACATTTTAAATAAAACAACTACAGTTAATCCAAGTTTACGTCCCAGTCTGACATTTCAAAAAGACAAAAAATCTGTTCTGTTACATAAAGCCAAGAAGAGCACCTTCCTCTCTCATGGCCTTTCCTTGATAATTTATGTCGTGGTTCAGGGAGGACAGCCAATCGATTCTGCTCAGTTTTCACAGTAAAACACCACTCTGCATCCTCCATTCCCAACGTCTCGTTCTCAGTCTGGTGATGAAGGGCACCTTCTCTGCTGTTACGGATGAGACTATCATATTTAACCCAAGACGCTCAAGCAAAAAGAAGATCTTCTGCTGTGTTGTTATCTTACATTGCCATGCGTATTCGTACGAAAGCCCCACAGTACCTGTAGATGATTGGCTTTCTTGGTAATGAGGTTTACAGTCATGACTAATAGACGAAGACCTTTTGCCGTGGCCGTGTTTGTTTAGCTGGTTAATCTTGAGCATATCTCTCAGTCAGTTCTCTGCTGCCCCTCTGACTTGAGGAAATGTCACACGCTATCATGAATAAGAGATGAGTGTCGGTCACAGAAGTGCCCCAGGTGGCTTCCAGCCCCTCTCCTCCTCTCGAGAGCCTCCTGCCACCACCTCCGACTGCAAACGCTGTGTGTTTCTCTGCTGACAGGTGTATTCTTGCACTTTATTGTTTCATGCGTGTATAGCTGCCACGGCTGCTGATAATGTATTCCGCATAATCCTGTAATTATTGTGTGTAATTACAGTGCATATCTTTGGCCTCCGCTGTCAGAAAGTCCACATAGCTTCCGCTCAAACTCATCAGTATTCTCTCTTTACAATGCCTGCATTCTTGCTTTATTCTGTCATTATGTACTCACGCTCATGTTGTTTCAAATCCAGAAGAAGCGTTTTTGTCCACACAATGACTGTCAATGGGATCTAATAAAACATTGGTTTGCACTTCGGCGCAATTCGCATTTCTGCGAATTAATTTGAATTCATACAGTTGTATGTTTTGTATGTCCCACTCATGTCCCAGTGACTCAGTTATGTTTATAAATTGGATTAGAGGCGAACATTTATGCTTTTTTTTCTAAAAAAACACATTTTCGTACAAATTAATACCACCTTGTAAAATAGTTACATTTTCTTGTGAGATCAGGTTGGCTATTCCTTTAAATCTGCAGCCTTGTCGGAGGAATTACAACAGTTAAACAAGTCGTTTATTTCTCTAAATGAATGCTCATCTCGCACAAGCGGCCTTGTTAATTCATTAGAGTAACAGAGATGTGAAATGTTCTAGAGAGAACGAGTACGAGTGCTGCAGTCATTTAAGTTGCAGAGCAATAGATGAGGCTGTTTCTCAGTGTTCCTTTCAGAGTGTGTTATTGACTGTACTGAACACTGTGTAGTTCAGTTGAACGCATTCAGAAGAATTAGGTCTCATGGACTAAATGAGACCGTAGATGACCTGGAAGTTTCACATATGAAAGGCAATAGTCATTAGAGCGAGAGGAAGAGTGTTTAATGTTCTGTGTAATGAATGTAGAGCTTTGTGTGACCTTGTTTGAAAAGAGGTTTGTGACATTTTGCATTTTTGGTGTTCAACACAATCCATCAGATTGTCTGCTCTTTACAAAACATCTCTTGCAAACGTGCACATAACTTTATACACACTATATAGCAGGGTTCCTCAAATCTTTCCCTGGAGGGCCAATCTGCTGCAGAGTTTAGCTCCAACCCTGATCAAACTCACCTACCTGTGATTTTCTAATGATCTTGAAGACTCTGATTAGCACGCTCAGGTGTGTTTGATTAGGGTTACAGCTAAACTCTGCAGGAGTGGGCCAGATTTGAGGATGCCTGCTATATAGGCTATATATATATATATATATATATGTGTGTGTGTGTGTGTGTGTGTGTGTGTGTGTGTGTATTTAAATGTGTATACATATATACTTTATACACACTATATATATATATATATATATATATATATATATATATAGCAAAATGTACATGAAACATCATGTATCTCTTGGAAAATTAGATTTTGAACTCGTTTGATATAAATATTTTCAGGCTGCATTGCGCTTAACTGCTAGTAAGATTTAGCTTAAACACCAAATTGTTTTAAATAAATTGTCTTCTTCCAAGGTTTTTTTTTCAGTTGCTGTATATGGCAGTAATTGAGCACCAAATCAGCATAATTCTGAAAATTCAGCTTTGCCATCACAGAAATATATATTTGTAATATATTTAAATATGTTCAAATATAGAAAACACAATATTACTGTTTTTACTCTGTTTTAGATTAAATAAATTCAGCCTTGGTAAGAATAAGAGACTTCTACCATTTAATAATTCGAAAATTTGACTTTTTTCAAATTATATCTATGCAAATAAGCTCCTATTGAGTTTTTAAATTCAAACAATATACCTGGGTCATTCGGAGTGATCAAAAATCTGTCCTCATAGAGTCCTGACAGGTGTACTCTGGCAAAATTGCATAACCTTTTTGGGTAACACTTTATTTCGATAGTCCACTTTAGACATTCTACTAACAGTAAGTAACTTTGCAACTACGTGTCAACTAGCAGTCATTAGAGTATTAGTAGACTGTCTGCTTAATATCTTCTAAGACTTTACTTTGATGGACCCACAACATACAACATACTGACTATAAGAATCTTTGCAAGTATATGTCAACTGAGAATTAGTTGACATGTAGTTAACACGTAGTTACAAAGTTACTTATAGTTAGTAGAATGTCTAAAGTGGACTATCGAAATAAAGTGTAACCCCTTTTTGCGTAATATTCAGTTTGATGGACTGGCCGAGAATTTCATTACTGACAAACGTGCTGCTGAGGACCTACAAACAGCTGACTGGCGGAGAAAGATTGACAGAGCTGCTAATTTTTTATGCTGTAGCATCAATGCGACGACAGTACTGTCCTTCACCATTTACATCATTCCCAGCAAACCAAAGTTCTCTTGTGCCCCGACAGGTGATTTAGTGTCCAGAGCCATGCATCACCTCCAGCCTCTGAGCATAAAGAACCACAGCAACGGCACTCCGCTCCCTCAGAAGAGCAGCCTGATCCACTGGGAGCCCGAGGCTTTATATACACTCTGCTACTTCATGCACTGCCCTCAGATGGAGTGGGAGAACCCCAACGTAGAGCCGTCCAAAGTCACCTTACAGACCGAGAGGTGAGGGGACTTCCTCTGTGGCTGGGTATTTTTGTTAGGGAGCTTTCTGATTGATGCAGTAGCTCAAGGTACTTACTTTAAGGCTTAAGCCAAGTAGTCGTTTATTCAGCCTGACACTGTCATATAATGAAATGCAGAGGAGTGTAAATGTGAAATACAAGGCAACAGACTGCAAGGCAAAGGCAATGCAATGAAATGAAACCACATTATAAATAAATGAAGAGTAGGTGAAGCACTTCCTGTATCTGATGGAAAATTACGTTAGTGTCATTTTCAAAGATATTAAATAAGTAAACGTTTATGGGTTGATTTGTCTGCTAAATTTTGAACTTGTTTGGTGTAAATATTCTCAGGTTGCATTGTGTTGCAGCTGCTAATGAGATTTAGCTTAGAAACCTAATTAAAAAATTTCATCTTCCAAGGTCATGAAGAGGGCTTTTGCTAGTTGAGCTGATATTAAGTTGCTGTGAGATTAAGTCCAGTTTGTCTCTCAGAGATTGAAGTATTTAAAGATCAGTGTTGTTATTGCTAACTAAAACTATTCTGTTAATTGAAATAACACTACTGTTATCGAATATAAATATGAAATGAAAAACTTACAATAAACAAAAATGAGATGTTACCAGCTAATTAGTTTTAGTTCTAAATATATGAAGTTTATTTTCAAAAACAGAATACAATTAATACTTTTTTAATTATGTTATCATGTTTTTATTGTGTTAGCTGTATTTTATTTTATTTTTTAACCTAATCAAAATAACCCAAATGCAGTTTGATTGAGATTAATTAGAATGCACAATGAAATAACATGATTTTTTTTTTAATTGTTAAAAACGTTATCTGTTTTTGCAAATGAACTCTTCATATATAAACATGTTCTATATACATATACATAATACATGTGACATTGAAGTAACAGCTGCTGAAAATTCAGCTTTGCCACAACAGGAATAAATGACATGTAAAACAAAATACTTTAAAATTGTAATAATATTTCACAATATTATTTTTTACTGTACTTTTTAACAAATAAATCAAGCCTTGGTGAGAGACCATTCTTTTGTATTATTTCTTCTAATATCAAAAAATATTAATTATTCCCAATTTTTGTATCCACGTTTATATAGGCTATATGCAAATAATATACTACAAAAAAATATAGTATATATTTTGTTAATATAAGTAAAGATGAAATAAATAAAATATAAATATTAGATAATAAAAAAAAACTTACACTAAACAAAAGTTACAGAAATGCAGCTAAAACTGGGAAAAAATATTTAATAAACAAATGTTTAAAACACAAAAGCACAAAAGCAAAATGACTAAAAATGAAACTAAAATTCAAATGAAAACTGAAAATATAAAAGCTAATTTAACATATTAATACCAAAATATCATTAGTAAAGACGAATAATGTATATTTGTGAAATAACATAATCATTTTGTCTCCTCCTGCAGGCCGTTTCTCGTACTGCCTCCTCTGATGGAGTGGATCAGAGTAGCTTTGGCACATGCGGAGCACCGCCGCAGCTTTTCAGTGGATAGCGATGATGTTCGGCAGGCGGCCAGACTCCTGCTGCCCGGGGTGGATTGTGAGCCCCGCCAGCTGAAGTAAGCGTGCTGCCATTAAATTAACATCCAGCTACCAGATATTGCTACCCATCATGAGTGAAATGAAAATGGCTCATAAACAGTCTGTACAGGGAAAACAAGCTCAGTCGACCCAACATAAGGCATGCATCACACCATAACTGCTGTTTTATTAGTATTAGGCCAAGTGTTGTAATGAAAGCTTCGCCCATAGATGAGTGTTTCACTTGGAATATGTGACTCAAGCTTTTTTTTGTAGAGGATTAAGACATTAGAGAGATGTTTTTGTATGTGTGCCGCAGGACTGATGACTGTTTCTGCGTGTCACGTAAGCTGGATGCAGCCTCTACCGAGGCCAAGTTCCTGCAGGACCTGGGCTTCCGCATGCTCAACTGTGGCCGCACTGACCTTGTCAACCAGGCCATCAACTTACTAGGACCCGGTGGAATCAACAGTATGAGTGAACAGGTTTGAATGATTCTTACATAAACAGACATGTTCATGCACACAAATATAAAACTTGCCATTATTTTTGTATTTAACAGTATGTTAAGGTAGGGGTTTTATCATCTTTTTAATGGGAACCCCATTCCTGAAATACACACTTCCGTATTAAATTTTGGGGTCGGTAAGAGTTTTTTAAAGAAAGAAATGAATACTTTTATTCAGCGAGGTATCCTTAAATTGAAATTATTTTAACTTATCAAAATATTCCGAGGGAAAAAATGATCAGGGTTTCCACAAAATATTCAATTGAAAATGCTGCTTTGCTATCACAGGAATAAAGAACAATTTTAACATATATCAAAATAGAAAACAGTTCATTTAAACTCTTTTTAGCATATTTTTGATCAAATTAATTCAGCTTGTTTAAATAAAAATGTAAAAATCTTCTCAACACTAAAGCTTTGAATGGAAAAGGAAGCTGCATATTTTCATGTATAAAACATTTATAATGTGCAAGAAAAATGGTAAGTGTTTTCTTTTACAAATGTGTGCTTTGAATAGAATAAAATAATTACATTTCATCTAAATTTAATTAATATAATTGTCTAGCAGAATTTAATCAAATTTTGAATGTGAAACACTTTTTTTTAATAACTTAAGTTTACATGTTAACTTTGACAGCCATAAACAAACCTTTTTCTCAAATAATAAATAAATAAATAGCTTCCTGGGGCTTTGAAAACCTGTGGTGAGTTATTTTGCATTGGATTTGGCCTGGTCCTGTAACCTAAAAGTTGCAGGTTCAGCCCCTAGAAGTGGTTCGTTCACGAGGTCCCGTCCTAGTACAAATGCAGGTGCAACTCCAGGTGCAAAAATGTATTATACATCACTTTAAACAGTTAAACACAACTAAATGCAGATTAATGCATAAATTGATAGGTTGCTGCTGACTATAAATGCTTGCACAAATTGCTATATTTTCCATTTATGGAAGCCCAGAAGGGAACAAACAGATTTGCACAGCAGGTTTCCCTCAAGATTCACAGTGTTTAACGGTTGACCGTATTAATCAGTGCACACACCAGTGCGCTTTCCATCACTGATTGCTTTGCTCTGTTATTGACCTCGGGGAGTGGAAACATTTGCCATTACCTTTGTTTCTTAACTAATTCGCTTGTTATCTGATTTTCCATCTCTTGATTTGAGTAACGTTATGGTTTTCCAGGAGATTGGTTCCTATCAACACAAGAAGACTCGTTTTGTTTAGAGGAATGCATTTAAATGAAATGCTGCATATTGTCAAGTTGCATTCCCTCGTTACTCCACAATCAGGAGATATGTCTGGCACGTGCTCAGTGTTAACTGGTCTTTTGTGGGTTTTGCAGGGAATGACCCCTCTGATGTACGCATGTGTTCGCGGTGACGAAGCCATGGTTCAGATGCTGCTAGACGCAGGAGCCGACATCAACAGTGAGGTTTGTGACTACATCTCTGCTGTGTTCTTATATACACATTCTGTACACCCATCCTCCCCGTCATGTAGTTTCATGTGTAGTATTTGTGTTTATGTGTTGTAGTATGACAGGAGAAAACTCAGACTGCTTTGCATGCACATGAGGGATTTGTCTGGGTAGATTTCCTCTGTGTTTGTTGGAAGTCACTGTCACTAGGTGTTGTTCTGCCAAACTCGGCCCTAGAAGCTAGCGAAGACAGATTTCTCACTAATATAGATGCTCACTATTTGTCGCTATTTCCAGCTTGTTAAAACACGTCTCAGAGAGATATCACCGCAAGTCACAGTTTCAGTCACTTGAAGCAGGGAAATAATATTGTTTACATCTGTGTGTCATAAAAATGCGAAAAGTTCATTGACGTTCGCTATGAATCAGGTTTTGCTTTCTCTCTCACAAAACCTTACACCTTCTACCTCCATCAAACAACTCACAAGAATTTTGACTTGCTTTTTACCGTCAAAACAACCTTCAATTTTTGTAACTTTAGAATATGTAGAAATAAATTTTAATTGAAATGTAAATGTAAAAAATAAATGTATATACAGTGGTGTCCATATTTGATCATTTTAAAAATAATTTACATTTAGTCATTTAGCAGACGCTTATCCAAAGCGACTTACAAATGAGGACAATATAGAAGCAATCAAAACAATAATATGCAAGTGCTGTGACAAGTCTCGGTTAGCCTCATGTAGTACACGTAGTAAGTTTTTAAAATATATAATAAAGAAAAAGAAAACAAGTAGATACAATAGAAAAAGAATAGGGAACACTAGTGTTAGAGGGTCTTCTTTAAATAAAAACAAAACAAGTCAAAAGAATAGAGAATGCTAGTGTTAGAGGGTATTTTTTATAATAAAATAAAATTTAAAATAATAATTGAATAAACATTTTTTTATTGAAGATGCTGGTTAAAACCTCAGAAGTGTGTTATAATTATGTTAACCTTCAGTTTGCCAAATGCAAGGTATTTGGTGCTGGTGTTAACATAAATTAGAGTAGAAATAACAGAAATAAAAATACTTAATTTAAAGAATTTAATATACACTAATTCAAGCAAATTATATTATCAGCATAATAATTTTAGTTACATGTTGAATTGAAAAGCTAATGTAATTTTTTTTTGTAATTAATGAATTGAAAATAATATTAAAATGTATTTTAGTAGGTCTTTTAAAATAATTTTACGGTATTTCTGATGCTTTGATATTTCTGAAAGTTGAAACATTTCTTATTATACTCTAAAAAAAATGTACGCCTATTTTTAAGATTTATGCAATTTAATTAATAGTAAAATTCTAATATAATAATAATCCTTATATATTTTAATTGAATAATTGATTAATGATTGTTCAATTGTTCAAATAAAATACATAAGGATTATTCAATTCAGTTTGATGGAATTGTACTGCACTCTTAAAAATAAAGGTGCTTCACGATGCCATAGAAGGACTTTTTGTGTCTAAATGGTTCCATAAAGAACCTTTAACATCTGGTTTCACAAAAGGTTCTTTGTGGCGAAAGAAGGTTCTTCAGATTATTAAGAAAGGTAAGAAAGAGATGGTTCTTTAAAGAATCTTTGACTGTATGGTTCTTTGTGGAACCAAAAATAGTTCAGCAATGGTTCTATGGCATCGCTATGAAGAACCTTTAAAGCACCTTTATTTTTAAGAGTGTATTAATTAAATTGTTTAATTCTTAAAAATAGGCCTATTATTTGGAGAGGGGGTATTATCAATGAAGAAAATATTCAAGCTGCTTAATATTTTTGTGGAAACTGTCACTTTTTATCAATTTAAAGCATTCATATTGAATAAAAGTGTGCTTGTATACTGTACAGGCAGCTCATATAAAGAGGCAAAAAGGCCAAAGATCCTCTCCTATCTCCATATTTTCAGCTGAGCGCAGCGTCTCTGTGCTTTTCCCAGGACAGGTTTTTAAAGGTCTCCATCTCTCTGATTTGTGCCCTGCTCTGTCCCCTGTACCTCCCTTAGGTGCCAAACACAGTGCAAAAGTACCCCTCAGTCTTCCCAGAGACCCGGCAGGCCACTCCTCTCACCTTCGCCATACTTCACCAGCACATCCCCGTGGTGCAGGTAGTGACGTCTCTCTCCTGCCCGAACTTTCAGCAAGATTTTAAGCCAAACAACTGAATCAGACTAAAATTCCTGTAGCGTATGCATCAGTTTTCTCCTGAAAGCCTTGTCTGCATGAATTGGGGTTTTCATTTTAGCATGAAGTCGTACAGCCATTATGATTCATTATGTGTTATGCTTATTTCATTGTCATTGTCTCTAATTCTTCGAATTAATCTTAGCAGGAATTGCTTTCATTAGCTTATTCACTACAGCTGGAGTTCTCCATAATGGAAAACCAGATCTCTTCTCTCTCCTTCCTTTAATCTCAGTTGCTTCTGGACGCTGGAGCTAATGTTGAGGGCTCTCTGCAGGACGGGATGGAGAACTACACTGAGACGCCTTTGCAGTTAGCTGCCGCTGCAGGTAAGAAAGCTCATACTGCAGACCGGACAACAGTGCCACTTCCTTCTCGAATTACTGAATTATAAGCCAGCGAGACCACAAGAGAGGACTCAGCAGTTTGTGTGCTGTAGGGAACTTTGAGCTGGTCAGTCTGCTTTTGGAGAGAGGAGCAGACCCCATGGTTGGGACCATGTACCGCAACGGCATCTCTACCGCACCGCAAGGGGACATGAACTCCTACAGCCTGGCTGCAGCGCATGGACACAGGTAACACACACACACACACACACATTAGTCAAATATACACACACAGTCTCGTAATTTATTAATAAAACTGCAAAATCGTATCATCCTCATCCTCGTGCTGCAGGAACGTGTTCTGCAAGCTTCTGTCGCAGTCGGAAAAGGGGAAGGCAGATGTTCTGTCTCTACAGGAGATCTTGGCTGAGGGATCAGAGATGGAAGAGAGGAATTCCCTGAAGATGGAAGCAACCCGCACGGGGAAAGCCAAACTCAAAGCTCTTAGAGAAGCGATGTATCACAGCTCTGAACACGGCTATGTCGACATCACATTGGACATCAGAAGTCTAGGTCAGTACTGACAGTGTATCTACAATAATAAAATAATCACATCACAATGAATTTGCATAACATTAAGTTACTTACTGTAAGTATAGCTTAATGTAATGAATGGCTTGTTGAATAGAGGTGTGCTGTGGAACATTTTGATATGGCATACAATAAAACAGAAACTTGCATGGAACTGCTATATATGCTATATATACATCTACACTTGACCCTCTAACACTAGAACTCACTATTCTATTTCTATTCTATCTACTTGTCATATATACTGTATATATATATATATATATATACACACACAGTAGTTTTCTTTTTAACTATTATGAAAACAACAAAATAACTTGACCCTCTAACACTAGCTCTATCTATTCTTTTCTGTCTTTTTATTATTTTTATTGATTATATATATATAAACACAACCCGAATTCAGGAAATGTTGGGACGTTTTTTAAATTTGAATAAAATGAAAACTAAAAGACTTTCAAATCACATGAGCCAACATTTTATTAACAATACAACATAGATAACATAACAAATGTTTAAACTGAGAAATTTTACAATTTTATGCACAAAAAATCGAGGGTTATAAGTTTCTGGAGTTTTGGTGTTGGAATTTGGTCCCATTCTTGCCTGATATAGGTTTCCAGCTGCTGAAGAGTTCGTGGTCGTCTTTGATGTATTTTTTGTTTAATGGTGCACCAAATGTTCTCTATAGGTGAAAGATCTGGACTGCAGGCAGGACAATTCAGCACCCAGACTCTTCTACTACGAAGCCATGCTGTTGTAATAGCTGCAGTATGTGGTTTTGCATTGTTCTGCTGAAATACACGTTGTCTGGAGGGGAGCATATGTTGCTCTAAAACCTTTATATACCTTTCAGCATTCATAGTGCCTTCCAAAACATGCAAGCTGCCCATACAGTATGCACTTATGCACCCCCATACCATCAGAGATGCTAGCTTTTGAACTGAACGCTGATGACACGCTGGAAGGTCTCCCTCCTCTTTAGCCCGGAGGACACCGCTTCCGTGATTTTCAACAAGAATGTCAAATTTGGACTCGTCTGACCATAGAACACTTTTCCACTTTGAATCATTGCATTTTAAATGAGCCTTGGCCCACAGGACACATATGGCCCCGTGTTCACATATGGTTTCCTTTTTGCATGATAGAGCTTTAGTTGGCATCTGCAAATGGCACGGCGGATTGTGTTTACCGACAGTGGTTTCTGGAACTATTCCTGGGCCCATTTAGTAATGTCAATGACAGAATCATGCCGATGAGTGAAGCAGTGTCATCTGAGGGCCCAAAAACCACAGGCATCCAACAAAGGTCTTCGGCCTTGTCCCTTACGCACAGAGATTTCTCCAGTTTCTCTGAATCTTTTGATGATGTTATGCACTGTAGATGATGAGATTTGCAAAGCCTTTGCAATTTGACGTTGAGGAACTTTGTTTTTAAAGTATTCCACAATCTTTTTACGCACTCTTTCACAGATTGGAGAGCCTCTGCCCATCTTTACTTCTGAGAGGCTCTGCCTCTCTAAGACATCCCTTTTATAGCTAATCATGTTACAGACCTGATGTATGTACAATTAACTTAATTAGTTGCCAGATGTTCTCCCAGCTGAATCTTTTCAAAATTTTGAAAGTCTTTTAGTTTTCATTTTATTCAAATTGAAAAAAAACGTCCCAACATTTCTGGAATTCGGGTTGTATATATATATATTATGAAAACGTGTTTATATATATATTTTTGTATATATTTATATATAAATATATTTCTATAATATGTGTATTTATACTTTTATTAAGCAAGGGTGCATTAAATTGACCAAAAGTGACACATTTATTATAAAATATTATATGTTTAAAATATTATATTATAAAATTTCAAATGAATTTGTTCAAAATAAATGCTGTTTTTGAACTTTCTATTCATCCAAAAAAAAAAAAAAAAATCAAGGCTTCAACAAAAATATTAAGCAGCACAACTTTTTCCAGCATCCATTATACTAAGAAATGTTCCTTGAGCACTAAATCAGCATTTTAGAATGATTTCTGAAGGATCATGTGACACTGAAGACTGGAGTAATGCCTGCTGAAAACTCAGAAAGAAAGAAATGACATTTTAAAATATATTAAAATACAAAACAGTTTCTTTTTGTTATAATTATGTTTCAAAGTACTTTTGTTCTACTGTATTTTTGATTGAATACATGCAGCCTTGGTGAGCTTAAGGTATTCTTTCAGAAACATTTTATCTTGCCGATTCAAAACTTTTGAATGGTAGTATATACCATTGTGAAAATCTTAAAGGCGACTTACATCACTGATCACATAACATTTCCACTTGTTAAAAAGTAAAACAGTGTTTGTCATTTGTTTTTTTGTATATCAGGGGTGCCCTGGACACTGCACACCTGGCTGGAGTCCCTGCGAACCTGTTTCCTGCAGCACCGGCGGCCGCTGATCCAGGGTCTGCTGAAAGAGTTCAGCTCTATTGAAGAGGAGGAGTACACAGAGGAACTCATAACACACGGCCTCCCACTCATGTTCCAGATCCTGCGTGCCAGCAAGGTGAACAAAAACACATGCTAAACTCACAAGCACCAACACAAGAGTGCAAATTTCCACAACTGACATCATATGCTTTCTCTGGAATCAAACCTCTGATCTTGGTAGTAGCTTGCCTGAGATACATGATCATACCCATTAGGTATAATCCAAGGGTTACTTCTCATAGAATCCTTAGAGTCCAGAACCCTGGGGAGCATATTGCTTCTGTAGAACAGGAAGTGAAGGCAGAAACTTGCATAATTTGAATTGGGCATTCTGTTGACGTCCTCCCACAGCATTATGTAATAGTGAGCTTCGCTTTGAAACCTAGGGTGCTAGAAAGAATCCTTAGACACTGACCATTACATCTGCTTCACACATCCATACCTACTCCCTCTATAGCAGATCAGGAAGTAAAGATAAATGTGGATTTCCTTCTATTGGGGCTACAGTAGGTGTATGTGTGAGCGTGTTTGTCAAGGTTGATCTATGGTGGAATCAAGGAACCTTACTCTGAGCCCTGCAGGGATGACTGACAGTTTCCGCTCCCTGCTCAACCTTCACAAGTAATGCGTGTCTGCTTGTTAGTACAAAGAGAGAGA
The DNA here is from genome assembly GCF_012432095.1 of Onychostoma macrolepis. NCBI lineage: Eukaryota > Metazoa > Chordata > Actinopteri > Cypriniformes > Cyprinidae > Onychostoma > Onychostoma macrolepis. Next base: position 9,323,734 of record NC_081172.1, on the reverse strand, counting down.
GACCAAGAGACAGAACGGCAGAGAGAGCGGGAGAGAGAGGAAATAGCGGTGCTATGCTGACAGCAGGTGATTTGTAGAGGCAGAGGCAGGCCGGGCGAGAGAAATGTCAAGTTGATGAGGAACCTCTAACAATCTTTCAGAGAAGCTGATCGTTCGAACTGCAGAAGGAGCGAACTGACAGGGATTTAAGAGTTTTACTCCTATCGCCTTCATAACAAAGTACTGATCCCAAAAAAACACCATACATTGATACTTCTCAAGGATAGATGGTGCGGTTTTGCTATGCAAGCTTACACATAACCTTCACACAATTCAGGCACTGTAAAATGTGTTGTTTTGTATTTGGGGCTTGATGAGAGGGGTCTTACCTGTTACTCTTTCTTATGGTTTGCAGAATGAAGTGATTAGTCAGCAGCTGGCCATGATATTTACTCAGTGCTATGGACCGTATCCGATCCCCAAACTTACAGAGATCAAGAGGAAACAGACATCAAGACTGGGTACGTAGCACCAGATATCAGGTTGTGCCGTGCTCTCTGTAAAACACAAACAACTGCAAGCTTTTCGTGACCAACAGAAAGTGACATTTTGAATTGAACTGAGCACTCTTTTTGTTCATGAAATGTCAAGTGAAAAATGTCATTTGTGGGTGGTTCTGCCATTAAAAAATATTTTAAATGCAAGTTGAAGAGATCAGGTTGAAGAGTTCAGTCAAAAATGAGATTTCTGTCATTATGTACTCACCCTCGTGTCACTCTGAGCCATATGACTGATTTCTTTTGTGGAACACAAAATTCTGAAGAGTGCACTGCAATTAAGAACAGTTTATTTGAATAATAATAAAATTTATCTTTAAAATTCAAATTAAATTCCATCTTTGTAAAAACTCATTTAAGTTCATTTAAACTAAATTAAGAATCATTTACAGTAACTGAAATAAAGCTAAAATAAAATGAGGTGAACCCATTAACTGCAACGGTTCGATTTACAAACAGATCATTGAAACCAGTTTTGTGAATTGTATTCGTCTCAAAAGAATGTTGAATTCGTAATAAAAAAAAAAAAAAAACTCTGTTGGCTGTAAAGATTTTCATTGAAAAAAGACAAAAAATTCAGTCTGTTTCTCAATATGATCAGTATGATTTGTTTTGACTTCATACGGGTTGGGAACAGTATAAGAGTAAATATGACAGAATTTTCATTTTTGGATGAACCTTTGGAGTTCTTTTGGCAGTGACTGTGGTATGCTGCTGATTTCCACGGATTCCACAGTTGCAACTAATGAAATGCATCTGTGATATGTTTGTGTCAGATCCTCATTTTCTAAACAACAAGGAGATGTCAGATGTGACCTTCCTGGTGGAAGGAAAGCCATTCTATGCTCACAAAGTTTTGCTCTTCACCGCCTCCAACAGGTCAGTTGGTGCACTGCATCCACCTGAAAAATAAACCCTGTATAATTACAGTACATACAGTGTAACAGTGACAGTGTGCCTTTTTTGCTTTTGTTCTTTTGATTACAATACCTTATTAATAACACACATATGAGGCCCAAGAACTGCTTAATTTCATTAATTGTTACTCTTTAAGGAGTGCTATTATTGTTTTAACGTCTCCTTCTTGTACCCAAGGTTTAAATTACTTCTGGCAAACAGACCAGCTGCTGAGAACACCTGTATCGAAATCAGCCATGTCAAATACAATGTATTTCAGGTACAGTCCGACTGCTCCACTAATGCTCTGAGAAGATGCAAGTGTGTCTTGCTATTTTTATGCTGCTTTTATTTAGAGGGAAAGGAGAGCTCATCATTTTTATATTATGGTCTATTGAGTGTCAGACTGATGCATGAAACATTATATTTTGCTTTCCATATAGCTGGTGATGCAGTATCTGTACTGTGGTGGAACGGATTCACTTCACATCAGAAACACTGAAGTTATGGATGTAAGTACTAATAACTCTGTTTCAGTCCTTATGTTATGCAATCTAGCATTTATATTTAAAGGGATTTTACAGTTTAAAGCTGTCAAACTGATTCTTATTACAGCAGCAATATAAGACCAGTGTTCAGTTACTAATTGAAGTTATTATTATTTCTTCCACACATTAATAAAGTTCATTAGCCTCACTATGTACTTATCAGAATGAGAATCAGAATGAGCTTTATTGCCAGGTGTGTTTACACATACGAGGAATTTGTATGTCGTTTAAACATTTGTTCAAAGATTTGTTTCATTCAAAGCTTTTATGCTCACCAAGGCTGCAAGAAATACAGAAAAAACAGTAATATTGTGAAATATTATTACAATTTTAAATAACTGTTTTCTATTTTAATATATTCTAAAATGCAATTTATTCTTGTGTTGGCAAAGCTGAATTTTCATCAGACATTACTCACTCGATCCTTGAGAAATCATTCTAACATGCTGATTTGATGTTCGATGAATATTTCTTATTATTATCAATGTTGAAAACAGTTGAGCTGCTTAATTTTTTCTTTTTTGGAAACCATAATTTTTTCAGGATTCTAAAGTTCAAAAGAACAGTATTTATTTGAAAAAAGCATTTATTTGATGTCTTTACTTACTGTCACTTTTGATCAATTTAATGCATTTTTGTTGAATGAAAGTATTAATTTCTTTTAGCCAAAGAAATCTTAGGTAGTGTAAATAAAATACTAAAATAAAAATAAAAACTAACTACACAAATAAAACAGTACAAGATTATATATATATATATATATATATATATATACACACACACACACACACACACACACACACACACACAGTATTTATGTATACAGTATCTCACAGAAGTGAGTACACCCCTCACATTTTTGTAAATATTTTATTATATCTTTTCATGTGACAACACTGAAGAAATTACACTTTGCTACAATGTAAATTAGTGAGTTTACAGCTTGTATAACAGTGTAAATTAGCTGTCCCCTCAAAATAACTCAACACACAGCCAATAATGTCTAAACTGCTGGCCACAAAAGTGAGTACACCCCTAAGTGAAAATGTCCAAATTGGGCCCAAAGTGTCAATATTTTGTGTGACCACCATTATTTTCCAGCACTGCCTTAACCCTCTTGGGCATGGAGTTCACCAGAGCTTCACAGGTTGCCACTGGAGTCCTCTTCCACTCCTCCATGATGACATCACGGAGCTGGTGGATGTTAGAGACTTTGCACTCCTCCATCTTCCGTTTGAGGATGCCCCACAGATGCTCAATAGGGTTTAGGTCTGGAGACATGCTTGGCCAGTCCATCACCTTTACCCTCAGCTTCTTTAGCAAGGCAGTGGTCGTCTTGGAGGTGTGTTTGGGGTCGTTATCATGTTGGAATACTGCCCTGTGGCCCAGTCTCCGAAGGGAGGGAATCATGCTCTGCTTCAGTATGTCACAGTGCATGTTGGCATTCATGGTTCCTTCAATGAACTGTAGCTCCCCAGTGCCGGCAGCACTCATGCAGCCCCAGACCATGACACTCCCACCACCATGCTTGACTGTAGGCAAGACACATTTGTCTTTGTACTCCTCACCTGGTTGCCGCCACACACGCTTGACACCATCTGAACCAAATAATTTATCTTGGTCTCATCAGACCACAGGACATGGTTCCAGTAATCCATGTCCTTAGTCTGCTTGTCTTTAGCAAACTGTTTGCGGGCTTTCTTGTGCATCATCTTTAGAAGAGGCTTCCTTCTGGGATGACAGCCATGCAGACCAATTTGATGCAGTGTGCGGCGTATGGTCTGAGCACTGACAGGCTGACCCCCCACCCCTTCAACCTCTGCAGCAATGCTGGCAGCACTCATACGTCTATTTCCCAAACACAACCTCTGGATTCTCAACTTCTTTGGTCGATCATGGCGAGGCTTGATCTGAGTTGAACCTGTCCTGTTAAACCGCTGTTTGGTCTTGGCCACCATGCTGCAGCTTAATTTCAGGGTCTTGGCAATCTTCTTATAGCCACGCCATCTTTATGTAGCGCAACAATTCTTTTTTTCAGATCCTCAGAGAGTTCTTTGCCAGGAGGTGCCATGTTGAACTTCCAGTGACCAGTATGAGAGAGTAGCTGTGTCTCATTTAGAAGGCTGCGTCCTCCGGAGGTCTCATTCGAAGGGTGCATACGTCATCGAGGCTGTCTCATTTCAGAAAAGCAAGTAGGACACTCCGAATGCAACCTTCGAATGCGACCTTCTTTCACGGGAATTCGGAGGATGCATCAGGTGTATCCTTCACTGCAACAGATAACCCACAATTCTTTGCGTCAATAAACAACTGTCGTTAATTTGAAAAATGCCGGTGCCGGCAGATGTACACACAAGCGCAGATGTGGTGTTTTCAACTTAACTTAAATTGCCTCCAATAAAAACTTTGAGGTTGATATAGGTTAAACTTTGTTCTTAATATCCTCCTCCTTTTTTTCTCTAACAGCTGTCTGTTGTACGAACGTTGCAGCTCCTCAAACATTGAGCGAAATAAAACAAGCTTTTTTTTTTAAATTACTTTCCAAATTTAGAAACATTTTTCCTTAATTTAAGTAGTGTGAGAGTGCAACAATGCTCTAAATGTGTTGGCAAATCAACGTGATACTTCCTGTTTTTTTTTCCCGCCCGTCCTACGAAGGCCGTCTCGTTTAATTCTAGGTTGAGGACACTTCGTATACGTTATGCATCCTACAGAGGATGCAACCTCCAGAGGATTCGACCTCCGGAGGACGCAGCCTTCTAAATGAGACACAGCCAGTGAGAGCGATAACACCAAATTTAACACACCTGCTCCCCATTCACACCTGAGACCTTGAAACACCAACGAGTCACATGACACCTGGGAGAGAAAATAGCTAATTGGGCCCAATTTGGACATTTTCACTTAGGGGTGTACTCACTTTTGTGGCCAGCGGTTTAGACATTAATGGCTGTGTGTTGAGTTATTTTGAGGGGACAGCAAATTTACACTCATTACTGTACAGCGGTTTAGACATTAATGGCTGTGTGTTGAGTTATTTTGAGGGGACAGCAAATTTACACTCATTACTTTACATTGTAGCAAAGTGTCATTTCTTCAGTGTTGTCACATGAAAAGATATAATAAAATATTTACAAAAACGTGAGGGGTGTACTCACTTCTGTGAGACGCTGTATATATATATATATATATATATATATATATGTATATATATATATATTTTTTTTAAATTGACATGTATTATTGATTACCTTATATACAATATTAGGCTTATTTGAATTTTATTTCTTTTGGTCTCAACATCTCTCTGCTCCGCTTTCTTCCAGCTCCTCTCTGCATCTAAGTTCTTCCAGCTGGAGGCTTTACAGAGACACTGTGAGATCATCTGCGCCAAGAACATCAACACCGAAACTTGTGTGGAGATCTACAACCATGCTAAAGTAATATACAATCGAACATGTTCTCAGATTTAATTTTCCACGCTTATGAAACATTCTTTACATTCTCAGTATGTTCTTTCCTCTCCTTCTCTCTTAGTTCCTGGAGGCACCTGAGCTGTCGGCCTACATCGAGGGCTACTTTCTGAAGAACATGGCAGTTCTCATAGAGCTTGAGCCATTTAAACAGTTGCTCTATAACACCCCAGTGGAAAACTGCTGCTCCGACGCGTTGCATGATCTGGAGAAGACGCTGGCCACGCGCATTCGCTCCATTCATCTGTCCTCCTCGAAGGGATCCATTGTCTAAAACTGCCTTCAGCCTTCATCAAAGCATGCTGAAATCTCAACACGTGCACTTCCTCCAGGACTCTAGCAGTGCGGTGTAAATGTGTTCATTCAGTGGCAGTAGCAATGCACTCGTAGTTCTCCATCTAGGACTGTGGTGATATTCTCAACAGACTTGATCTGTGCTTTAGGTAACAGCCATAAAGGAAACAATGCCATTTTACATTTCATCTCCAAATTGAATAACACCTGTGACAGATAATGGTTTCTTAGATGCAGTACCTCTACTAACCTTGGAATATTGCAATTCCAGTAACTCATTTTGAAGCAGTATGAGCAGCAAATGTGATGTGACCCAAAAAAGTGGTACTGTTGAGATCGCTACAGCAAGCAGGTCATGCTTTTTTGGTACATCATGGCTTAGGGGTACAAGGAGTTAGTCCTCTGGAATAGAAAACAACTCAATCATTGTCAGCACTGATTATAGATGTTACTAAATATGCTTCCTAGATTTGTATTTTTGAGCATTGAGATGATGCTTCTTCACAGTTGTACAGATATTGCTCTTGTTATCAGTAACCATATGTTTAAAATGTGGGCAGAGAATGTGGCTGCCAGTGTAAATACTGATGGAAATCTCTCATGTGGAGTAGTTTGATCTCCAGCTGTAAGTAGATGTATATAAGATGTCATCATCTTAAGAATTCCATCGAGAACTCACAATAATGTATTATAGAAGTGTTCTTGAAGTCTTGTTAACTGTTGTAAATGTAGATGAGCATGTAAGTATTTTCATGCTTGGGTTTTGTTGCTGTCGTCATGTCTTGCATTGACTTTACACTCTTCTGTGTGTGTGCGGGGGTCTGTTTTGTCTGGGAAAATGAACTATTATCAGCATGGAGTTGCAGAATTGTAGCTGTGAATCCCCTGACTGAAACGACTGATTCAGAATGTGGCTGCAATATGTTCTGATGTGCTATGTCTCTTATGACATTTGTGTCACTCGATGACTAAATCAGTGTTCTTTATAAAGATTACTACAAAATACTCATGCTTCTCGTCATTTTTCATAGTCTGGGATTTTTTTAATAAGCTGGAGGTTCATCATTTTTGTTTGCTTGTATTACAGAACCCAGGTTTTCCCAACTCAGATTTTACAGTACATTTACAGACATCAAGTGGCGACCCAAACCACAACTGGCTGACTTTCGCGCTTCGCTATGACTCTATGGCTGGTTGCATTTTATTACTTTATATTTTCCCCTCTGCTGTCCACAGTCATAGTAGACCTGTGACCCACAGACACAACTTACCAGCTGAGAACCAATGAGCTTAATAATTGTAATGCTGCTTGCTGAATTTTAATGCTGTTTGTTAGCTGATTCAGCAGCTCTGAGATTTCTTTTGCTTTCTGAGAAATCTTTTTTGTAACTTTGGAGTGCAACTTAGCCCTCAAGTTGTTTATACTGTGTTAAAGAAGACTTAATCTCAGCAAACCAGACAATGTTTACAGGCACAACAGATGCGAAAGAGGGAGAGGGGCAGAGGAGGAGGGAAGCATGAAGGGTTGCACTGAAAAAGCCAGGGATATATGAGTCAGAATAGTGAAAAGAAAGGAAAGGAACAAGAGAAGCATTGTCCTTTTATGTGGGAAGTAGTTGCCCATTGAAATCGGGACTCAAAGTTTGCAGGCTACTATATCTAGGGGTGACCTGTGAATTCAATATTTTTAATTTATCCAAAGTCCTAGATTTTAAATGATTTATAAGAGCATATTTACCTCAAAGAGGACATTTTTAATGTTTTTCACCATGTTCTCTATTTAGCCTATGTCAAGGACCTCGAACAGAATGTTTTAATAGCCTATTGAGTAGCTAGTCAACATTTGAAGTGGATCAAAACCTTTCATCAAACTTGTCCTAAAACCAAAATGCGTTCTTGTCTTGGGACAACTTTGATGAACTTTTTTGATCCACTTCAAATGCTGACTACTGTAGCCTATATCAAATGTTACATAATAAACAAACAAAAAATAATAATCAATTGTTTTGCGAAATAATTGTTTCAAAACGATTGAAAACTGAAGACTGGTTAAAACTCTTTAAATGCATCAAAAACAGCAATATGTTCAGAGATGTTCTACAAACAGCTGCACAAGAGTTTCAAATGTAGGTAATCTGCAAAATATTATGTTTAAAATATCATTAAATGCCAAATATTAATGTAGTCTTTATTAATTTGTGACACTTCTACCAACAAATTTGTAATAGCACTTTTACAATCAGTATTTTAGGAACTTGTTTTAAAATATGCGGAAATGATGGTGTGATTGTTTCGAAGATTCGGGAAGCAGTGAATCCAACTACTTCGATTCGTGTTCGATGCGGTTCTTAGAAAGCAATCATCTCTGCTGACTCTGGACGCGAACTGTCAAACGATTCAGCCCGAATTAGTTCAACCGGTTCACTGAAAAGAACCGGTCCAAAATGGCGATTGAGTGAGAAAAGTTGCGTTCACGCCACACATAGTAATAACCAGTGATGGGAATAACGGCGTTATAAATAAACGGCGTTACTAACAGCGTTATTTTTTTCAGTAACGAGTAATCAAACGAATTACTGTTTCCTCCGTTACAACGCCGTTACCGTTACTGACAATAAAATGTGGCGTTACTATATTATATTATTAGAATTTAATTTTTCAGTTCATCTGAATGGATGCGCAGTGTAGCTGTATTTGACGTACCATAAACTCTAGTGTGAAGCGCACAACTCACCGTCGCTTTCTCTCACATACACGCACGCAAAGAAAGATACAGAGCAAGAGAGTCTTTCATAACATGCAGAATTGACGCGCTACATGTAAACTATATTCTTTGTTGCATTTTCTTGTCAAAATATCGGAGTTCCTTTGGAATTCTTCAGCTTTTAAGAACTGCCGGTTTCTCTGGTAGTGGGCGGAACTAATGCGCAAACGACAATTTCATTGGCTGGCGCTCACCTATTATCGTCCTTGTTTTGATTTCAGCAAATTAATTCGAGCGAACGCAGACAACATGATTAATATTCATGAACCCAGCAGCTCATTGGTCCTTAGGGCGTTTTATATTGATGACAAATATGCCTTCACTTGGTTATTCTAATTACTAAAGTTCTATCATCATATAATATTAAATTATCATAATATTATATTATAATGCTTGACTGACTGGTACTAAGTGTCAGTAGATAAATAGTGTAGATTAATGTAGAATGTTTTATAATAATAATTTATTCTTTTTGGTGTCCATTTCATTAATTTAACATATTTAATATTGGGGGCATCCAAAGTTATTTGACATTTGAACATTTTTATAAAAAGTAACGCAATAGTTACTTTCCCTGGGAATTAGTTACTTTTATAATGATGTAACTCAGTTACTAACTCAGTTACTATTTGTGAGAAGTAACTAGTAACTATAACTAATTACTTTTTTAAAGTAACGTGCCCAACACTGGTAATAACCAAGATACCAACTTGTAAAAAGCTTTCACGTCTGGGAGTTCTCGGCTTGTACCACGTGACCGCTGCACCTCACGCGGAAATAGAGAAAAATGGCGGGCGTTCAAAGAAAGCTGTTACTCTAAAAAAGGGGAAAATAGATACATATATAGATACTATAATGTAACTTACTATAATATAAAAACATTATGTAAGTGTTCATACTGTTATTTTGTTGTTGTTTGTTTAGGTTAGCAATATTTATCGCCGTCATTAATAATAACAAACATTTGTAATTATTTTTTACCTGACACGGTTTCTGTGTTCTGCAATGTTTAGCAGTAGCATACACATGTAATGTTATGTTTTACAGCAGCCAGTAATTTTTACGGGGTCACTTGTTCATTTTGTTGACTGTCGCTATAGAAACGGGCAATCCCCAGTCCGAGGACGTGAACAGTACCGACTTGAAGGTCACGTGTTGTCATCTCGGAATTACGGTAATTACGGGATGGCGTGAAGGCAGCAATTTTCGATTTATCATGTGATATTATGGCAGCACCAGACAGTAAGTGTCGCTCTGTATACATTAAAGATATTTTATTAGGCAAATGACAACAGCAATCTTCATCTCATGTGAGTGTACTTGATTTTAAATATTTTTAAAGTGCAATTCATTCCTGTGAAGTGAATCAGGCTGAAACTTTTTATATGTGTGGTTCTTTTAGCATGCAGTACCAGATTTTATTTTTTAAAGCAACATTTATTGACCTTTAGTTTATGTCTTTAAATGCATATCCCAAAATCCCACAATGAATGTACAGTATCTCACAAAAGTGACCCCTCACATTTCAGCAACCATTTTAGTATATCTTCTCAAGGGACAATACTATAGATATGAAACTTGGATATATTTTAGAGTAGTCAATGTGCAGCTTGTGTAGCAGTACAAATTTATTGTCCTATAAAAATAACTCAACATATAGCCATTATTGTCTAAATAACTGGCAACAAAAATGAGTACACCCTAAGTGAACATGACGGTGTCAAAACGGTGTCCAAAGTGTCAATATTTTGTAGGGGCACCATTGTTATCTAGCACTGCCTTAATCCTCCTGGGCATGGAGTTCACCAGAGCTGCGCAGGTTGTTGCTGGCATCCTCTTCCACTCCTGCATAATGACATCACGCAACTGCTTCTCCACCTTCAGCTTGAGGATGATCCACAGGTGCTTAATAGGGTCTGGAGATGTACTTGGCCACTCCATCACCTTCACCTTCAGCTTCATCAGCAAGGCAGTTATTTTGGGGGTGTGTTTGGGGTCGTTATCATGTTGGAAAACTGCCGTTCGGCCCAGTTTCTGATGGGAGGGCATTATGTTCAGCATCAGAATGTCACAGTACATGTTGGAATCCATGTTTCCCTCAATGAAGGACAGCTCCCCAGTACCAGCAGCACTCATGCAACACCAGACCATTATGCTACCACCAGGGCCACATTAAGACTGCACTGGGCCCCGGGGCACTTACTGCAGGGCGACCCCATCACAATAATGATATATATATATATATATATAGTTATATATATATATGGGATAAAAATCCTATTTAAAGCTTTAACTACAGTATATGCGAATGTGACCCTTAGACCACAAAACCAGACTTAAGTCGCTTAAGTCGGTATATTTGTAGCAATAGCCAAAAATACATTGTATGGGTCAAAATTATAAAAAAAAAAACATTTATGCCGAAAATCATTAGGATATTAAGTAAAGATCATGTTCCATGAAGATATTTTGTAAATTTCTTACCGTAAATGTATAAAAACTTCATTTTTGATTAGTAATATGCATTGCTAAGAACTTCATTTGGACAACTTTAAAGGCGATTTTCTCAATATTTTGATTTCTTTTGCACCCTCAGATTCCAGATTTTCAAATAGTTGTATCTCGGCCAAATATTGTCCGATCCTAACAAACCATACATCAATTTCAGATGATTTATAAATCTCAATTTCGAAAAATTTACACTTAAGACTGGTTTTGTGGTCCAGGGTCACATATATTCTTGATGCACTGAAATTTGATAATTTTTGTTATCAATTTCAATATCACAACTGATAATACTAGTCTAAGTAAACATAAGCTTACTGAAGAAGACAAGTAAACAGTCACAAATTAGGCTACAACAGAACAAAGATCATAAGAAATCGACCTACTTGAAATACTTAAAGCACTGAATAATATTATGATGTATTAAAAAAATGTACAAATAGACTGAATGGTGTCCACTGTATTCAATATACATTCATTCTTATTTATTTTACAAAAGTGATTCAGTCAAGGACAGTGAGAGATTTTCTTTCTGATGTTTGATTTACATTATTGACACAAATGGCAACAGCAGCTATATTAGGCTACTTTAGAGGAATAGTTCACCCAAAAAATGAAAATTCTGTTGTTGTTCTAAACCTGTATGAGTTTCCTTCTGCTGTTGAATGCAAAATAATATATTTGGAACAATACTGGTAATCAGACAGTTGCTGGGCCCCATGACTTCCATAGTATGAAAAAAAAAATACTCTATTGGAGTCAATGGGGACCAGAAACCGGTTGCGATGATTCTTCAAAGTATCTTCTTTTATGTTGAGGAAAACAAAGAAATTCATAGAGGTTTAGAACAACTTGAGTTTAAGTATGACAGTATCTTCATTTTTGGGTGAACTATCCTTTTAATATCTCATCATATCCAGGATCGCAGATATAACACTACACATGCTTTATCTTTAAATATTAACGTTCATTTAAGACAAAAATAACTGTGTTTACGAGGATCCTCGCAAAGACGAGAATTTTTGACACACAGCGGTGTATTTGAACGTTTAAGCACAACAAGGAGCGAAAAGTTTATTCAGTCGCAATACGAGCAGATGCGCGCCGCGCGAAATCAGACTGAAACCGTCTTAATGCACGCATTTACCAGAATAACTTCTGCCCCACTGCTTAATGTTCATTAACAGTTTAAACCATTTGCTTTAATACCTGCTTAAAACGCGTTTAAATGATAAGTTTAGCCTACATCTTGATGCGCAAAAAGATTGATTATCTCCTAACCCTTAAATGAATAGCCTATATAGAGTTTGTTCAAACACAAAACCATTATACTGTACGTCCAGTTAATAATCAAACTAACCTAAAATCTGTGTGGACGATGACGCTTACTGTTTTTTTCTGCTCTGCGCAGAATAAAAAGTGGACTGCTGTGTGCGGTCCACTCGCTGTTCCAACAACTTCCACTACATCATTAGCTTTAGTAAAATAACCCAATAGCTGGGGATTTTACTGACTAACTTGTGTTTTTTTTTTCTGTTCTTCGTATTTTGGAGTTTTTCATTTTTTGAGCCCCACTCTCTCAGAATTGCTGACATTTTTACTTATTTCCATATTACTCCAGTCCAGAACGCAGTGAAGAGTGGCGGTGAATGGAGAAATACTGGGCAGCGACCACCTGATAGATATGTGCACATATAGTTCAAAAAAGTCAAATATAGAATAAATGCATTTGATTGGTAAACCAAATTCAGACTTTACGCTTCAATCTTAAATGGTAATGCATGGAATTTACGGAAAAGCTCAACTAAATAACAGCACTAATAAGTGGGGGGCGCAATTACGGGCCCCCTCCTTGCTCAGGCCCCGGGGCTTCAGCCCCGCCTAGCCCAATGGTGCCTTGACTGTAGGCAAGACACAATTTTCTTGGTACTCCTCACCAGGGCATCGCCACACATGCTGGACACCATCTGAGCCAAACAAGTTTATCTTAGACTCATCAGACCACAGGACATGGTTCCAGTAATTCATGCTCTTGGGCAGGTTGTCTTCAGCAAACTGTGGGCTTTCTTGTGAGCCAGCTTCAGAAGAGGCTTCCTTCTGGGACGACGGCCATGCAAACCGATTTGTTGCAGTGTGCGGCGTATGGTCTGAGCACTGACAAGCTGACCTTCCACTTCTGCAACCTCTAAAGCAATGCTGGCAGCACTCATGCGTCTGTTTTTTGAAGCCAGCTTCTGCACCTGACGCACAGCACAAAGACCTAACTTCTTTGATTGACCCTTGCGAGGCCTGTTCCGAGTGGAACCCGTCTTAGAAAGCCTCTGTACGACACTGGCCACTGTACTGTAACTCAGTTCCAGGGTGTTACCGAACTTCTTATAGCCTCGGCCATCTTTGTGGAGAGCAACAATTCTAATTCTCAAATCCTCAGAGTTATTTGCCATATTGAACATCCAGAGGTCAGTATGAGAGAATTGTACTCAAAGCACCAACTTATTACTGCTCTAAAACAAGATACACAAATTTGTATGGTCCTGCCAAGCAGACAAAAACATGAACATGATGAATAGGACACGTGGCTTTGCATGGTTAAACAATGTATAGCTGTTATCACTTAGAGTGTACTCACTTTTGTTGCCAGCTATTTTGACAATAATGGCTGTATGTTGAGTTATTTTCAAAGGACAGTAAATCTATACTGCTATACAAGCTGCACAGTGACTACTCTAAAATATATCCAAGTTTCATTTCTATAGTATTGTCCCTTGGGAAGATGATTGTTAAAATGTTAGGGGTGTACTCACTTTTGCGAGATACTGTATGTTTCAGGATAGCCAGAAGAACTAGTTTGACAGGACCACTGGGCATTTATGGTGTGTGATCTTTCCCATCAGTACCCTATAAAGAGATTTTCTTCATGATTTAGGTGAAAATAAAAAGAAACATTTAAGTTTTTCTTTGCTACAGCTCACAAACTTTAGACTTTTTCTCTTTGCCTCATAAACCCCTAAAATGACTATTGAAAGGCAGCTGAGTTATAGTGAATTAATAATGCATCTGCAGGGATTTCAGTGGCTTGGCATGCCTCGAGTGTGTGTACGTGTCCACATGAGCGTGTGATCTTTGTGTGGAGCATATTCAGAGGGCAGTGAAGTGTGGTGGCCAGCCAGTGGAAGGGGGCTGTTTAAAAGGTATCCATGGATACCGCTGTTCAAGGACACTTTTGAACAATAGCATTGATGTGGACGAATACGGCCGTGAGCATTTTTACACATACACTCACTCGCCTCTTTTATTTATCTCTTTTGTACCTATAGGCCAAAATATGGTAATCCACACAGCTGCATTTATGATTCTGATAGGAAATAGATTGGATTCAGTCACTTCAAAGATGTGTGTGATAAAGTGCTTGAATCTTCTGAAATGTGCTAGGATTAAAGACCCTGTTTATGAACCCACTAGTTACAAACTTCAGAAGCCCTGCGGGATGTCCCAAATCTCTGGTTTGTTTTTTCCACCCCAGTAAAACGGAGGCCCAGGTGGGAGGAGTCAAGAGCGAAGTGCAGGACTGCGCAGCTTTGAACTTGTTATGCAACCAGAACTGTGTGTGTATCTTGTTTGTTGACATATACGCTATCAGTTTAAAACTTTTTGATAGTTTTGATAGTTGAATAAGTCTCTTACGCTTATCAAAGCTTCATTTATTTGATAACAAGTACACTAAATACAGTAATAATGTGAGATATTATTACAATTTCTATTTTAATACATTTTAAAATGACTTTATTCTTGTGATGCCAAAGCTGAATTTTCAGCAGTCATTACTTCAGTCTTCAGTGTAACATGATTTTTCAGAAATCATTCTAATATGCTGATTTGGTAACATTTATTATTATTATCAATGCTGAAAACAGTTTTACTGCTTAATATTTCTGTGTAAACTGTAATACACTACTATTCAAATGTTTTGGGTAAGTGTGATTAATACTTTTATTCAGCATTTTGAATAAAAGTTTTGAATTGATCAAAAAAAAAGTTTTCTGTTTCAAATAAATGCTGTTCTTTTGAAATGTCTGTTTCATCAAATAATCCTGAAAAATGTATCATGGTTTTTACAAAAACATTAAGCAGCATAACTGTTTTCAGCATTGATAATAATATTAAGACATTTTTGTGAGTACCAAATCAGCATATTAGAATGATT
The DNA here is from genome assembly GCF_012432095.1 of Onychostoma macrolepis. Lineage (NCBI taxonomy): Eukaryota > Metazoa > Chordata > Actinopteri > Cypriniformes > Cyprinidae > Onychostoma > Onychostoma macrolepis. The sequence goes on along the minus strand of NC_081172.1, from coordinate 9,308,513 downwards.
TGTTGAATCGTGTTACACTGAAGACAAAAGCTGCTGAAAATTCAGCTTTGCCAACACAGAAATAAATTTAATTTGAAAATATCTTAAAAATAAAAACAGTTATTTTAGATTGTAATAATATTTCACAATATTACTTATTTCTGAAAATAAATGCAGCCTTGCTGAGCATAAGAAACTTCTTTCAAAAACACACACACACACACACACACACACACACAAAAATTCTTAATTATTCCAAACTTTGGTTGGAATGTAATCACATGCATGAAGAAAAGAAACATTTGTGGGTGCCTGTTTATATGTACATGGGAAAACTCATTCTAGGTTGCGTGCATTCTTTGTGTGTGTGTTTTGTGTGTGTATGGCAGCGAGGGGGTGTTGATTTATGTGTGAGTTCTCTCATTGAGTTGAACAGAGCAGTAAGAGGCTCTGGTCTCAGCAGCCCCTGATCTGAGCCCCATCTCTCCGCTCCATTTGCATTCACTGGCTAAAACTGGCTGGCAGGGCAACACTCTCAACTTTCTGTTCCAGGCTTTGAAGCGTTCCAAAAGTTTTTTATTGACTTGGAGTGGAGGGGACAGAGAGAGAGAGAGAGAGAGCAGAGGAACAAGAGGAAGAAGCCAAAGATAAAGTACAACTAAAACCTTAGACTTCCTCAGGAACAGGGGAACAGGTGGGCCAAGCTGAAATAAACGGTGTCTCGAAGCTGGAGGCAGGTGAGTGGGAAGCAGAGATTAAGATAAAGAGGGCTGGAGAGATAAGATGAATGAACAGAGGAAAGGAAGTGAGGCTCAGAATGAAGTTGAGGAGAAGAGGTTGAGGGAGGGGTTGGTGTGTTTCAAACTTTTTTATGAATCATTGCCTTCATGCATTATCCCCGCACTGCATCCTCTTTATTGCTGTGTTCCCGTGGCTGTTTACGTAATACAGTGAAAGTGCTTTATATTCATTGTGCGTGTGGGTTTTCAAGAGGGAGCAGTTTGATTGCGCTTTATTTCTTTATTGTTGACCAAAAATATACTTTTTTCCCCATGGAAACTGAGATATTAGTAGTTATTAGTGAAATGTAGCACTGGGAGCTCATAGGTCTTGTATGATGATTTTATCAGTGCAAAGAAGAAAATGGTGTTTTTAGCACACTTTCGTGTTCTTTAAGCACCTTCAAGACCCTGCTCTTTCTAAATTGTAAAAAACAAAAAGGCATTTTTCAAAAGCTTGAGTGTAAAACACAGCAGCAGGTTGTGGTTATGTCACTGTAAAGCCATTGTTTTATGGTCCATATGTTTTCTCAGCTGTGCCTAAATAAGGACATTTTTATGTAAATGTATTAAATGAAGCAAGACACTAAATGTAAATCTTCAGTCTGGCACTTTTTATGTTAGCAAAATATTGGGGAGAGTGTAAACATGTTGTTATCATTAATTCGTTTTAGTAAAACTGTTAAGACTATGTATGATATTAAAATTTCTGACCGATACTGTTAAGCACAACACAATATACTGTATAAAAAATTTGCTACTTAACAGTGCTAAATTATTAACATATTTTAACACTGTTAGATTTACAGTGATGCATTTGGCAGGTGCTTTTATCCAAGCATTCAAAGTACATTTTATCAGTTCATGCATTCCCTGGAAATACAAAAAGATATGTTTATGATTGAATGACCTTCAAATGCTCTGAAAAAAGTAACAGGCATAATGTGTTGCATTCCATTTACAGGCCTTGGGGAACTGAGGTAAGTTTAAGTATCATTAAAAGGATCATATGGCAATCTATCAATAGCGCATAAGCCATATTCTTTACCTCCTTCTCTAAATGTTTGCATTCGGTGCATTTTTTTTCTCACCTAGTCAATATATGTGATTTATATGGATCGGATCTCTAGGGGTCATGGATATCAGGATGCAACGAGAGGAGGCATCAGCTCAGGAAGTGTTCAGCTATGCCCAGATGTCCACCCTGGAGCGAAACAGTGGGGTAGGAACGCTGAGTCGGCATCTGGAGCGGGAGAGGTTGGAGAGAGACAGCTACACGGTGGATGTCAGGGCCAGTGACCTGCAGTTGGATCAGCCTGGGCCATTACATCCCTGCTTTAGCTACAGAGTCTGGCTTTACAGCGTCGTTATAGGGGTAAGAGCTTTGGCTCAGCAGATTTTCACTCCTGTAGCTAAGAGATTTAAAAGACTAGTTCAGCCAAAAATGAAAATTTGCTAAAAATGTACTCACTCTCAGGCCATCCAAGATGTAGAGGAGTTTGTTTCTTTATCAGAACAGGTTTAGTTAAATTTAGCATTGCATTATTTGCTCACCAATGGATCCTCTGCAGTGAATGGGTTCCGTCATAATGAGAGTTCAAACAGTTGATAAAAACATCATAATAATCACAAGTATTCCACATGACTGCAGTCCATCAATTAATGTCTTGTGATGTGTAAAGCTGCATGTTTGTAAGAAACAAATGCATGTTTTTAACTTCAAACGGTTGCTTATGGCTAAAATCCTAAGAGTCCTTTGTCTATAATATTGAAAATCAGCAGAGAAATATGCACAGATCAAGCACATTTATGAGTGAAAACAGTCCAAAACAGTCCATTTTGATGTGAGAGTACAACAGGAGATTAACTTTTTCACTGGAGGAAGTGTTATTATGGATTGGTATTTCGGCCAGAAGCGACAGTTTCAAGTTAAGTTCAAGTTAGTGTCGCAAATTAGCTTTGGCTACAAGCACTATGGTACATGCATGGGATGACTGTTATTTCAGTTTCATCTATGTTTATTGTATCTGTCCCTAACAAATAAAACATTAAATAAAAAACACCACCTTAATTTATTTGCTTATTTGTTTCTTGCATGCAGCTTTTTACTTCATAAAACGTTAATTGATGGATTACTTGTGGATTATTTTGATGTTCTGATCTCTCATTCTGACGGCACCCATTCACTCCAGAGGATCCATTGGTGAGCAAGAGATGTAATGCTACATTTGTCAAAATCTGTTCTGATGAAGAAATTAATCTACATCTTGGATGGCCTGAGGGGTGAGTCAGTTTTCATTTTTGAGTCAAATATTCATTCAACACACTGATTTTCTGTGGGTCTGAGTGTGTTCATCTGTATTTGACCCCCAGAGCAGCTTGCTGATAGCATCAACTTTCTCCCTCTACATGGGTAACGTGTTTCCAGGTGCAATGGATTACCTGCGTTGTACTGCTGGATCGGTGAGTGTTTGTCCTGAAGGACTCATATGCTCATGGATGAGGCCACTGGTCAGTTTCACACTCATATATATGTTTTGCTTCTGGTTTGTAGAGTATACCAGCTGCAGTGGTGAGCTTCGCTATTGCCAAGAACAGACAAGTTGCAGTAAGTGAAAGGATATTTTTCAATAAATACAGAGAAATCAACTGTGTCTAGCAGTTCAATCATGGAGAGTATCTAACTAAAACTGGTGGTGCTTAACTATAGCTCAGTGGCTCAACTGTTTTCAAATAAACTAGCTTTTAAAAAGCTAAAGTAAAAAAAGTAAAAAGCTACTTTTTTACAAATACATAACCTACATTATGTTTACAGGTTTCAGACTTTCAAATGGTCTATGTGTCATCCTTTGCTGTGACAACGACGTGTCTGGTGTGGTTCGGATGTAAACTCGCCATTAGTCCCTCAGCCATCAATGTGAGAACATCACAACTCTAATACCCTAAAATGTTTGTCAGTGGTCCTAAAAATGTCCTTCATATAGTAACATCAAAATTAAATAGTCTAGTCTAGTGTATTATATAATATGACAATAGAAAAGCATATAATATTTGAAAGTATCTGATTTATCTAATTTGGTCATTTCTAAGTAAATACACTGCATGCTTACACTTGTTACAATGCTCGGACACTAAGCTATAATGTGCATGTAAAACATTTATACTATTAAAACAGTTACTCCTGTCTGTCACCTTAAAGATTAACTTTAACCTGCTCCTGCTTATTGTGCTGGAAGTGCTCACGGCCAGTACTGTTATCCTGTCAGCACGCTCAGTGGACGACTGCTGCAGTCATGCAAAGGTGTGTGTGTGAGAGAATATCTAACGTACCATTTATGTGTGTAGACTGCTTGCAATATTACAATTGTTTTGGCATGTGTTCACACAAATTGTGTAATCAATCAGGAAATAAATATATATTTTAACAAATAATTGTCTTAGATCTTTCATAATGAATTTTGAGTGTTTGGTGGAAATTGAGATTTGTCATTTAATTTGTACATTTTTGCCTGTATTATCTTGCCGTTTTTTAACAAGTGACTCTGCATGAGACATGTAGTAAAATGAAATTTAAAAAATCTTAATAATGCAAAATATGCTTGTCAATTTTTATAGCTTTAATTTATTATTTTCATTTTAATTTCAATAATTTCAGTACATACATTTATTTAATTCAGTTAGCTGCCTAGGACAAATTCTAATTGTAATTTTTAGTTTTCTATCTATTTATATTTTAGTTTATTTCAAATTTATTTCAATTTGCAAAATCCTTTTATGCTGAGTCCCAGCCAGGAGGATTTTATCACCGTGTGATATATCTATGACTAAATGTATTTGTCTCTAGCTTATATGATTTACATTTTATATGCTTTCCCCTGTGCTCATGTCTCTCTGCTCTTTTTCTCTTCCTCATTGCTATCATCCATCTCATTCCTCTAGCCAGTGTCTGATGGCCCTGTGGTTGTGACCCCAGCTTCGTTCCCCTCTCGTCTTCTCAAGGCTTACGCCGTGAGTTGCCTACAAATGAGATTGTGTGTATGTGTGTGTATGCACTGTATATCAGCACAATTTTCAATGTAGCTGTACCGCTCTTTCTCTGGTGCAGGTAATTGAGGTTATAGTGGGCATCTCCGCTGTATTTGGAGGAATTATTGCTCTGAATTTGGGTGCTCTCCTCCCAGAGCCATATCTTTCTGTCACTTTCTTCTGGATTCTGGTAGCTGTGAGTTCAGTTTATTATATCGGTCCAATTCAGATTGCAAGTTATTCAGAGTGATTAACTATCATTGTTTGTGTGTGTTATTTCTCTGCAGTGTTTCCCCAGTGCCATTGCCAGCCATGTGGTGGCAGAATATCCCAGCAAGAGTCTGGTGAGTCACCATCAGGGTCTCTCCAGCAATAAAGTAGTGCAATCGAACATCCCTAGAGCACATTCAGCATTCTCATTCATTTAGCTGTCTGCCTGCCTTCTCTACAGAGTGATTCTCTCTAAAAACTGTCTCTCGCCTTTTTTTCTCTTTCTTTCCGCCTCTCGATTCTACTGCTGTAGGTGGAAATGCTGATTGCTATAAGTAGTGTGACCTCACCACTGCTTTTCTCAGCTTCTGGATTTTTGTCCAACAGCGTGATTAATTTTATTGAGATCTTTCTGCATGAAGTGCCATTAGCAAAGGTGAGTCGTTTCTGTGCACCACACCACACTAATCAAATCAAATTAGTTCCAATATGTCAGATTTTGACCTTTTTTGACCCCTTAAAGGGATCGCACACCCAAAAATGAGAATTTTCTCATCCTCATGCGGTGTTGTTATTGTTAACCAAAACTAAAACTATTAAAAAACACTTTCAGACATTTACATAAAGCTGAACTAAAATATTAATAGTAATGAAAAACTTAAACTTAAAAAACTGAAACGAAAAGTTAGATATTGAAGCTTAAATTAAATGTTAGAAATTGAAATATTTGATAAATATGTTGAAGTACAGAAATTAGGCCTACTGAAATAAAAACTAATTCAAGCTATATAGAAAAAAAAAAACAGAAAAAAAAGTTAATTCAAAATATTAATAAATACAATAATAGCATATAAAACTATACTGAGCTGAATAATGACTATATTGTCTTTTTGGATCTGCTTTGCAGCTGAAATTGTATTTGTTTCATAATTAAAGCTATTGTATGGTTTCATAATATTGTTTTATCTTTTTTGTAGTCATTGTGAGGTGCATGAATTGAATTTGTGTTGAGTTTTTAATTAGCTTTTTTTTTCAAAGTTTTAGTAATGTTGGTACGTGCTTGTCATTTTTATTTTTTAAATAATTCTATTTAGCCTTAATTTATTTTAGCAATTTTAATACTTTATAGTACTTTATTTTAGTTAGTTGCCAAGGCAACATTTCTAATTTTCATTACATTTTTTATTAATTTTAATTTTTTAGTTAACAATTGCAACACTACTGAATCACTTCCAAAAGAACAAAAATAACTTCATACATGTTTTGAACGACATTTTTCATTTTTAGGTGAACTATCCCCACATTTGTACCTTTTAACCCATCTTGAAGGATGTTCAAAACGTATTAATTTTGTGAATGTATGTTGTGCGTGCAGCAGTCGTATGACATACTGCTGCTTGTCCTGATGGGGCTGCTGCTGGTGCAGGCGGTATTAACATTAGCCACCATAGTAAAGTGTGCTTCCTACAAGAGCCAGCTGCGCACTGAATGGGACACACTACACAAAAAACACTCTGAGGTAAAAACACAAGCCTACACCCTATGAAATGACTGACAAGTCAATTTAAGAGTACAGAAAGTGTGTTGTACTGTGTTTTGTATGACTGTGCACAAGATGTTAGCCATGAGAGACTAATAAATAAAAAAACTGTACTGTACAGTGCCAAATGTAGCATGAAAGACAGTCACAGTGGAATGGCAGTTATTCCGCCTCTGTGATTTCATCACAACGCACATGGAGGATGTTGGGATTAGCAAAGGAAGACCTCACGGTGACTATTGGGTCTTTTCGTTTCTACCATCTCATTCTTTTCTTACAGCAACAAACGTTAAATGGCACACTAAGGGATTTTGACAGAGAGAAGGCATGGAAAGCAGTGGTGGTCCAAATGGCCCAGTGACCAAAGATACAGCCATCAGAAGGAAAAAACAGAGAGAAAGAAAGTGAAGGTACAAATAAGGAGTATGATAATGTCAGTTGGAAAAGAATCATTATGAAACTTCTGTCATAGTTGTCAGCTGACCTGTCATATTAATGAACAGTACACTACCGTTCAAAATTTTGGGGCTAAGATATACATATATATATATATATATATATATATATATATATTTTTTTTTTTTTTTTTTTAAAGAAAATAATACTGTTATTTAGCAAAGATGCACGAAATTGATCAAAAGTGAAACAAAGACTTTCAATATATTATACAAAAAATATTAAGCAGCACAACTGTTTGCAACATTGATAATAATAAGAAATGTTTCTTGAGCAGCAAATCAGAATATTAGAATGATTTCTGAAGGATCACGTGACACTGAAGACTGGACTAATGATGCTGAAAATTCAACTTTGTCAGCACAGGAATAAATTACATTTTAAAATATATTAAAATACAAAACTGTTATTTTAAACTGTAATAACATTTCATAATATTGCTGTTTTTACTCAAATAGATGCAGCTTTGCTGAGAATGAGAGTTCTTTCAAATATATTTTTAAGTCATACCGACCCCAGACTTTTGAACGTTAGAGTGTATGTCTGTCAAAGATATTACTGAATGACAATTTAGTAATAAAACGTACCAACAAGTCAAAATGTGTGGTTGGCTTTGAAAGTCTTTTGTAAAGATCCTTAAACTTGTGTCACAATCATGAATATAGCCTACCATACTAGTTGAAATTAGAATCATATGTGATGAGCGAATGGCTGAGCAAATTTATATGCAAATAAATGTTGAACACACCATGCATGTACAATCTACAGCACTTGTAATGCATTATCTAGAAAACCCACATGTCAGAAGCTGGAAGAGTAGGGGACCTAATATATGATGCTTTCAATAATTCTAACACACTTTAATGGACCATATTACTGTTCAGTGCCTTGCTGCATGCAACCATTTTTACGTTGTTAGATTTTATTTTTGTATAAATATATGCATCTTGTGATGTTATTGTAGATCAATAAAATTTTAAAGATCATTGATGTGAAATGTGAATTACTTATTCCAGAAAGTGATCCAACAGCTCAGTATGTTTGCTCATGTTTTAGACCAAGTGCAGTCTATGCCTTACATACATTAAATACAGCAATATATGTATATATGAAGAATTCAGATGCAAAAGCCTCTAAGTGCCTTTTGAAGTGTTCTTCTAAAATGAGCATTTTTATCAGGCTTCTATCTGTAGGTTCAGTAATTTCACTTCAGCGGCGATGAATAGGTTATTTTCCATTAAAGTGAAATAACTGAACATAAACGTAGGAGCCTGAGAAAAATACTAATTTTATAAGAAAATTTCAGACGCCACTTTTTGCATCTGACCTCTTCATATGTATGTGTATGTACAGTATGAAATATATGTACATTGAATCTTCTAGATGAACACAGTTAAAGGGATAGTTCATCCAATAATGAAAATTCTGTCATCATTTATTCACCTTCAAGAAGATATTTTGGTGACTTTAAATTGTATGGACAGTGATAGTGAGTAAATGATGACAGAATTTTCATTTTTTGGGTGAATTCATTAATTAATTAATTAGCACATAAGCTGTATATTTTGCTAAAATAAAAAGTAGCCTATAATATGACAAAAAAAGCTACTGCACTGTAACCTAAACATCTTTACAGATTTCAGTCACCCTGTAGTAACATTAAAAAATATACATAAGATAAACAGAACAGAATTGAATAGAATCTTGTGCAAGAAATACTGTATTTTTAATGCACAACAACATACAGCACAATGCAAAACAAAACCGATTATACAGTAAATAAAGGACAGCAGTAGACCACACGGGGGGAAAGTTTAATCTAATACATATCTTTATGATTTCATAATGTAGCCTTTTAGTTATTAAGCCAAATGTATCGCTTGCGTTTCCACACAAGCACGCTAGCAATATATTATAACGTCTCGTGTAAGGCAAACAAGCAACGACTATATATCTCCTTGAAGGTCTGTGTGGAGATGATGGTGTAAACCGGAGAAGTGTGTGAGGTTTGTCAGGGGAGGGTGAGAGGGATGGCGAGAGGCGGAACAAACCGGTGTGTGTGCCCGGATACACGCTGAAACGGCTCGCCCGCACTGCAGATTAACTCTTCAGACGCCGGGGATGCTCAACACTAAAGCACAAGTCACAACATCCGCGTCCTTTGTTTTTTGGGGGGATCTGTTGGACGATGTGAGGAGATCCTTCCTGGTGTTGATGATTTGAGCACAGGATTCAGGCTCTGCGTGTTCCTCAGAATAATCGAGTAATCTGACAGGTATGTGACATCATGAAGATGAGAGTCAATGCAACCCAGTCCTCTCCGTCTCTCTTTCACTCATGCCGTATATTGTATCATATATTTGATCATATCTATGTCTTAAGCCGCTATGTGTCATCCTAGCCAGATGATCCCGTGATGGACAGCTCCTCGACTGAGCGTAAGTGATATGCACCGCATGACCTTAATGCTCCTAAACATTCACTGTCAGAATGTCAATATGTCGGACACTGTCGTTACAGCATCGTCGATAAAGCTAGATTACATCTAAGAATGTTTTGTGTTAAAAGATACTACTGCATGCGGTTACATTAAGTTTGCATGACACATTTCTAATCACTGTCAACTTGTTTGAGAGTTTTATGAAACCTGCTGTGAAAGGAGTTTTCCAGTCTCTTTTCTAGTGAGGATCTAAACTGTCTCTAATTAGGCCAAAGTGACAAATACAAGTTAACCCTATGCCTAACATAAGCAATTTTTATTAGAATAGTTTTTTATATCAGCACATATTGTATTCGAGATTGGCAACACCAATTGTAATAATTTAAGAGTGAAAAATTGAAAACATATCAGTCAACCACAAATGGTAACATGTAACATATGAATGATACTCAACCAGTCTAGGTGCATGGTTACAGATTTTTCAACAAAATTGAAAAAAAGAAAAGAAAAAGAAAATATAAAACTTTTTTTTTTTTTAAACTTAAATGCAGATGGAGTCAACTAGATTTGGCCAATGAAATATTTAGATATTTAACCCTGCATTTATGTTACAGGTTGTGTATATAAATGATATATATATATATATATATATATATATATAATATCTAAATATGTATTATTTATTTTAAAAAATCCAAACATATTTAGATATTTAAATAGATTTTTGCATTTATTAAATATGTTAATAAAAACCTATATTAATATATTTTTTAAACCAAGTCAATCACAAACACCCCAAATTTTTATGTCAGAACAATTCATTACCCACTATGGCACAGCTCTTTCGATAAAGACATTGTTTAGTGTACATTAAAGATTAACATAAAACATCAATAGTGCATTCAGTTGAAAAACTGATATACTTCATCACAAAAATAAAGTTAACTTACAAACGTGGGGTTCCTGCCATTTTTGTTCTTTCCATTTGTTAGAAAGCTGCTCCTTATTGATTTCTTGATCTCAAAGCGAGATATATTGATTTTCAAAATGTACGATAGCTATTTTCTTGTCTGTGTTTTATACCATGGGCAAAGACGCTCTGCAACATATCAAGCTTCCATGTAGTTCAGAAATAATGCCGTAAAACTTTCTAATGAGTTAAAGAACAACAGTGTACTGTACCATCTTTGCGCTCTAATCTGGACTGTCTTGAATGATTAAGCCTCTAATAGGCTGTCATTGTGTTTTTTGTCCTTGTCACTAGTACACGCTCTCAAAGGACTCTGCAGATAGGCACACTCAACTGGTTACTGAATTAAAGGAACCTGCACTTTCATAGAGCCTGAACATGCAGAATCAAATGCAGTTTACTTTCACAGATTACAGTAGCTTTACTTTTTCTTGATAATCTGTATATGTTAACTCTCTTGTTCATTTACAGGTTTTTGCAGAAGTGGAATAGATATGATGAGAAATTCATCCCAGCTGTCAATATAAGCAACAAATCAACTCTGATTTTCCTCTCTTCAGTCTACCTCTGACAAGATCAGCCATCAATAACCCATCAACTCAGGCTGACCACAAAGCTTCCTTTGTGACTCTTAGAAGATCCACTTCCATCCTTCAAGTCAACACCTCTTACATATAACTCATTATATTGTTGCAGGGAAAGGCCCTCAGCCAATCCAGTGGCTGACGGGTTGGGAGAAGGAGGAGGAGCTTCAAGTCCCATCAGGAGTGTTGTGAGGTTAGTGGCGAGCGGGCTGCTGGTGCCGAATGCAGAACATCTTCGAGCAGAACTTGGACATGGCCACGGCTCTGCTTGCGGGTGAGAAGCTGAAGGAGTTGATCCTGCCGGGTTCCACACAGGATGAGAAGGGCGGTGTGCTGGCGGGTCTCATGGTGCAGCTCAAATTAGAGTTGCCCTTTGACCGGGTCGTCACAATAGGAACTGTCATCATCCCTATACTGCTGGTCACATTAGTTTTCACAAGGAACTTTGCAGGTTAGTGGCGTTATGCAGCATTAACTGGACAAATGAACACCTTACGGTTTGCAGTGAGAAAGAGTTTTGAATGCTATTTATTTTTCATAAGAGGTGATGATTTCAGAGGACGTGAGGAACAGGAGAGCCCAACTTTATGCAAATGAGCAGCAACATGGTGATAGTAACCAAAAATCTGAGTAAAATATTCAGTCACTTGACTTTCTTATGCACATCTAGGGATTTATTTGGTACGTGCATTTCCATTAATTTGTGTACTTCTTACCAATTAAAAACATTATCTACCTCAGATAGATTAGGATTATAGTTAACTAAAACTAAAATTTAAACTAATACTAAAACCATAAACAATTCAATAAAACTGAATTAAAAAAATAAAGAACACTTATACCTATAATATTTCAGCAACATTTCTCATTTTCATTTTGTTTTATTTGATGCTAAAATGGTACTAAAATAACTAAAACTAGAACTGACATAAAAATGGATAAAAACAATTAATAAAAATGACAAAATACACAACACAAATGACTAAAACTTAAACTAAAATTAAAATGAAAACAGAAAATATAAAAAATAAAAACTAATCTCACTTACTTATACTAGAATAACACTGGCCTAAATGTTTTAATATGCATATTCACATTTTATGATCTCATCATCTTGATTTTTCCATTTAGTATTTTTTCATGCAAAATTCTAAACTTTTTATAAAAATGTGTGGATGTAAACATGCTTGGAGAAAACACCCTTTACACATATGAAAAACTGATGACATGGCATACAGTTTTAAATCAGAAATATTACACAACATGAATGGCACTACTGATAGAGTGCCAGGTTTAAGTTTTATTAAGTTGAGCCATTATTAACCGCTCTATGGGACTTTCTATATTCCTGCTGTCCACTGCTATCCAGCAAAAGAGTGGTTAATTGATATTTGCTAGAGAGATTGTGGGGTGATTAAGTAAGAAAAGAGAGAGAGAGAGAGAGAGAGAGGTTGTGGTGGTAGGAGGGGGTTTACTCTAAACGCTGAGTCAGTCTTACTGCATAGCAGCACCAACTGGCTGTGACTGAACATTGAGAACCCTGCTGGGCAGAAACATGCAGTATAGCTTAAATCTGAATGGACTGTTGGAGATATACTAACATTTATGCTTACAAAGGTTGTAGTTGGAACTCCTTTGAAACTGCTGCTAAATTGCCTTTCCATATGATTTGGAGGGCTAATACACTGCATTATTTTTTCTATAATAGGAATACTTCTTATATATCAGGAATCAGGATTAGTGAAAGCCAAGCCTTCATCGTTGTGTTGGCTGAGGCTGTTTAGCATAAATTACAATAATAATAATTTGAATCAATCTGAAACTGAAAGAAAAAGTAGAGCCTGTATCCATAAAGATTTTACTCCCATCTAGACACACCAAATATAACATACACATATTTGCTTTATTAAACTAGAGCCTATGACCATATTATCTTTCTTAAAATGATTGATTCTGTGCAGGAGTGTAATCCACAGAGATCCAGCATAAGGTGGAGGCTTCTATAAGAGTTACAGCAGCAGCAGAATTACGTCTATCTTGGTCCAACTGGCACAGACAAATGTAGCATTTGTTTTATCTCTGATTCATCATTATTGGCCTGTTCTGCCTTATACTATGCATTAAACCCATTCCAACCTGATGACAGCTACGTTACTGGAAACAAATCCCCGCTGGGTACACCAATTACCAGATTTTTCTGGATAGAGACAGTTGTAATATCCAATGTTCATTTTTTCAGTTTTAGTTGCAGTTTTCATCTTTTGATGAGAATATCCTTAAAATCTCTCCTGTTAACATCAAGAATAATAACTATAACTATAAAAATAAGTATATTAGTGTAATTTAAGTGTTATTTTAGTATTATTTATTTACTATATTATTTTTAGCTAGCTTTTATTTTTATATTTTCAGTTTTCATTTTAATTTTAGTTAAATTGTTTGTTATTTTGTCATGTTTTTGTTATTTTTGTAAAATCAACTACTATTAATTTTTATTTCAGTTCAATTTTAGGTTTTATTAATAGTAATTATAGTAATTTTAGTGCTTCAACTTGAATTCTAGTTGTCAATGTTTAATTGTTCATCAGCTGGGAAAAAAAAAATTGCTCTGAAAGTGATTCCAACCCTATCGTTCCTTTGTGTCATTATCATTATATTTGTGGTGTGAACTTTGCCATTCTCTTATAATTATATTATTTAAACTTTATAGTTTTATGTGTCATTCTTAGTATGAACACAAATGACATCTAATTGATTGTTGTTTAGAAATCCTAAATATTTAGTGAAGTGGGATTTTTTTCCTTCTTTTTTAGAGGAGTCTATATATTGCTACACCCCACACAACTTCACACGCGACCAGGCTCTGTATGCCAGAGGCTACTGCTGGACAGAGCTTCGAGATGCAGTGCCTGGCGTCGACCCCCAGCTTCGGCCTTCCCTGCTCGAGCACAAGTTTCTGCCCTACGCTCTGCTGGCCTTTGCAGGCATCATGTACATACCTGCTCTGGGATGGGAGTTCCTGGCCTCCACTCGGCTCACCTCCGAACTCAACTTCCTCCTTCAAGAGATCGACAACTGCTACCACAGGGCAGCCGAGGGCAGAGCGCCCAAGATTGAGAAGCAGATCCAGTCCAAGGGGCCGGGGATTACGGAACGTGAGCGCCGAGAGATCATCGAGAACGCAGAGAAGGAGAAGAGCCCCGAGCAGAACCTGTTTGAGAAGTATCTTGAGCGCCGCGGGCAGAGTAACTTTCTGGCTAAGCTGTATCTGGCACGACATTTAGCCATCATCTGCCTCAGCTCAATACCCATAACGTACCTGAGCACCTACTACGCCCGTCAGAGGCAGAACGAGTTCACTTGTGCGCTTGGCGAGCCGCCGGACACTAGCAGCATCCCTGAACTGCGGCTAAATGTTAACTGCAAGCTACCAGCCGTGCAGCTCCAACGCATTATGGCCGCAGTGGACATCTCTTTGCTGTGTTCTGTGAACCTCATTATCCTTGTGAACTTGCTGCATTTGTTTGTAGTGCGTAAGTCAAATTTCGTCTTTGACAAGCTGCACAAGGTTGGCATTAAAACACGCCGTCGCTGGCAGAAGTCACAGTTTTGTGACATTAACATTCTGGCCATGTTCTGTAATGAAAACAGAGACCACATTAAGTCTCTCAACAGACTGGACTTTATCACCAACGAGAGTGACCTCATGTATGATAATGTTGTGCGGCAGCTGCTGGCAGCGTTGGCTCAATCCAACCACGACGCCACTCCAACTATGAGAGACTCTGGGATCCAGACTGTTGACCCCAGTATGGACCCCTCAGTGATTGGTGTGGGAGAATTGGGAGGAGAGCCCTTAGTAATCAAAAGACCGCGCAAGAAGATCAAGTGGATCCCCACATCTAACCCTCTGCCACAGCCTTTTAAGGTAAGATGTTCTTGTTCATATTTAGTTTGTTGAGTAGCATGCTTGGTGTTTGTCAAATGTACCTCATAGTTCTTCGTTTTTATACAGGAACCCTTAACTCTAAACAGACTGGATAACAGCATAAAAGCAGAGAAACCTAAACCAGTCCGAAGGAAGAATGTAGCAGATAGCATTATTGCTCCACTTCTGGACAGCAAGAGCACACAACATCCTCCTACTAACAAAGGTACTGGTATAGTAAAACCTGGTTTACCAAAATAGTATAGCAGATGTCATTAAAATCCTTCACTGATCATGTTCCTAATTTTATTTTTCAGCTGCAGAAACATATAATATAGAGAAGAAACACACTCTTAACCTCTCGCTGGATGTTCATCCTTTCATGCTAACCATCCAGAAAGCGAAAACAGAAACGGTCAATCCTGAGCCACCCCCTGTTGTTGAGCACTCTCTCAGTAATGTGTATATTGAGGGTCCACATACAGTTGTACATGTCTCATCTTCTCTTACTGGTATGCTTGGATTGTTTCTAGGGATGCACAATATATTTTTTGTACCATATTGGTGTTGCAGGAATGGTGTATTTTTGTAGGCCAACCTGGAATTTCCCTTGACAAAAAGCCAATAGGATTATTTAATTTTCTTTAGGATTATTGCAGAAAACAAGCTCTGTGACCAACAAAAGCTTATGATTCTTACATATTTTGTTCATTAAGGTAATCTTGACAAATGAATACAACTTTTATGAATTTTGAATTGTAAATGCAGCCACCAGAAGTAAAAAGCCAAAGTTAGGCTATAAATAAACTTAAATGTCACCAGTGTTATTAAGTGTCCTACAACTTTCAAATCTTTATTTAAAATTTAATTTAAGTTGGAAAGTTTGAATTAGAATAGTTATGGCAAGAGCATGAGTATCAACATAATGAGGCTGTAAAAGTGGACTAGTGAGTAGATGAGTTTTCCTGTTTGGTGTGATGACGTCTGGATGTCTCACACTTCTAAATGTGACCCTGGACCACAAAACCAGTCTTAAGTCGGTATATTTGTAGCAATAGCCAAAAATACATTGTATGGGTCAAAATTATTGATTTTTCTTTTATGCCAAAAATAATGTTCCATGAAGATATTTTGTAAATTTCCTGCTGTAAATATATCAAAACTTCATTTTTGATTAGTAATATGCATTGCTAAGAGCTTCATTTGGACAACTTTAAAGGTGATTTTCTCAATATTTTGATTTTTTTGCTCCCTCAGATTCCAGGGGCCGGTTGCATAAACTGTTTAGACTAGTCTTAAAAAGTTAGTCACCTAATTTTTTCTCTTCAAGACTGGTTATAACTTTTTTAACTAATTTATGAAAAGATAGATTGTTCTTATTTGTATTGGAAAAGTAAGACTGATTACCCCTTGGCAACTGATATTCGGTCAAACTAGGTGTTAAGACACATGGTGTAACATGGTGGCTAAGTTTATGCAACTGGCCAGGGTCACAAATGTCTCAGTATTCCCACTTATTAGACTTCTTGCCTTTTTCAAGACACATAAAAGCTTAAAAAAATCACAAGGTGGTATTACTGGTGTATTTTATGCCATAGAATAAAACATGAAAAAGCTAAAATAGCTTTTGTAAACCGCAGGCCTTATTTCAGGCATTCCAAAAATCACACTGACTTTGGGATAATGGAGCTGAAAGTGCAAAAATGCTTTTAAGATTAGGGTTTTAGGACTCTATTCCTGCAGTACTCAATTTCACATTCAATAGATTGCCCAATTTTCCCCTATTTTTATATTTTTCCTATTTTTACATTACCTTTACCTCATCTAATTCACCCACGTAAGCTTATTTCAAGAAAAGGTAAAAAACTAATAATTTAATAATAATACTTACATGTTCTGTTAAATCTTTAGCAAATCTTAAAGTGAATTTATCCATTTTTACTGGATAAATGTTGTGATGCATAAATTGACTTGTAGGCTAATTGATTTTAGTTTTGGTGTTTTTTATTATTATTTCTTTAGACAAAAATTTTTATTTTGTCATTAAATAAATTTTGTATTTTAATATCAGACATAAAACAATGTGTATTGGTTTATATTTGTATTACTGATCATTCTAATATCACCTTTTTGTCCCCTTAGAGAAGAAAGAGTCTCCTCCACTGTCCACCACCACTGCCTTCTCCACAGCCACCCTCTCCACAGCATCATATATGAATGGCGGATCGCCCAGCTTGCCTCCTCCAGACTTCCCGAAGGTCGAAGATCCTCTCAACCAGGGGACGGAGCCTGAGAGCCAGCCCGGGCCTTTTAGTCGAAACCCCTCACACCCGCTGCTGAGCATCCATCACACCTTGTATGAGGACGAGGAGGAGCAAAACAGAAGGGACAGACTAGCCAGACCGGGCGAGTTGATTGCTGCTGGAGAGTGTTGAAGGAAAATGCAGATAAACACCTGCACACACACTCACACACAAATGCAAAAGCACTTAGAATATGAACTGAAGCACAAAGAAATATGCTGGTTTTTAGGGTTATGTTAATGGTTATGCCATTAAGGGTGGAGCTCAGATTATTTCATTTTCAGAGATGAAGATTATGGGACATTGGTGCAGCCAATGTTTAACATATTTTATACTCTTAAAGGTTAAAAGAAATTATTTTTAGTTATGTTAAACTGGAGTTTTCAGTTACTGGTGTATTAGTAAAAACACTATTCATTTTTAATATTAAGTGCACCTTTCAAAATCATCTCCCAGCCTTACATCCACATACTCGGACGTGTGTAGTTTGAGGGGGAAAAAAATCACCCATGACCTTAGTGCTCACCTTATGGGTTAATGAATTCCTTATGACATTCCAAATGAAGGCAAGGCACATCAGAATTTTGCACAAAGCATCATTTGTTCCTGTATCATCAATTTCCACATGGTTTGGTGTTTGGTGTTTTTTTTTTTTGCAATCAGCGTCTGTTTCATATAGATGTCTTGAGGTATCCAACGCAATACATGTATTCTTAAAATATGCAACCTCATGTCTTATTGTCGCAATAATATGCACATTAGGAATGTATATACTGAGGTGTACAGAAAAAAACTGATAATATGAGAGATTTTAGAAAAAGACTGTCACATGGCGTGTTCATCCACACACCTCTGGTGCACTTATTCAATGAGACTGTATCATTCTGGGTCTTTGGGTCAAGTGCTTAAAGACATTCAACTCTGGATCATCCGTCAGAAGAAATATGGATCCTTATACCAGCTTTTTTGAACAGACAGAGTTGTGACGGAAAGATTTCAGCGGGACATTTTCAAACTAAAGAGGATTCATAAAACATGCTTTTGATACCTAAATCACCATCAACCACAGTTTGTGTGTTATTCCACCTTTGTAAATCCTAGTTAAAACCTTTGATATTCACTTATGCATTTTGTGGTGAAGTATAACAAATACCCTGCCAAAATACACTTTTATGATTGTGAGTGAATACAAGAAGCGCACATTTAGAATCCAAGAGCACCTCTAACCACAAGGCATGAGATTGATATTAGAGATAGCTGCTGCAGCTCACTGTTTTTCTAGCACATATCATGCATCCAAGTGCAATATTTTGATAATGATAGTGTGATACAGGGAACATGAATGACAGTACCATTAGAGGGGAAGGAACCACACCTGATTTTCCAGGCTTGAATTTTTTAGATGTGAATATAATTTGATGGTATCATGGGTGCTAATCTCAAACTTGAAAATCTTAATGGCATACAGTCTTTGAGCCAACATGTTAAAATGGGGTTAGACAAGGTATTTCATGGCCATGTTACCTTATTTGTTTTGTTCTTGCATTTAGGGGAAACATTGTAAATGAATATTTGTTTTGTAGCACCATTTCAATTTTTTTATTTTTTATTTATTTATTTATTTTTTTTGTCTATCACAAATGTTTGTGTTTAATGTGAGTATATTTATGGAACTGCAGCATTTCAACCGAGTAACCTGCTTAGAGAAATAAATTAATCTATGCTAAAAAGAGAAAATGTTAGATTATCACGAGTTGTATACTGCATGTTACATCATTTACGTGAGTTTGAATCACCTAGTCTTGTCAGCCCTTTATCTTTTTTAGCCTCTCTCTAATGTGTATGTTTGATGAGATATTTCTGTTATAGGTGAATCTCAGAAAAAAAGTGTATAAAGTTCACAATGTTGTAAGATGCTGTAAGCAATTTTTAATATCATGCATAAAATGCTTACTACCTCACAAAAACACTGAAACAAGTATGATGAGAAATCCCACCTGTCTCTGTAACAGTCCTATATAAGCTCTGTTAACAGATTTCAGAGGAGCAGCCATGCTTTTTGGCCAAACAGAAACACCTTGGCTATGAATACTTTTTTTTTTTTTTTTTTGCGTTTGGGCTTGCTCATTGGTTGACGGCGGCCATCACCAGGTTAATGAATTGTAGTTACCATAATAAAACAATTCGCTTTTTTTTTTTCAAACTTTTGTCTTCAGTTACTATAATATTGTCTGAATGACAAGGATAAATTGCACCTCACAAATGACCAATGTAATCTGTTTTAAACGTAAGATAAATTATCTAATTTAGCTGAACAAAATTTCTCCTTTTTAAAATAAAAAATAAATATTTTTTGGCAGATTTTAACCACATTTTGTTTCAGAAAGCACAAACATGAGTTAAAGTAATGTTACATCTAGGCCTACTTTGTAACTTTTTTGTTACCATGTAGCTAAGCATATGAAACTTACAAAATATACAATTTGCATTGCAATAGTTCCTTTTAAAACCGTTCAGTAGGGTAATATTTCAATTATACTTCCTACTTTTGTTATATAGATTGATATAGAGTAAGTATAAACCCGACTTTTTTCCAAATAAAATCATCTGTTTACACGGCCTCAGTCGCTATCATCGTATATACTACATTACCCAGAAAGCATTGCAACAACGGGCGGCGCTACAGAGTGACTTCATGCAAGCAGCTGACTGACTGTAGCTCTAACTTTAATCATTTCATTTTTGCCGAGGCTAGCAAATGAACAACAATCAAGGTGGTAGTTTTAGTATTCTTTAAATATCTCTATAATTATAATCGCCACGGCGCGCCAAGATAAGTAACTTATTGTTGGTTAGTTCTTTAAAGTTTTTAAAGGGGCTTAGCTTATATTAGCATAGCATCAGCTAACAGCTGCGCGGATGTGTGCGCAGTTAACGTTAGCCTGTAGCCGAACTACCTGGTCAAGAATCATCCCTCACTTCAACTGACTGTCCGATCCCGGTCCGATCCGATTCGTTACTTTCGTGGGAAGAGTGGACAAGCTGTCTCCTAAGTCAAATGTAAGGGATATTTCTATATTTGCTGCTTTTTCGAAGTGGTGGCTGAGATTGCAGCTAGTTCATCAGATTTTGCGGTTTAGTTTTGCCTTCTGTTTGGACTGACTGTTTATAACTTCAATTTAAAATGCGCTCGGCTTTTCTATGAAATTTAACTTCTTACAAAAGCATTTTAAAAGCTAGAAACTGTAAGCTGTCTGAATTGAGTTTGGTGTGTTAGCCAGGTGGTCTGATGACAGCAGGTTGCCACCTTTAATGTCTGCCTTCTGTATGATTAGATCTGTTACGTGGTCAACAGAAAGCGCTTTGTCGTGCAACTTAAAAGATAGTTATCAGATCTGAAGCCTCATCAAAACAAAATCTAATCCTGTTGTGCTGGAATCACAGTAGGTCGAAAAGTATACGTGGTGTAATTGCACAAGGCAAGATGGCAGGCTGATAATCAAGTCTGATGACTCACTTTACTCAACCAACCCAACTGTACAAGTCAGAAAAGTTAGAAATCCTTTAATTAAACAGTGTCTGGTTTGGTGTTGAGGCATATATTTCCAACAGGCCAGTACACAGCCTTCCAAAGCTCTTCAAATCTGTTGAATGTCTCAGTGCCATTTGGTGGAGTCATGTTATGTGTGTTGTTTTTGTGTCTGACTCGTATGATCTTTTATTTCAGGTTGAGGTTTTACTGAACAGCGGACAATGGATCAGGACAACAATTCAGAGGTATAGAATTAAAGAGCTTGTAGGTTTTGTTTTGTCTTTGGCAGGATGAGAAATTCACTAGAAGTATGAATTTATTAACTGATTTATTTTCATCACGATGGATTTTAATCTGTGATTATTAAGGATTTGATTCAAGTCATGAACACGTGCCGCTAAATTGAAATGGCATCTGTTGTGGTTCAGTGATTCACTTTCCTGTGCTTTTCGTTCACTTTCATTCTTGTTTAATGTACATGTAGTCTCTTTATTGCCTTCTTGTGGGTATTGAAAGTATTGGAAAATCGTTTTTTGTTTGTTTAGGTGGGCATTTCCCACGATAAAGAAATATGCACAGCATTCTTTGTTTAACTGAAGCTTTTAGCTTTCATTCGCTCAACCTTCGCAGAGCTTGTTCGCACCTGTTTTGTGTACATTTTCAGAATGTGTTCATGTAAAGAAATTTGTAGATTATAATTCATCATTTTTGTTTTTAGGATGACTCAGTTGGCCAAGCAGAAGATGACGCACAACCTCCATTTCCTCTAGGACTCTGTGAGTAATCTCTGATTTAAAGTTTACAAATCATGATTTTGTAAGAAATGTGTAGTCCTCAAAGTTAATCATATTGACAAAGATGTCATATTGTATCATTTTAAAACTCTCATTGTTCAGTGCAGGGTTATTAGAGTTTTTAATGTTTTATTAATTAACTAATATTAATCAATTATTGATAATTTATCTTTTCAGTTTGGTTTGTTAGTTTTCACTTTATCATACTTAGTTTTAATTTTTCTAATTTCATTTAGTAGTTATAGTATTTTAGAGCGACCAAGTTTGTGCTAACTGGTGTAATTCAAATGTTAATTAACCATATTAAATTTCTCAGCACAGTCGTGTTATTGCTGTCTAGTGGCATTTTCATTTTTAATGCAGGAAGCCTATAAAACTTTAATAATATGCCATGTTTCAAAAACTTTCTAGAGTCAATTTATTTTAGTTTCTATTTTCCCAGTTATGTTTTTAGTTTTTTCCCCCCAAGTTTTGTTTAAATGTTTTTTTCAATTTAGCTTTTGTTAACAGTAATAATACTGGTCCAGTGCACATTTAATTGCTAAACTAACAAGTTTAGTTCATCTAAGTTAGAAATTTTAAATTAAATTTCAAGTTTTTAACTTTTTCCAAATGTCACACCACTACAAAAGTTCAAACTATATATTTTCTAAAGCTCATCCTTCCTATGTTTGTGTTCCAGTAGTGCTTGAAAAGCAGATCACATGACTGATCTTTCCATTGCTGTCTGGTTTACATGCAACGTTTTCTTTTGATTATGAGCTCATATGGAAAGAAGACTATTTACATAGTTTTTTTTACGACTCATTTTCCATTTCTGGTTTTCAGTGCTGAAACTAGTTCTCTAAAAATATTTTCTGGTAGCTATGCCTCTACTGTGGCCATAAAGTGTATATAATAAGAAGTGTTTTTGCTCCACCTCTTATGTTCTTGAGATAAATAATATTTGTGTTGATCTTGAAAATGGTTTTTGTCTATTTAGCGGACTCTGAGGCAGTGGAAGTTTTGTGGCAAGTGCGTACCCAGCGCCGACAGACGGAGCCAGATCTGCCGGACACCGTGACGCGTCTCACCACACCTGAGGGCAGCATTGTGTACCTGGTTGGCACTGCCCACTTCAGCGACAGCAGCAAGAAGGATGTTGCCACTGTAAGCACTGGCTTTCTCTCTTTTATGGACTAACATCAGGTCTACTGATTGATCAAATGCTGTTTTGATACTGTGCACTCTGTTTCAGACGATCCGAGCAGTTCAGCCAGATGTGGTGGTGGTGGAGCTATGCCAGTATAGAGTATCCATGCTTAAGATGGATGAGAAAACGCTGCTAAAAGAGGCTAAAGACATTAACTTGGAGAAGGTCCAGCAGGCCATTAAACAGGTCAGCCATGACTAGTTATTATATTGTCAAACACATTCCTCTGCATTCATTTTTCGACATGTTACTAGCCTAACCTCATTTCTACCCTCTGTTTTTTCTCATTTCTCATGTCAGAATGGAGTGATGTCTGGCCTCATGCAGATATTGCTGCTCAAAGTCTCGGCTCACATTACAGAACAGCTGGGCATGGCCCCCGGAGGAGAGTTTAGAGAAGCCTTTAAGGAGGTCAGTGTGAATGCACATGCACTTACACAGTCCTCGTGGTCCTGACATGCACTGTAACTCATGCACTCTCTTCTGACTCCCAGCAGATGTCACCAATTATCAAAGAACAGTAAATACACGTAGTCACGTAACATGAAACCTGTGGACACCACAGTGCATGTCACAGCAAAGACTGATCTGCTTTAATAAAATATGCATTTCCTTCTTTTTTACCCAATGCAGGCAGGAAAAGTGCCCTTCTGTAAATTTCATCTTGGGGATCGGCCCATTCCAGTAACCTTTAAGCGTGCAATAGCTGCTCTCAGCCTGTGGCAGAAGGCTCGTCTGGCCTGGGGCCTGTGCTTCCTCTCTGACCCCATCAGGTACAAACGTACACCACTTTGTTTTTATATGCACATTTATCACTCCTTTGACGTTTCTTAGAATCTAAAACCTCATATGGTGTCTTAAAAATGAGACAAGAAAACACCAAGACACTACACCCAAAGATGCAAGTCTGCATAGGTACATAAAAAGTTTAGCAAAATGTATTAGCTGTGGGCTAGAAGCAATAAGCTTATGTTCAATGGTAAGAAATAAACCACATAATGTTTTAACGTATAATATATATATAATATACTATATATATATATAGTTCTAAAGGCACTGATTTCTTCTGTCACAGTAATGTCTTTATTTTATTTTGAGGACTTTTTTCAACAACAATTGATATACAATTGTTTGTGATTTAATGTAGATAACATTTTGTTAATTCAGTATTTTAAAAAAACAAACTAATTGAATTGATTGAAAACATTCATATTTCATTGTTAGTATTTTTTTATCTGCATAAAGGCAGTGCAGCAAATTCTACTATGGTGTATAAATACGTCACAAAATAAATGATATATTACAGTTCTTTAGATTGTTTGTAGTAAAGCCTTACACTAATGATAATGAGTTTATTTATTTATTTATTTTTTTACATTACATTAATGAGAATTGGGGCTGTGAGGTTTCATGCCTTAAATTAAGCTTGAAATTCCAACAAGCTTAATGAAGCCTTTATTTAGGACCATTTATTTGAAGACAATTAATAATTGTTGTTCAAGTATTGGTCCTAAATACAGGATTCATTTTGTTTAAGCAAAACTTGGGTGAAATATGGCCTGGACATGTTCTTGTATGGTTGAAATTTACATGAATCTGATTTTGGTATGTGTTTTTGCTCTTATCAGCAAGGAGGATGTAGAGAAGTGTAAACAAAAGGATCTTCTGGAGCAGACCATGTCGGAAATGATTGGCGAGTTTCCAGCCCTCCACCGCACTATTGTTGCAGAACGAGACATCTACCTCACACACACACTTAGACAAGCAGCGCGCTGTGTGGAGGCGCCTCCTAATGCTGAGAGTGAGTACTGCATGCCTCTGTTGTGAAGTGATAGTGATGCTGTTTTGAAGTAGGGAAATTTCTTGAATTTAAAAATACATATTCTGGTGTGCTCAGTGTTTTTAATTTAAAGAGGGAGTTCACCCAAAAATGAAAATTATGTAATTTACTCACCCAAACTTGTATGCCTTTATTTCTTGCAATATAGAAGATATTTCTGAAGAACGTTGGTAACCAAACATTTTCGGTTCACATTGACTTCCAATTTTGTCCATGTTTGGTTACCAGCGCATCTTCTTTTAAGTTGGGAAGTTTGGGAAGACATGAGGATGAGTAAATTATGACAGAACTTTCAATTTTGGGTGGACTGTGGTCTGTAGCTTTATCTAAAACCTAAACAAAAACGATTAAAATCACTTGCGATATTATTGCTGAAATAAAATGTTACATTTAGGAATGAAGGAAGGAAGGAATGAATGAAGCATTTATATAGCGCAAAAAACAAAAGAGCAATAATATGCAAATGCTATGACAAGTCTCACTGAGCGCAAAAATGCGAAGTGAATATCGGACGCGATGCCGCGCTGGAATAAAACAGTAGATTTCTATGGATGCTTCCACATGGTCTGCAAACATTCGCGCACCGAAAATGCAAATTTTTTTTTTTTCGCACCAGTCCGACGAATCTTTTCAATTTCGCAAAGCGAAAACACGGGCCATCCAATAAGATTTGAGCTAGGATCAAGTGATCGGAGCAGCTGCTGTTGCATGAAAGGGTGAGAATGGTGGCGCTGTTTCAAAAACCAATGTAAACAAACACCAAAGAAGAGTATCCCAGAGAGAAGAGAGTGGATGAGTTCTTGTTATCGTTGGTATCTGAGAACAGATTTATTCTCGCATGTTCTTTATACAGAAGAACATTTCTAATAATTCTCCACTGAATTATGTGATCTGTAGAGCACCGTCTGTTTTCTTCCACATGCGCAAGTGTTCTAAGTCGGAGCGTGTTCGCTCTCTAGATCATCCGTATTAAAAAAAAAAATCGAGTGAAACATTTTTCTACACATGAAATATGAAAGCAAATGAGACTTATGATTATGACGATATGTTTTCTGTATGCGTTTTGTATGCAGCTCATGTTTTTTTTTTTATAGCAATAAAGGATGTTTATGACAAATATTAGCAGTGTAGTGTTATTAAACGTACAAAGAGTGCATGTGTCTGCTTATTATAGAATCAAAATCAACTATAGATCACAATTGGAAGTTATTACAAGCACTCGATGATGGTTTAAAGTGGGTAAGCAAATACATTAATTATTACATACATTTTCAAGTGTAGCTTGATGCTAATTGTACTTACAATAATAGGCTACATAATAAAATATAATTATAAGCATTATAGATGGCTTGTGTTTCTGGTGTAGATCCAAAGTTTGTTTATCTTAATTTAGATGTTAAATCCATATTCGAGATACATATCTGAGGAAAAATGCATTGTTGGTCAGCGCCACCTAGCGTGCAGGCGTGAATTAGCAGAAGGCGAACAGTCGTTTCGTGCTCGCTGTAAGAGCACCGTTCATCGGTGATTCGCCTCACTTTTTCGCGTCACGCTCAGTGTGGAAAGGCCTTAACGCAGGACATGTAACAAGGTGTTTTTTTTGTTTTGTTTTTTTAGAATAGTAGATAGAATAGGAAACACTAGTGTTAGAGAGTCTTTTTTATAATAAATAAAAAGAAAACAAGTAGTTAGAATTGAAAAAGAACAGAGAAAGCTAGTGTTAGAGGCCTTTTTTTTTTTTTAAAGAAAACGTGCCGTTAGAAAACTAATAGAGTGCAAGTGTTAAAGGGCTTTTTATAATAATAATAGTAGAACAACTTCATACACAAAGGACTATATTCACAGTGATTATACTTAATTCATATTTGGATTAATAAAAATTTTCTACATACAGTATGTAGTATGAGTTAAGGCTCAAAATTCTGTGTAAGAACAGACAAAAATATGCCTGCTCTCACACCTCAGTAAGAAAGTGTCCAGTTCTAATTGCTGTGCAATTGCATTTATACCACCTCCGAGCCGTATTAAACAGTCTGTGCACAGACAGCTAAATTAAACTTCAGAGAGCACTTCTGTTACACCTTTACAGTGTGACTTTGGAAGACTTTTGCTCACTGTGTTTGTGTACTTATGTTTTTTAATGTTAGATTAAAAAACTTAAATGTTACCTTTTAATTTGAAGTACTAAAATTGGAAGTAAATCTGAATCAAACCCACATTAAACCTGAATTAAAGCTAAATAGAAATGTGACCCTCGATTTATACATAATTTATATATAATTCATACATCTGAAAGCTGAATAAATAAGCTTTCCATTGATGTATGGTTTGTTAGGATCGGACAATATTTGGCCGAGATACAACTATTTGAAAATCTGGAATCTGAGGGTGCAAAAAAATCCAAATATTGAGAAAATCGCCTTTAAAGTTGTCCAAATGAATTCTTAGCAATGCATATTACTAATCAAAAATGACGTTTTTATATATTTACAGTAGTACATTTACAAAATATCTTCATGGAACATGATCTTTACTTAATATCCTAATGATTTTTGGCATAAAAGAAAAATCTATAATTTTGACCCATACAGTGTATTTTTGGTTATTGTTACATATATACCCCAGCGACTTAAGACTGGTTTTGTGGTCCAGGGTCACAAATATATTAAAAGTAAAAACTAAAATTAGTAATGATGGCAAAAGCACATAACAAAATTACTAAAATTAAAATGAAGGCTAATTCAAAATAATAAATGTATACTATGATAGTATATGAATAATGCTAAAATAAAACTGCCAGTGCTTCATTCAAGCAAGAAACACATCTAGAATCATGTTACTTGTTACATGAAACCTCTCATTCAGACGCTCCCTTTTTTTTTTCCTTCAGAAGTGCCTGCTGTGGTGGTTGGAGTGGTCGGGATGGGTCATGTTCCTGGTATTGAGAGGAACTGGGATGAAGAGCTCAATATTCATGAGATCATGAGGTACATACCGACACAGCTGCATGTACTTTGGTATCTAATAGTACCAGATATATCATGCCAAAAATCTTTGTTTCTTTTCCTTTTAGCGTGGCTCCACCGTCTCGCTTTGGCTGGGTAGTACGCAACGTGTTGAAAGGAGCCATGTGGGGGCTTCTGGGTTATGCCTGCTTCCGTGCCAGCAAGGGTGTGGGGAGGGCGTTACTCTCCTTACCGACAGTCCAATCGTTGCTTGAAAATATACGAACACCTTCCGTTTGACCCTTCTTTTATCGGCACAGACTTTTCAGCAGTGAGATCAGGATGTCACACTGAACACCAATAGCCTTAACTACAGGATGGTGGTTGGGTGAAGGGGAAAATTAGAGGCAAACATCGTCTCCATCCCATATGAAATAAAGAATATGGGTGGAAGCTTTTGACTAGCTCTCTACCTCCTCAACCCTCTGTCCATCTGCTCTGTGGACGCAGAGCTGTACTGCCAAAGAAATCGGACCGTGCTTTCTTTCCCCTTTTCCTCATTCTTAAAGTATGACCTACTAGGAAATTAGCTGCAGCGGGATTTCCCACCTAATCGTTCAACTTGAACTGAAGTTTTATTTTGCTGTGATTATACTCTTGGTTGGCTCCTGCAAATGGTTGATGCATTTTGTTTCCCAGCAGGTGTTGTTCAGCAGTCCAGTATTGTTATTCCCTGAGAGTCAACATTTTAATCTGCGACCTAATCTGTAGTTCATTAAGACTGAATGATAAAGCCACCTTTTTTTATTAATGGAACCGTATCCCAGAATTAATTTTTAAAACCTGAATTGCGCAATAGGACCATTTGTGAAGAAAAGCATTACTCCGATTTGATTGAAAGTATAATTTGATGTACATCGGGAAAATGATTACGACCAAAGTATTTTTGGTTTCACTGATTGAATTTGTATGTTTCTGACAAAAAGACTTGAAATGAGTGGAACTGAAACAACCACACACAGTGTTTAAGAGCTTCAAGTCACATCCAGTAATGGGAGGGAAGCATGGTTGCTTGGTTTTTCTAGTTACCTGATAAGCCCAACATTAACTTTGCCCATGCTAGCTATCAAGTGCCTCCTACCACGTAACCTGGAAAGGGCTAAAAGGAACAGAGACTGGTCAGGGAGTTTTGCTCTCGCTCCATATGGTCATAATAAATGGGTACTATTAAATCTGGAGTCCCCCGTTTCTCTCACACGGTTTCATAACTGGTTCATGCTAATGGGAAGTTTCTAGAAATTAGTGAATTATGCAATTAAGTAGACAAGCTGCATTGTGTTTATGCAATATTTCGTTTTGTAAGATGAGAGATCAAATAAATTTAAGAAATTAACAGCTTTTCTCCTGAAATCAAGTATTTTCATTACTGTCTTTTGCTACTGTTTATAGAAGCTGAGTTGCCTAAAGGTTAATTTCACTAAACTGGAAACAAACTTGATGTTAATGCTTCTAGTATGGTTATACTCTAACATGATATGTGATCTTTTTCCGTTTAATCATTCTTAATCGTAATTCACCACTAACTCAAATCATGAATCACATGAGACCATCAAAATGACTTGAAACTGTAAGTGTAGAGAACCATTAAAGAAGGTAAAGTTGACAAGAAAATACTTCATAACAGAAAAGCCATCAATAGCATGGGCCATCAGGGCACAATTTGGGAATCATGTTTTATATGGCTGGATGGAAAGGTGGGAGTGTTTCTGCTCTCTGTGCTTAAAGCCTTATACTACTGGAATTGCTGCTTCACATCTTGACTTTGTTTTTCCATGTAGCTTTTTACAACTGTGTCTTATAGGGTGACTGAAATCAATTTTAAATGTGGCATCTAGGCACATCTGAAGCACATAACACTTGAGTGTTGCGGGGAATGCTAATGCCTTCTGTTGTTCTTTTAAATGTTTAGATGCTGAATGGAAAATGCTCTGGTTTGAACTATTGTGGGGCTCAAATTTAGCTTTGCATGCATGCCTTGTGCATTTACAGGTATGCTGGAGAAGGAAATGATTATATGGATGTATCTGCATGATGTGTAGATGGCTTGTTGGAATTATTTAATTGGAATTTTTACAACATATTGTAATGGTTTTAAATATATATTAGCATTCCGAGATATTTGTCAGTGCCCTGGTGCTCAATGAGTATTTCTATTTGTATAACAGTCCTTGCATTTAAATTTGATCGTTTTGGATCAAGGTGGTTGCAAACTAATTAAACAGGTTGACTAACTGATTTGTTTAATACAATGTACTTTAAAAAAAATACTGATCCAATGACCCAGTGGTCTAGTTCTCCTGTCGCTGTCTTCCTGAAAACTAAAACTCTGTCTTCCTGTTAACTTCATGCAGTTTTACTTCTTGATCATCTAAATCTGCTGCACTTGTTGGGTGAGAAATTATATGGTCAAAGGTATTTGAGGCATCTCTTTGTGCATCCTTCTGCTTTACTGCTCCAATGTCATTTTTTTTTTCCAACCATTGTTAACTGTGGAAAAGGGGAATAAATGGTCCCACTTCTTTTGTTAGTGCTATCATTTTTGTCCTTCATTTTCAAGAAGATAATGCTCAAATATATCTCATATATTCAAATCTTAAATAAATTTTCCAACATGTTATATTTGTGTTTCACATCTTCAGAAAGTACTTTAATGCATAAAGTGTGCATATACATACAGTGCTGGGTAGATTACTTACAAATTGTAGTCCGTTACTGACTACAGATTACATGATGAAAATTGTATTTAGTAGCAGGTTACTCACAAGGTAATGTATTCTGACTAATTTTTAGATTACTTTTTGTCCAATTTATTTTAAACTTACTTTTACTTATTTTAATCACATGTTTTAGGCTGGAAATATCCAGAATTAGGTCAAACAAAAGGTGTCCATGGGAACGGATTTAGTGAAACACATGCCATGCATTGAACATACAAGCATCATGCTCATCCAAACAGCACCTGTGTGTGCCCTCAGCTTTTTGGTTACATTTTTTATGTAACCAAAAACAACATTGATAGCATCAGAAACAAACCCGTAAACTGATGTCCAGGGGCATTTAAACAAATTTATTTATTATTATTATTATTATTTTTTTAAATGCCATTATTATATGGAATGCCACGTTCTTAATTCCAATTGATAAATTAAGTTAAAATAATAAAGGGCTGTTACTAGTAAAAAAACAATGTGTCAACAAAAGCCATCAGAGCCATCATTATACATTTACACTGCAATTAGCCTACAAATTCATAAAATGTTATGAAATTAATGTTTTAAATTTTGAAGGCAGAAATATGTCAAACAATTAAATGACGTTTAATATGAAACTAAAACAGACACTAGGTGGCGCCAAGCCACTGTCTTAACGAGTGAGTTCAATCCATTCAACTGATTCCTTCAGGTTACGCTGATTACGAAAACACCAACTACCCAACAACTACTTGTTGCCGCGGTTCAGCTGTGGATTGGTTTCTGTGATAATTATATGTAGGCCTAACGTGTTATTTAAAAATATTTAAGAAAGTGCAAAATGAAGAATTACTATATTAACCCATACTGCACATACCATGCAGGCCAATATAGCCTAATATTCTTCCTTTCTTTATTATTATTAGTAGTAGTGTTAGTATTATCATAGCCTATATCCAAAATAAAATTAAGGCAGCAGCTATTTGCAGCGATAGATGCTATTTACACTACGTGAATCCGTAACACTCAGTGAGCATATCAAAGCTTGGCATGGGTCTAATACGGTAGGCTATAGGCAGTGTAGCCTAACTGTAAACTTTTAATTCGATTAAACCAGGGGTGGCCAAAGTCAGTCCTGGAGAGCCACAGTAACTTCAGCTCCATCCCTAATCAAACACACTTGAACAAGCCAATCAAGATCTAGGGTTAAAGCCAGGCAGGTGAGTTTTTAATGTTGGAGCTAAACTCTACAGGACTGTGGGCTCTCCAGGACCGGTTAAATGGTTTAAAAAGTCATTGGTTATTTTTAAGGAATAGCCTAAGTCAGTGGTTCTCAAACCTCTCCATGAAGTACCCCCAGCACTGCACATTTTTTATGTCTCCCTAAAAAAAAAAAACAATAGAAGCCCAATAGAAACCATCACAGAAATTCCAGTGGTTTCCATTAAAATACCATTATGAACCATTAGCTTTTTCCAGTAAATCCATTACAAAATTCCTTTTTGTAGTGTGTTTTGGGCATTTTTCCAATAGGATTTAACATCCCACCAATAGAATCCATCACATACCAGTAGACACCATTATAGTTTCCATTAAAACAATACAATTCCCATTATAACCATTAAATCCATTACATTTTCTATTGTGTTTTGGGCAGGGTTCTATTGCTTTTTTCAGCAGGGTTTTGTTTGACCTAATTCTGGATATTTCCAGCCTAAAACGTGTGATTAATCCGTATCTAAAGCCGTGTCCACACCAAGAGAATCCATTATAATCAGTTGATTCGGTGACTGTCCACACAGGAAGTCGCGCGAGGCGACAAATCTTCTACAGTAACTGATGCCTCCTTCTATTCCCAATCTTGGAAACATGCGTTGTATGCTTTCAAAGTGAAACCTAAAAAAACCTGCTCGCATAAGGAAGCGATTGCACGCTTTCTCGAGCTTCAGCAAATGGCTGATCACAGATCGCATGCTTCCCAGCCGAAACAACCCCCCACGTGAAACTGAAATAATAACCTGTGATGTAAGATTTTGGTCATATTGCCCATC
Source organism: Onychostoma macrolepis (assembly GCF_012432095.1). Lineage (NCBI taxonomy): Eukaryota > Metazoa > Chordata > Actinopteri > Cypriniformes > Cyprinidae > Onychostoma > Onychostoma macrolepis. The sequence continues at coordinate 9,276,194 of NC_081172.1, read as the reverse complement.
TAAGTTAGTGGTTTTCAATCCTGTTCCTCGGGACCCACTGCTCTGCACATTTTGCATTTTGTCTCCCTTATCTGACACACTCATTTGAGTTCATGGAGCTCTTTCCTAATGAGCTGATGATCTGAATCAGGTGTGTAAATGTGCAGAGCTGTGGGTCCCCAGGAACAAGTCTGAAGACAACTGATTTTAGTCATTTCACTTCGTGTACTTCGTTTGGGCACCACAAGGTGTCACTGTGGCCTCAAAGCTTACCCCTCGACTACTCTGGCTCGATTGCTATTCCTGAGGTAAAACACGCCCTCCTCATTACCCTACGCACAAAGAAATGTATAAATAAATAAATGTGAAAATAAATAAATGTATAAATAAATAAATGTGGAAATAAGTAAAGAAAGAAATACGTAAATAAATACATAAATGTAAAAATAAATAAAAGTGGAAATAAATAAATGTATAAATAAAATAAACAAAAAATACATAAGGAAATAAAATTATAAATAATTATTTATTTTTGCTTTTTTAATTTTCTTTTTATATTTATTTATTTATTTGTGCTTTTTTACCTTTCTTTGTACATTTATTTATTTATTTATAATTATGGCAGGATTGGCATTCCATAGGCAGTACTAGCATAAATTATTTTTCAAGATAACAGATTCTTAAACACAAGAATCAGATTAAAAGTTGCAATGAATGATCCACGCTACAAACTGGAAATAGAGAAGATATCGTTTGTTTATGTTTATGAATTTAATAAACTCAAGTTATAATTATCCTGGCAGCCTTCAGTAAAATCAAGTGTCTAAAATGATTAAACATGAATATTATTTTTTTATATTTTTAATTCACACTGACAGAAATCTTTTCCAATAAGTTTAAACTGATTTTTATATTTTATGGGCATTTTTATGTTTATAAAGCCATTTTTTCTAAAATTGTCCATTATCTTTTGAGTCAAATTCTTACATTTTACAGTCTATGATTTAATCAGTGAATTAGAATAATAAGACATTTGGGCTGTTACCAAGCAAAGCAAATCAAATAATGAGTGTATGAGCTTAGATTTTTAAGTGTTTTTATACCTATAAATTCTATCAACTCTATAAACTAACTTTACAACATTTACTTGCACTTATATGGTAAGATGTTTTCTTTAAGTTTTCCTCTTTCATGGATAGATCGTTTCATGATCGTGCTGTGTAAATGTGTTTAAATTCTTCATATTGTTCAATCTTTTAATCTCCGCACTGACTCTCTCATAAGAAGTGAATCATAGTTTTAAGGCATGTGATTGGCTGCTCATTACTGATGTCACACTTTCATGTGCACACGCTCCATTAACTCAGGACCAAGCCTGAGTTGACAGAGAAAGTTGATGAGCTTCATGGTACCAATAAAGCCGGATTGGACTGGTTTGGTTTTGTCAACTCAAAACTAATCCTGTAACCCTGAGTTTGTTCAACCACCATCATGGTACAGGCCCCTACTCGGGAGCAGGTTTATTTCATGTAAACAGGATTAGATTGCATCTATTTAAGCAGAACTGATACTTAAAATATGTCCCAGCCACCGCTACTTTATTATAAGAGTACCCTACTGATCCAGGGACAATCATTTAAAATAATAATAATTTAAAAATAAATTTGAAAATAATATAACAATGTTGTGTAGTCTATAATACTATAGACACAGCCAGTTTTACTCATTGAAAGATTTATTAGTGATGAAATAATTACTTTATAATTGTATTGGAGTCTACACACATGCTATACAGTTAATCTGAGCCGTGCATTAATTGGGAGTGGCTTGATGGAGCGCAGGAGATGCAGATAATTTAAGAAAATAATTAATGCTGTCACGTAACAAATCTGTTTCAAAGATAAAATTAAATGAATTGCTAATTACAACATTGAAATAAAATGTAAAGCCTGTACAAATACTAGAAATCGTGAATATAAATAATTGGAAATCATGCAATAAAATAAAATAAAAACAGTGCACATTTCATTTATCTATTATAACATTTGTGTAGTTTTATTCGTTCGTCTGTTTCCTTATAAAAGTCCACAAGTTTTTCGTCAGGTGTCTTTTTTTAATTATATGATGTCATTACGTTGCTGTCTTGCCGCCAGCCAATCACTGCATTGCTGATCGTGGTTTCGAGGATCGATACATCTGCCCTCTTCGGGGAACACGGGAACGCGCAGTAATCTTAGACAACTTAATCCAGATATTTTAATCAAATCCACAAATTCGTTTGAAGAACCAAATTAGCCAGAGATCAGTTATCAGGATTAGAAGATCTGGCATATTTCAAATCATCTCAGATGTATTAAGCGAGGTACGAAAAAGTTAGTTGCTTGAGAAGTGTTTTCCCCCAAAATTCAGAAGCATGGTTTGCAAATTTATTTAAATGACATCTACATGACCATTCTATTTTGTGAATATATTCAAAGCTAAATGCTATATATATATTCACTTTTCGGTGAAAGTAAATGGGGACTGAGTAAACGTCTGTTCGAATCCTGTGTGTTTGTTTCTAGGGGGAACAAAAACAACGACGGACCAGATTTCCGTGGTCAGATGAGAACAGCTTGGTGGTTCTTTCTTTGCAGTTACGTAAGGATGACTGTCACTTTTTCCTAGTCGCCTTAACTAACAAGCTTTGTTAGACATCAGTACGATGTGAATGGCTTCTGCTGGAGCGCGTTTAGCGCGGCTTTATATATCATGTTCTGGTGTTATTTTGCGTAGATCGCTATCTCATGCTGGGATGGACGACATGGGCATAAACACAAGCCGCTCTTGTCTTGAGCGACTGGAGTTTGACAATGTTGCTCTTAAAAAGCTTCCACTGGACCCATCCACCGAACCAGGGGTCCGACAAGTCCGGGGGGCCTGCTTCTCTAGAGTCCAACCCACCCCTCTGAAGAACCCAAAGTTTGTGGCTGTCTCAGGTCCAGCTCTGGCACTGCTGGGTCTTGATGCTGATGAGGTTCTGGAAGATCCACTGGGCCCAGAGTATCTCAGTGGTTCTAAAGTGATGCCAGGATCAGAGGCTGCTGCCCATTGCTACTGTGGACACCAGTTTGGACAGTTTGCAGGACAGCTTGGGGATGGAGCTGCGTGTTATCTGGGAGAAGTGAAAGCCCCGGTGGATCAGAGCCCTGAGTTACTGCATGAGAATCCCACTGGACGCTGGGAGATCCAGGTGAAGGGTGCTGGACTGACACCATACTCTAGGTAGACCTGCTACTGCATTTCCACTGCTACATTTTATGTGCCACATCATGTGATATTCTCATTGACTGCTCACATTTAAAATGATCATTCTGGAGATGCCAATCCACTTTTCTTTCCTTAAGATCGTTGTCCAATTTTTATCCTTTGTGTTTTTTTAGGCAGGCAGATGGGCGAAAGGTTTTGCGGTCCAGCATACGTGAGTTCCTCTGCAGCGAAGCAGTTTTTGCCTTGGGAGTCCCGACCACGAGAGCTGGATTGGTAGTGACGTCAGATTCACGAGTCATGAGGGATATCTACTATGATGGCAATCCACGCATGGAAAGATGCTCTGTGGTCTTGCGCATTGCTCCCAGCTTTATAAGGTAGCCTTATGTTGTTTTTTGTTCCTAAATGCTTTCTCAAGTAAGTGTTAGTTTAGTATTATTTATGTACTATTATAGTTTCTATTAATATTTTGAATTGCATTTATTTAGTTTAATTTTTATTATTTGAAGGTTTTAGTAATTTTATGTGCTTTTGTTATTTTCGTTTAAAAAAAATGAAATTTAAAATTTCTATTTAGCTTTTTTTTTATTTTAGTTTTAGTAATTTTAGTTCTTCGACTTATTTTTAGTTAGTATTAAAGGAAAATTTTCTAACTTTCATTTAAGGTTTTTAATAAAATATTCATGTTTTAGTTCATTTCAGCTTGCTTTTCAGTTTTACTTTTTTAATTAAATGACTGAAAAAAAAAAAGTTTTAGCTAACATTAACAAGTCTCAACTATCTCTTTTTGACCTTGATTTGTACTTCAGTATTTATATCTATCAGTGAAATAATGTTACTTGTAAAGGTCTTTTAGGTCTTGCTGTTCTAGATGTTAATATGTTGACCTGATTCTTGATGTAGGTTTGGATCATTTGAGATCTTCAAACGAGCTGATGAGTTCACTGGCCGCCAAGGTCCCAGCTATGGCCACGATGAGATCAGAACCCAAATGCTGGATTATGTCATTGAGACCTTCTACCCAGAGATCCATCAGAATCACTCCGACCGCATTGAGAGGAATACTGCTTTCTTCAGAGAGGTAGACTGAGATCTATTCATTGCTTTTAACAATACCAGTGCTGCGGCTGTGGTATTGATCCATTGAAACACCAGACCATTTTTTTTTTATTTTTAGTTCCTGCAGTTGCTTGTTGGTCTTCAATCATCATCTTATCCTCAATGACCTTATTTACCAGAGTGACTTTCGCAGGCTACCATCATCAGATTTAGCTTCTTATCCACTGAGACTATATTAGAGCACGTTAGCGCTGTGCAGTGATTAAATTAGCTAATATAAATAAAAAAAATACATTTTCTTTAAATAGAACTATTCTACATTTACATTTATTTGTGACTTACTAATGAGGATAAATACTAACACAATATTTAAATTCTTATTGCATTTTCTACTAAAATATTTATTTATTTATTGCAGTTTTGACAGGATATAATGGGAACAGATGTGTGCCCTTGTTCTGACTAATTGTTTGATTGGTAATATTCCTTACCAATGCATCTTAATTCTGCTTTTCTATATGTACTTGAATGTCATTTTTTGGTTACACTTTATTTTATGGTGTCCTTGTTACAGTGTAATTATACATTTAAGTACTGAATAATATTAATTAACTACTTCTACTTACTATATGGTTAGGGTTAGAGTTGGGGTTTGATTTGGGGTTACTTGCATGTAATTATGCATAATTTATTGTTATTATAATAATAAGTACATGTAAGGTGTAACAAGGACACCTTAAAATAAAATGTTACCCCCTTTTTTTTTTATTATTACTAGGTGACACTACGAACAGCGAGGCTGGTGGCTCAGTGGCAGTGTGTGGGTTTCTGTCATGGAGTCCTCAATACTGACAACATGAGCATCTTGGGCCTGACTTTGGACTATGGGCCTTTCGGCTTCATGGACCGGTAAAGTCTGACACAAACCTCAAATGTTATTCCGACTGTTCAGTAGTCATTTGCATTAACAGGGATTAAAGTTCTCCGTCGCTAGACGGATTTCCGTTAATTGCAGCGAGTCTACGACGGATTTCCGTCAATTGGAAAAAAATGAGGGGAAAAGAAACATGTAGCGCGTTGTTGTTGTTGTTCTGCCGGCACACCAAAAATCATCCCCGCCACGGCTGCTGCTTCTCACTGACAACATAGTAACGCCGCTCCCATCATTCACAGTCGGGTTATTATCAGAGAACAGAGCAGAACTTGATTTCGGCGCGAGATTGCGGCTATTATCTACTCATTCCCGCAGGTTCCGACGGAATGTATCACATTTGCACCTGCTTTTAAGTCTTGAGAACTCACTCGCGCGCTCTCATTATCTGTGCGCATATAGATCGCGATAAGGAGAGTGACAGCTTTTAATTATTATTAAGGGAGTTTGCAAATGTGATACTGATTTAATACAACAGATCAACAAACAAGTACTGCATGATTTTGCTCTATATCATCAACGAGAATAGTTCTAAATAAAGTAACAACACAGCGGTGTTTCATTCATGAATGAAAGTGCGTTTTTGAAGGAATCTAGTGAGTCAGTGATTCATGATTAACCATTCATAAAGACAGTCACTTGCTTCGTTTCTGAATGAATCAGCAGTTCGAACGAATCAATTGAATAAATGATTCAGTGCTAAAATCAGTGACTTGCCGCCACCTGCTGGCGGTTTCAGTTTCATTTTTAGCGTATAATTTCAGTTATTTAAATAATTTAATATTTCTGTATTCAAAATTATATATATAAAACATTAATGTCCACATGAATCTATGAATTTAATTGCACTCATGCCACCTCTGAGCCTCATTAAACGTCTGAAAATGAAAGCCACTTTTGTTAATTAATTTTTGTATTAATACTAATTTCATATGATTGGTAAATTTTAAAAAGCTTAACCATACATTTTTGAATTTGACAAAGATGAAAATGATGCCATTGCAAAGGTAAAAGGAAAATACGACGTAAGTAAGTCACTTTAAGGAATGAAATGTCTCATATTAGGAAGGCTAATTTTTGATCAGAATTTTTGATTATTGATCAGAAGGTGCTCCTAAATTTTTTACATTTGGAGGACAAGTGCTCCTAAAAAGAAAAGGAAGCATAGAGCCATGTGTAACATATTAGATCCATGCATGAGGTCTTGAAGAGACAGCAGCCTAATGCTGTCTTTCATTATACAGTGAAGACTATCCAGTGTTATTTTACAGTTGAATTATAATTAGACCTAACTGAAAAGAATGGTTGGTTGGTTGGTTGTGGGGGTGAAAGAATGGATGAAACGCATTTGTCTGTGACTCCATCTCGACTCGCGCTCACAGAAAGCGCTCAAGAAACATTATCTCTTCCGCTGCTCGATACGCTCGCTTTTTTTTTTTTTTTTGTCTCGAGCAAGTGACTGTACATGATTTGACTGATTTTTATGTAGAGAGGGTGACAGCGCACCGCATTAAAAGAAATGATCATTCATGTTTTCATAACCGCTGGCCAAACTCAAAAACGAAACTAAAATTAAAACATCTTTGATAGCAAGGGCCCCCTGGTGTTTTGGGGGCCCTACGCAGCTTGCATATTCTGCATATAGGGAGGATCGGCTCTGGACAGGTATGGCTGTGGAATAGGGTTTGGCCAAGGAAAAATGTTCAGTCAAACGTTTTTTTTGCTTTAACCCCTGTATTAATGAACAATCGTTCATTAGCATTCATTTCCTTTTTTTTTCTTTCTAGTTTTGACCCAGATTTCATCTGTAATGCCTCCGATACTTCAGGGCGGTATTCTTACCAAGCCCAGCCAGCCATCTGCCGCTGGAATTTAGCTCGGCTCGCTGAAGCCCTGGTACCTGATCTACCTCCGGACAGGGCCGAGCAGGTGCTGGATGAGTATCTGCCTCTTTACAATGGCTTCTATCTGAGCAACATGAGGAAGAAACTGGGTCTGCTGAGGATGGAGGAACCAGAGGACGAGATGCTCATCACAGAACTTATGCAGACCATGCATAACACTGGTATGAAGATAGTGTAGAAAAGGGGGATAATTGCAGGACAGTAGATGCTTATTCTCTCAGATGATAGATGATTATACCTCTGATTTCTCTTTATCTTTTCCTTCTCCTAGGCGCAGATTTTACCAACACTTTCCGCAGCTTGAGTCAGATTTCCTGCCCAACACAGCAGGAGGGGGAAGATGAAAGTGAGGCTATAAAACAAGCCGCAGAGCTTCTCCTGCAGCAGTGTGCCTCTCTAGAGGAGCTCAAAGCTGCAAACAGACCCACCATGGATCCACGGTAACACCTCAGTGTATATTCTCATGTACACTACCATTCAAAATTTTGTGGTCAGAAAGAATTGTAAATGCATGGCTTAAAGTAGTCCGGCCGGGGGACGGATTTCCGGCTTGAGGGCAGGTCCGGCCTCCGGCGCAGACAAAATGTATTTATCAGGCTGCAAATTACAGTCGGAGGCACTTTCGGTGCAGACGCGCTTGGAAAAAACGAGCGCGTTGCTTCCATTATGAGCGCGCATACCGCGCGGCTACATTTGAAATAACGAACTTGAGCGCGCAAATGACGCAATATGTCAACAGGCACTAATCTGACTTGAATAACATACCGGTCCCCTTCAACCTATCACCTTGATTCAAGAGTCAGCGCGCACAGCTGTCACAGCCAATGGGAGCATGATATTAGGTTGTCTTAGCCAATTGCTAGAGAGGAGGGCGGGTTTTATGCTCTCTAACTAATACAAATTTCTATTTAAGTTGGCAAAGTTTTCTGTTTTGGTAAAAGCACCTAAGAATGTTTGCTTATTTCAGAGTGAGCAATGTTGAGTGCACTTTATGCTGTTTGCACATTACAAAGAAACCAATGGTAAATGCACTTTATGTCATTAACATGTTTCAAAGCTAGCAATTCAATAAATTTTGGCACAAACATTCATGTTATGTTATTTTCTTGACACAGTAAGCCTAGTACTGCAAAAGTTTCAATTATTTTGGCACAATAGTTGTTAATGCGTTGAAAATATGACTGTGCTGTTGCTCATAGAATTGGTTAATAGAAAAAACTGGCTTGGTAAAAGTCCTGGTTGAGCCACAGAAAGTTCAGGCTCAGGATTTTTTTTCACTTTAAGCCCTGTAAATGTTTTTAAAACGCATCTCTAATGCTCTCCAAGGCTGCATTTATTTGATCAAAAATACAATAAGAGCAGTTATATTGTGAAATGTATTACAATGTAAAATTATATTTTAAAATGTAATTTATTCCTGTGATGGCAAAGCTGGATTTTAATCATTACTCCAGTCCTCAGTGTCGCATGATCCTTCAGAAATCATTGTAATATGCAGATTTGGTGCTCAAGAAACATTTATTATGATCATTAATGCTGAATGCTGAAAACACTGTCACTTTTGATCAGTTTAATGCATCCTTGCTGAAAAATAGTATTCATTTTGTTTAAATAAAAATAACTGACCCCAGACCTTTGAATAGTAGTCTATATGTTTAGAAATGTATAACATTGACAGCAAAAATGTATTAATGGTGTATGATGATCAAAGTTGTGCATAGTTTACTATGTAGAAAGCCCAGATGAACTATTTCCTCTAGCTCTTAAAAAAATCAATTTACCACCCACTGACTAAATATCACACAGTTTCCACTGTCTACTTTGAGATGGGAATAGATTTTTGGACTGCTGCTGAGAGCAAGAAGTATTGGGCAGGCTTTCAAATTTGCCAGTGAAATAATCAGTGTTGTTATTATTAACTAAAAGTATTTCATTCTTTTACAGTTTCTTTTTAAAGTATTTGTTAATTGAAATTAAGCTCAAATAAAATATAAGTATTGAATATTTGACTTGTCAAATGTAGCCTTGACAACTAAATGAAATACAAAAATGAAAAAACTAGAAATAGAAATAATTTAAAAGAATAAAAACTAAATCACTAAGTAACAAAAGCACATAAAATTAGCAAAACGTAAACTAAAATTAAAGTGAAGACTGAAAAAAAACAACTAAAAGTGAATTTGAAAATATGAATAAATACTGTTATAGTATAACTAAAATAATATGAAAAATAAATGGTTAAATATGTTTATTTGCATATTTCTGTTCAGTGATGTTTTCTTTCCTTCAATATAGTGAACTTGCAATGCTACTGTCCATGGCTCAGAGTAACCCTGCACTGTTCCAGATGATTTCGGACAGGAAGACGGTCGCCCGGCAGCTGGAAAGGCTCTCAAGGTTGAAGGAGCTGATGGACACCACTGCAGAACAACTGAGCGCCAAACAGACTGAAGACTGGTCCCGCTGGATCAAAAAATACAGGTACAGAAAGGACACTTTGAATTCTTTTGATTGAATTGCATTCATTTCCTGTTGGCAGTGAAAAATATATTGTAAAGCATTGTTATTTGAAACCAAAAAACCTAAAGAGGACGTGGAGAAGTAGTTGTTTTAATAATTTAAGATCTGTGTAAATGATTTTTTTTAGCTACTATGTACTTTTGCATATATTGTCAATCCAATTCCCAAGGCAGCGGCTTGCTCGTGAGTCTGAGTCAGGGGTTGATGTGACAGATCTGCAGAAGGAGAGAGTACATGTGATGAACAACAACAACCCATATGTGGTACTCAGAAACTACATCGCCCAGAATGCAATAGAGGCAGCTGAAAATGGTGACTTCTCAGAGGTGGGGCTATTACTAGCTTTGTTATATCTTTTTGACATACACTATCATTTAAAAGTTTGGAGTCAGTAAGTTTTTTTTATTATTATTTTTTTTTTAATTCAGCAAGGACACATTCAGTTGATCAACAGTGACAGTTTTACAAGACTTTTACCAAAAAATCTATTTTAAATAAATATTTTTATATTCATCAGAGAAAAATAAAAAAAAATATATACCACAGTTTTTACAAAAATATTGAGCAGCACAACCTTTTGAAAATAAGAGATAAGCATATTTGAATGAAACGATCATGTGACACTGAAGACTGGAGTAATGGCTGCTGATGTAAAATGTAAAAGTTGTTTTAAATTGTAATTTTTTTTTACTTATTTAAAAAAAAACAATTATAGACCCCAAACTTTTGAAAAGTTATGTTATTATTGAACAGTTGTTATAAATGTTATGATGTTCTTAATAGTTCATGTTTTTTTTATTTATGATCTTTATAATTTCTCTTTATAAAAATCTGCATTTAAGACTTTGTCGTCTTCTCAAATCCATCAGGTCCAGAGAGTTCTGAAAGTGTTGGAAAAGCCGTTCTCTGTGCAGGAAGGTCTTGAAAAGCCAGGCTGGGTGGGAAGAGGAGGAGTGGCGGATTCAGGAGAAAGAGATGAGACCGGAGAAGAAGGGAATACTTCAGGAGCAGAGGCTCGAGTACTTGTCCCATATGACAGCAAGCCCCCCATATGGGCCAATGAGATCTGTGTCACCTGATCATCATAAAACCTTCATGACAACTAACCTGCTCATTTAAGTGGAATAATCCTGCAGAAGCTGGTTAGGTGTCAGTGAAGGTATTAAATGAGGCATTAAACTCCTGTCCACCAGTTAAAAACATGCAGTAAGATAATGTGTTGTGGGCTAAATGAAAATCCAGCAGGTTTATCGCTGTATATTTGACTGGTTGCAAATGATGACTTAGACCACCAGTCTAACCATGACCGGTCTCAAGTCTGAAAGATGGAAGTTATGCCTTTATATAAAATGACTGTTACTTTCAAGTGAAACGCACAAGCCCTTGATCAACCAAGCTCCAAAGCCTAAACGCACAAACAGATGTAATCGTTTACCTAAAGGTTCTCACTTTAAATCATGTAGTTATAAGTACGTAGAATTGATTTAACACATAATCCATGTGTAGCTGAAATAGTCTATTAATCAGCAACTACATTTACTTGTAAATAGTAACTTGACTGAACGTATTTTATTTTCAGTTAAGTGCTTTAAGTTTCCTTACCACACCGCTTCACCCAATTCATTTTTAAAGTGTAATTGGAACATGCATAAATCATTTTACATTTAACACTTGAAATGCCATTTTGATTTTGTTCAAAATGTAATTAACAGAATTTTAATGTCTTTCAGCATAGTTTCAACAACTGTGAAGAAATTTTCAGACATTATTTATAAAATTTTTAAGATAAAGTACTAATTTAATAAACATAACAAATAGCATGTCTGTGTTCTAATTTTGTACACTAGGATTATGTCTGTGAAAATGAGGTTTTGCATTTGTAAAAGACATTTAGGACCTTTTCAGTGAGAGTGTGTGGGGAAGCGGCTTCCATTGTTTTCATTTAGGGAGGAATGTCTGTGCCTGGGGCCTAATACTTTGGTAACATGTTAACACAGGTTCAGATGTGCACCTAAAAATATTAAGGCAGATTTCAACAGTGTCAAGTACTTGCAGACAGAAAAAAATATCCCTGTAATGTATTGCATATAACAGGGGAACACGCATTCTTCTTCTTTGTTCATATTGTAAAAGACCAAAATCCATGGGACTCCCAAAGCTCTCGTTTTAATGCTTTTCAAGGCTGTAGAAGAACAAACATGCACATTCTCACATTCATTGAAGGACGATCATGTTCTTGGGCAACTAATGTATGGAAAGCTGTTTTGACATTTATTAAACCAACTAGTTGTAACACTGTGTATATTTATGTATACATAAATATACACACATACAGTATATATTTTGAAAATATTTACATGTATATAATCATATAATTTATATATAAATATATTTAATACATAAACAGAACAAAAAGGTTTAAATTAGATTATATTCCAGTTTTAAATGTGCATCTGATTACAGATACGTGGGATTACACAAGTTTTGTATTTTAAAGAGAACCAGTTCTAAGGAAGAATAATTTGCTTTTTGGGTTAAAAGAATTTCTTTATATGAAATTAGAGTGGTATGACAATTAGAGATTAGACTGTACAGAAACTGAAATCTACATGTAATGCTACATACATGTAGTCACGCAATTCTGATATTGCTAACATGAACAATTTGAGAAAGTATAAAACAAGTATAACTAATAATAATTTGCACGGTTTGATGTAATATGAGATAAACGGTCGTTAGATTTAATCACCATTGTAGCACGATTTATTGTAATGCTTTTTTCCTCAGTTGATCAGAACAAAAGTGGCAGACTTGTTGCTTACTGAGCGTATGACAGTATCTGGTGAACATTCTTATTTGGGTCATATATTCCTAGACGTAGGCTAGAATCTGTGATTCCTAAGTAGGCTGCAGTACCCACACCGGTGCAGTGACTGACAGCCACACATACTCCTCAAAACATTAGATTCATCTGTGCTGGAGTCATGCCAGTGCACAACCCAACCCACGCAAGGAAGATAATTCCGCTTATAACTGCAATTGCAGGTTTCAAACAGAGATGGGGACAAAGAGGTGAAACTGCCGCTTTGTGAATAGACAGTTTTCTGGGATAGACTGAATACTACTTGAATCATAGTTACGTAGTTAGAATAGTTACTAGTGGAATTGGAAAAGATAGGTCACTATTTGGTTACTTGCTAACATATTTTGAAAGTATTAGTAACATTACAATAGGTATTACTACTTAGGTTTACACAACAGCTTTATGTTAAAGCGGCTTGCCATACACACGGCCACGGTGGAGAGGGAGCGGCTACGCGGGCACACACAGTCTATGAACGCGCACAGGTAGATTTCTATGATCAGTGTTCAGGTAAACCTGAAAATCACGGCCGCTCGACTCGAGGTGGCACATTTAAAGGGGTATTCACCAACATGTCAGCCCGATCAAGACCTGGCTATCATCGCCTGGAGGTGAATAAAACCGTTTGGGAGGTGCCGGAGAGATACAGAGATCTGAAACAGGTGGGGACGGGGGCATATGGTACAGTATGGTGAGTGTACTCTCATTTTCTGTACTTCCTGGAAAGAATCATGCTTTACATTTTAAGAACACGTAATGCATTGTCATTGTAGCAGATCCATGTATCCGGCGTCTATTCAAAACAAAAGATGTGGACGGAGTTAGTCAAGCACAAGTGAAAGATTACTTTATGATTAGATGCCTAGGAGTGGGTTGATAGAAATTCAGTTATATAGTGTGTTTGAGAGTAAGACTATATGTTTTCTCATTGCGTCTTTATAGAGATAATTAAGATAAACAAAAACAGAAAATGAGAGTTCCAAATGAGAAATCCAGTGCCTGCAGAACTACGTTGCCCACAACTCATTGCATTACTATGAGGTTAATAATTGTAAGATGGCAGCTGTTGACGAACACTGCCTGGGGTCAGGTGGTGATGGTTTATTGCATGTCCTTAACTTTCTAGACTTGGTTTTAAAGGCCCAGAGTAATATACCACTATTGAGACACATCCCACACCTTAATATGTCATTAGAAAATCCACTTTGAAATTATACTGTGGGTTATTACCATTTACTATCCCTAAACCACTCGTCCTCAGGCCAATCCTTCATATAATTAAAATACATCACTTAAGAAAAACAGAAATATTATGTATCTTTAAAAAAGACATTACTTCTTTTAAAAATAATTATTTGAGCTTAGAATTTTCTTTTGAGATGGCAAGCTTTTGTTGTAAATTCTACTGTATTTATGTACACTAGTTTGCAATTTGTGTACATAATAGTATTTACTTCTTTGGTACTAGTCACTATTCCAATAGTCAGTGACAAGTACTTTCAATTTTACTGGTAACACATTTTATTGCCATCTAATTCTATGGAACCTGTTTCAGATATCAACTATTCATTATTGAATGTTGTATGTTTTCCAGTCGTTGCTTTTACCTATTGCAGTTTTACTTGTAACCTTTGAAATAGTTACTATCTATTCTAGTTGTCCTAGTACTTAAGTGTAGTTGAAGGAGAGATTGAATAAATATTACTTAGTAATGGAATCATTACTAGTATCTAAAGCATAGTTACAGTGACTTTGAAAAATATTATTTTATTAGTTATTATTTGATTGCTTCCTAGGTTAAAAAAGCATTAGTAACATTAAAATAGATATTAGTGTGGCTTATACAATAGCTGTTAAAATGGCCCATAGAACTCAATGGCAATAAAATTTATATTTATGTACTCTAGTTTTAAATGCATGCATGCTTGCATTTACAACTGGTGATTTATTCCTCAGCTATGCATTTGACCGGAGGGCAGGGGCAAAGGTGGCCATCAAGAAACTCCATCGTCCCTTCCAGTCTGACCTGTTTGCCAAAAGAGCTTATCGGGAGCTCAGGCTACTCAAACACATGAAACATGATAATGTAAGACATCAAAAATTGACACTCCATGATGAGAGTTTATCATCTGCCCTGTCATAAATGAATGGATTTGCAGGCTTCATGCTGTGCTGTATTTAAAAATCACTGGTTGAACCATTACAGGTTATTGGACTCTTGGATGTTTTCACTGCAGACCTTTCTCTAGACCGATTCCATGACTTGTGAGTATTTTTTTATTTTTTGATATAGGGATTCTTGAATTCATGATCATCATCTAATTCTCCCTGTCTTTTGCACAGTTACTTGGTCATGCCTTTCATGGATACTGATCTAGGAAAGTTAATGAAAATGGAGAGACTTTCAGAGGACAGGGTCCAGTATCTGGTCTACCAGATGTTGAGCGGACTCAAAGTGAGTATTGTAAGTTCTTAGTAGCCTAATGCTTACTTGCTCTCAAATATATTGCCATAAATCTCTTTGTGTTCACAGTATATCCATGCTGCTGGAATCATTCACAGGGTGAGTAAGGTGGTTTTAGTCTTAAACACATATATACACATGTATTTCTCACTTCAAAACCACTGACTTCATCTGTTAAAATCTGCAGGATCTTAAACCAGGCAATCTGGCGATAAATGAGGAGTGTGAGCTTAAGGTATGTCACCATGTGTGCATGTATGAAGTGGTATTTGCATATTCATGCTGTATGCCTCTTGTCAATATAAAGCCTGGTGTCTTATATTAAAGATCCTGGATTTTGGTCTAGCACGACAAGCAGACAGTGAAATGACCGGCTATGTTGTGACACGTTGGTACAGAGCACCTGAGGTCATTCTTAGCTGGATGCATTACACACAGACTGGTTAGTACAATGTTGCATGCAATAATCTTAATATATTTATCCATACTATCTATACTGTGATTAAAAGCATATGTTAATACTAAATAAAGATCAGTGTTAGTCTATTTTATTGCTTTCATAAAGGTAATAGAAATTCCTGATTAATGAGATATAACACAATTGCTATTTAAACTGATGATTATACAGAGACATGTTTGTGTTTGATTAAATATTTCCCATCAGTGGACATCTGGTCAGTCGGATGCATCATGGCAGAGATGCTGCTAGGGAAACCACTGTTCAAAGGAAATGACCGTATCCTTCCTCGCAGAAAAGCTGTGGTTTTTATGTACAAATTTAGGAGAATTTCTGTCATTGTATTTTTGATGTGGTGATTACTTCCCACATGTGGTGAGTCTCATCCCCAGTATATTTGAAACCTTGACCATTTTCCACCAGACCTGGATCAGCTGATGGAGATCATGAAGATTACAGGGACGCCCACAAAAGAGTTCACGGCCAAACTACAGTCTGAAGATGTGTGTTTCAGTTATATTTTCATACTAAGACTAGTTTGCAGACCTCTCACCTGATATATTATGAGATGTGAAAATCTAAACCACTTTTTTCTAGGCTAGACACTACGTAGCAAAGTTACCAAAACTTAAAAAGAAAGATCTTCGGACATTGTTACCATATGCTAACCCACAAGGTAAGAGTGTGTCTGTCTTGCTCAATGCAAAAAGGGGATGAATGTGTATTTTTCATATATTATATAGTGGACATATCATAATTATGACTACTCCATGTAAAAGTATTTTATAAAGCATTTTGCTTATTGTTTTATTATTTCTATGCATTTATTTTCATTCAATATGCATTCAGTTTTAATTACATCATATTAATTGAGATTGCACTGAATATTTGTTCTTTTAAAAATCCATTTAACCACCATAACCACATAACTTGTGAAGTAAAGAAGTGAAAAATCATGTTATCAACTATAAAGAAAAACATACATACACATACATAAAAATTTTAACCTAAAATTTTGATGTCATAAATAAAATGTCCATAGCTTTTTATCAACTTCATTTACATTTACGAATTTGACAGATGTTTTATTCAAATCAACTTTTATTGCATTCAAGGTATACCATGACCAAACTGTATAACAAACCAGTTTGTTGCAAGGAATGCATGAACTACTATTTAATCTAAGCACATCTTTCATGAATGCATTTGATGAAGACAAGTTTGAATGTCACGTAATTGTTTGTCACTGACTGATTTCCCTGTCAGCGATTCATGTGTTAGACAGCATGCTGCTCCTGGACCCTGAAAGTAGAATAACGGCGGCAGAGGGACTGCTTCTTCCTTTCTTCTATGATTTGCGTGAACCGCAGGAGGAGCCCGAGGCCCCACCGTATGATCATTCTCTGGATGAGGCAGAGCAGTCAGTGGAGCAGTGGAAAAGTAGGTTTAAATGACTTTAAATTCACAGCAATGGTGTAATGGATTAGGCAACCAATTATATCATGTATCGTGATATAAACAAGCAATCACGGAATAAGTCACTCCAAAATGAATATCTGCTGAGAATTTACTCACCCCCAGACCATTGAAGATGAGTTTGTTTCTTCATTGGAACAGATTTGGAGAAACTTAGCATTACATCACTTGCTCACCAATGTATCCTCTTCAGTGAATGGGTGCCGTCAGAATGAAAGTTCAAACAGTTGATTAAAAACACAATAAACCACAAGTAATACACATGACTTTAGTCCAACAATTAACATCTTGTGAAAAGCTGTGTTTGTTTTGTTGAATTACTCTGAATCAGGAGAGAAATATGCACAGATCAAGCATGGTTTACAAGTGAAAACAGTTCTTGATAAATATGTTGGTGGATTTTGATGTGAGAGGACAGCAGGGGATGGACTTTTTCCACTGGTGTTATGGATTATGGACTCTAATAAAGTTGATTAAAGTTGAAACACCTTAATGATGGATTTGTTTTTTACAAAAACGCAGCTGTTCACTTTACGAGACGTTAATAGTGAATTACTTGTGGATTATTATGATGTTTTTATCAGCTGTTTGAGCTCTTATTCTGATGGCATCATTTTTGGATGAACCATTCCATTAATTAGTTAGTATTTTACTCATACATGTGGTATAGTTTATTCTGAAGAGTTAAGAAATAACCAGTTTTTTTTTCTCTGTTCTGTTCCTTCTATTCCCTCTTTGACCCCAGAACTCACCTTCACTGAAATTCTGACCTTCCATCCAGCACCAGCGGTGGCAGAATCGAAAGAGACCGCTCTCTGAGAGTGCTTATTTTTACATCATCAAGGCTTTACATTTTCTTTGTACCATGTCATATATAGACCTTGAACTATTTTTGTGAGTGAGTGTACGGTTTAGTTTTAGCTAATCAGCCTGTTGTGTGCTAATGTTTGGCACTATTGGCAGACCAGCACCATTCTGCAATATATTGACTTGAAAATTTGAGTATAAATCTTTGCAACTATGTGATTTTTTTTCAAGCAAAGCACATCACTAGCCAGCATTAATGCTGACACATAATTACACTGGAGATAATTTCACTGACATACTGCTGTATAAATATCTGTGTGTTTTATATGGTTTACATTTAATCCTGAAATAGAAAAAAAACAAAAAAACTCTTTTCAGGTTTTTGCCAAACTCCACAGCCAAATACTTCAGTATCTGCAAGAGTATTAATTTTACCTTTTAATACAGTTTTCTAACCTGGCCACAGTCATAAAAAAGAGTCCAGAAAAATCATGTTTTTATGCAAAGGAAAATAATGTACAATATGCATGTTTTTAATTAATTACATTACATTTTTGTTGTATATTTTTAATTCAGGTTTACAACAGAAGAAAAAAAGTAGGATTAAAAGGATTAATTTTTCTGATTTTGAGGTTTCTTTCTAATTCTTATCCTCTCTCTCTGTGTGTGTGTGTGTGTGTGTGTGTGTGTGTGTGTGTTTTAAGTATTCCAAGGTGTTTCCATGACACTTGAACTTGTTTGGAAGTCAGCTGAACTGAATTTCTCATGATATCCAATAGAGGGCGACATGTACACTTTCTTTGCTAACATTTCACAGTTATACTTTTTAGCTGCATTATTACACTAGAAGCTCCATTTAGACTTTAGGTCCCATGCCCAGTCTCTGTTTTTATATATTTTATTAAAGGTTTTCTAATGCAGTTGATTAAGTAGTGAGCATTGCTGTTAAATGCCAATACTGTGCTGTAGTTTCCTATGAAGATTTATAGTCATTTTAGCTTTAAGTGCTCAGTTGACCTTTGAACTTCTAGTTTAGGGACACAATTCCCTTTCCCACGAGAGTCCTTCTCTGTTCCTGTAGCCTGTCTTTGATACCTGCCCTTTTTTGGCCTCCGTTTAGAGTCGTTGTGTGGTTCATGTGGTCAGAGAGTGTTCTGCCCGAAGGAAAACAGAGGAGGGGGAAAATACATTTTTCATCCTGCTTACTTCTTGGCAGCCAGATGTAATGACACAGATTGAAAGAGGAAGATAGCAAGCAAAGCCAGCAAATTTTCTTTTCTCACTGCTTTATTTAAAGAACTTCTCTGATTCGTTGACGCAAATACCTTTCTGTGTTTCTTAGAAATAGCGGTTGCACCACAAAGGTGTCTGTAAAAAGTCACTTAAGTTTAAAGCTGGTTCAAGATGTATGTACTGTTAAATCTAACACCAAATTTTGTGCAAAAGCTTTTAAAGGACTAGTTCTCCCAAAATTTTTCATTTGCTGAAAATTTTCTCAGTGTCAGGCCATCCAACATGTAGATGAGTTTGTTTCTTCATTGAAACAGATGTAAAGAAATTTAGCATTGCATCACTTGCTCATCAATTGGTCCTCTGAAGTGAATGGGTGCCGTCAGAATGAGAGTCCAAATAGCTGATAAAAACATCACAATAATCGATTAACGTTTTGTGAAGCAAAAAACCTGCATGTTTGTAAGAAACAAATCCATCATTAAGGTGTATTAACTTTAAACCTTCGCTTCTGGCCAAAATACCTGTCCATAATTCATTATAACACTTCCTCCAGTGAAAAAGTCCATCCCCTGTTGTCTTCTCACATGAAAATTCACCAACATTTTTATTTAGAACTGACGCCACTCATTCGCTACAGAGGATCCATTGGTGAGTAAATGATGTAATGTTAAATTTCTCCAAATCTTTAAACATTTTAAGTGACTAAAGTGTTCCAAATACTTACTGAGGCTACTGTATGTTTATATATACAGTATGTTTATATATACAGTATGCAATTTCACAGATAACTCTTTAAACTGAGAACACTGTGTCCTGTGAATAAACGATGGTGCACTGTCCCTGTCAAACATCCTGTCTTGTGCAACACTCTTGAATTGGGATAAACATAATATTTAATCGTTTGCTTATGTTTGCATAGTTTAGAACTATTGCATAAGTGACTTTAGCTTGGTTTTCTCAGCATATACTTAAAGTTTCTAATACTCACCAAGGCTGCATTTATTTGATCAAAAATATAGTGATAAAAATATCACAATTAAAAACAACTCCAGTCTTAAGAGTCACATGATCCTTCAGAAATCTAATCTAATATGCTGATTTGGTGCAAAAGAAACATTTATGTTTATTATTATTATTATAAATTCTGAAAAGAGTTGTGCTGCCTAATATTTTTTGTGAACCATGCATAATACATTTTTTTTTTCAGGATTCATAATGAACGGAAAGATTAACAGCATTTATTTGAAATAGAAATCTCTTCTATCATTATAAATGTTTTTACTGTCAATTTTGCTCAACTTATTGTATCCTTGCTGAATACAAGTATTAATTTCTTTAAAAAACTAAAAATTATACTAAACCGTTTCAAATTTGAACCGTTTTAACGGAAGTGTATCTCAAACTGCCTGAAAATATTAAATATAAACACCAATATATGTATTTGCTCTTGGAAAGTAGATTCATGCAAGAACTACAGTCAAAATAAAATAATTAAGGCATGTTTTCAGTAAATTAAAAAATTAAGAATGATATGCAGTTTTTTTTTTTCATTTAAATACATTTATATTCTTAACAGCTATATTCATCAATTTATAGAGTTTAAAATCTAAAATCTTTTGTAACATTATGAATGTCTTTCCTGTCACTTTTAAGAAATGTAATGTATCTAAATAAAAGTCTTAGTTTTAAAATCTGACTGATCCCAAACCTTTGAATAGTCAAGTAGATTTTTTAATATTTCTGCATTTAATAATCTTCCTCTCATAAGCAGTCTTGGTTGCACTGGGAAACACTGTCTATCTTACTGTCCTGCTTCATGCTCTCTGCATGTTTTACTGTTTACTTTCTCCCTCTGTCTCTTTCACAAGCACAGGGAGATGCACGTGCCTCCTCACTGTTTAGCTGATCCTGAGGAATCCTTTGGCTTAGCGGGCTGCGCAAGAGGAAATTCCACCGGCTCAAATGTTCTCAGTAAAGGCCCCAGCATGGATCAAGGACCCGGAATCCCTGCAACCCATTGACTCTGCAGGGACAGCGAGGGGCCTGGAGGAATGAACGTGACGGTACCACAGATGGTTCTCCTCCAGTCAGCAGACAGACTATGGTTAGAATGGTATTTTAAATATCACCATGCTCATAAAAATAACTGCTACCCAAAACATATGTGCGTGATCTTAAGAAGTTTGTACTTGTTTTCATTCCACATCATAATTCTGTTGATGAAGGATAATAAAGAAAGGGTGAGAGCACTCATATCGCAGATTATAATGCATCAAGACTGTTTTCAGAAAAGATTTAGTGTAGAATGAGCTATCTTTTTCATCTGTGAGTGTTCTCTGATGGTCTTTATGTGTGGTATCATCCAAAAGGCCCTAGAGAGCCATCATGACTGAAAAATATCCAGCTCCCATTCTGGCGCAACCAAACCTGTCAAATTTATAAGTTTTACAGCTGCCTAAATACTGTGAAAGTCAGAGGTGGTTCCCTGACTTTATCTTTTTGGAGGAATTCAGCCGTTTTAAAGAACAGAATGTTCCTGGTTGTAAGTGATGTAAGAAGAACACAGCAACATCCTCCTCCGTTGGAAAAGTTCTGGGGGGCTTTTAGATTTCTTTAGCAGTACTCCAGGAAATTGTGGTTGCGGTTTCATTGTGGTCAGTTATATGCAGTTGGCTCATATATTAAGTGTATATCAAAACAGCTTTTCAATGGTTCACTATTTGTTCATTTGTCAGGAGAGTACTTTGTTATTGCTGACATTCAGTTTTAGATTACATAAATGTGACCCTGGACGACAAAACCAGTCTTAAGTGTCAATAATATTTCTCTAAATCTGTTCCAAAGAAGAAAAGCTGAATAAATAAGCTTTCCATTGATGTATGGTTTGTTAGGATCGGACAATATTTGGGCGAGATACAACTATTTGAAAATCTGGAATCTGAGGGTGCAAAAAAATCTAAATATTGAGGAAATCGCCTTTAAAGTTGTCCAAATGAAGTTTACAAAATATCTTCATGGAACATGATCTTTACTTAATATGCTAATGATTTTTGGCATAAAAGAAAAATGTATAATTTTGACCCATACAATGTATTTTTGGCTATTGCTACAAATATACCCCAGTGACTTAAGACTGGTTTTGTGGTCCAGGGTCACAAATGCTGCTACTTGCTATTATTATTATTTTGTATTTTTGTATTTGTGGATTGTTGAACTAAAATCAAAAGCCAAAAGATCAATATACAAACATGAATGAGTATAAAAATGAACACTAAACTGTTAATATTTTATAATATTTATTTAATTTATAATATTTTATTTAAACTCAGCCTTTACACACCCAATACTGTTTTAAGGTTTGGGGTCAGTAAGGTTGTTTTAAATAAATACTTTATGCAAGTTTCAGTTAAATTGATCATAAGTGACAGCAAATTACAAAAGACTTCTTTTCCAAATAAATTCTGCTCTTTGGAACTTTGTATTCATCAAAGATTCCTAAATATGTAAATATTCTGATAATAATAATAAAAAAATGTTTCTTCAATGTCTATCTATCTATCTATCTATCTATCTATCTATCTATCTATCTATCTTGAACTTTAATGCTAAAGAAAGATGATATAAACAATATAATATAACATTATACAAACAACATAACCAGTCGCTTGCTAGTTATGAATAGTACATTAAAAATAGACAGGAGAATCTTATCATATTTTAAATGAAAGTTACATTTTGGAAATGTACTTTTGAAATTTTTATAAACCAATCATGCCGCAATCATATCCCGCTGCATTCTGTGGTCATGCTAATTGTAAACTATCTGGTTTGTGTATCCTGCATTAAGTGCTTTTGTAGAAGCTGTGATGGAAAACAGTGGCTCAAAGTCAGAAAGTGTTTATTTGATATGGGACCTCTCCTATTTCTCAACCTCAAGGTTATATAACTATAAGTACTTACATAACATCCTTTCCAGAATTTCGGGAGTGAAGGTACATTAGAATTTTATGGTCAAATAGCCATGTACCTGCATATGGTAACAGTATGTAGATATGCTTGTGCAGATGACAGGGCAAAAGCAGATGGATATATGATATGCTGTGCAAAAGAGGGATGTAATGAATCATTGTAGTCTCTTTGCTCATTTAGCTCTTGAGGGATAGTGTCCGGCAGCAAGGTCAAGGTTTAGGACACACACTTTGCTCAATACACATAGATCACAGTGCCCTGTTTAGGAATTCCATTAGAATTGCAAATTGTGCTGCTTTCTCTGCTTAGAACATTTTTTAAACCATTTGAAATTGAGTGCATTTAGCTGATTTGCTGTTTTCATGTTGCTGTTTTAGTTCCAAACGTTCCCACACCCGTCATAATTTCTCTCGGAATTACATCAGTGCATATTAAATGAAAGTTTAATGTGCAAGTTATGACTTCAAAAAGGTTTAGCAATATCTGGGACAACAGACTAGCGTTCATATATCTATATTATATTATTATATATTTAAAACTCTAATATTGTATAATTATTATACATGCAGTTTTTGTGACCTCACATTAATTGAGAGACCATTTAAATAAAACACTGATTAAAATGGTATAAAATGGATTTTAAAAAGTGTTTAAAAAAAGTGTCAATTTATATTTATGCATTTAACAGACACTTTTAACCACTTTTAAGTGACTTGCAAAAGCAGATGAACTTTTATTATTATTATTGTTGTTGTTACTGTTATTATTTTCATAATTATTAAAAGTTAGAATTGTTCAGAGTACTGTTATTTCACTAAGTAAAAACAGTTATTTGTTTTATATTTTTAAAATATATTTCTTGTCATGACCGTTAAAGGGTTAAAAAAGTGCACTGTCCATTTAATGGCCTGCAGTGGCAGCTGTGCTGTTAACTTTGTCCCTGCCACACAAAGACACGTTAATGCTACTTTAAAGGCCCACCATTCAATTGTCCTCTCCCTATATATACACACACACACACACAACACACCAACATGCCATATGTCTACCCGTAAGCCCCGCCCCCAGTCCCTAAGATCCCGCCCACCAACCTGGTGGATCGAATATCACGTACGTCTTTCGCCGCATCACTCGACTCCTTATTTCATCCAAAATCTCTGTTACAGCGGCACTGTTTAAGCTGAAACCTCTCGTCCACGCGGATTTGACAGCACAGATCGTTAGTATGATACCCAAACCGTCTTCTGTATCCTAAACCGGGGGTTGCGAGGGGAGAATCAGGTCTTTTGACCCCAGCCATCATTCCCTGGATAACGGGCACAGAGCCACCCGACAGCCTCAATTGTTGTTTCTTTTTGCCGACATCTGCTGCGTGTTGCTCACATTTGCATCCGAAACAACTAGAGGTCTGTATTAGGATGTAATGGACCACTTTCATCTCAATTCCTGAAGACGAAATCAGCTTATTTGGATCAGAACATTTCATCTGTTTTGTTTATTCATTGAGAGCATAATAACAATCAAGGGCTTGGTGACATGATGGAGAGTGTGGAGAAGGAGTGCGGCGCTCTGGGTGGATTGTTTCAGGCGATCGTCAACGATATGAAGGTACCACGACTGTTTTATTGATGCAGATATTTCGCAAAAAAAGATGGTTGTGTTTTACTGCCTTTGTTTTCATCAGGGGTCCAGCTGCCTGCACCACTGATGCTGTGATTAATGGCATGAGGGTCTCAGCATGGAGGGCTTTGTTGTGAAATGAGAATTGGACCCTTTTGTAGATGTTAGTAAAACGTGTTATATGTTAAAGCATTTTTCTGTGCATTTTATTTGCGGTAAACATAAGACTAATACAGTAGAAGACAGAGTAAAATGAGAGAAAATATTTTTTTTCCCACTGAATATAGTGCATATTAGTGGTTTAGAAATGTTCAAAATTATTTTTATCCAATTCGTTTTAGTTTTTATATGAAGCATGGGCACCACCCACTTTTCCAGGCTTAAATAGAAATATAAAATTATGTTTTGATAGTCAAATACATTCACTACCCCTACCGTCTGTCTGTCATTGCATGTTTAGAGAGGCTCATGTGCAGTTTGATTTTTACAAAAACCATATAATCCCATTTTAACCCAATTAATTTTACTTGAAATTTGAAAATGGTGCACTAAAAGTCTGCCTAGCTATTAGATGTCCAATGAGCAAAATACATCTACCTCTATTTTAGACTCCAGTCAGAATATCTCTCAGGCTGACCCTCTATCATATTGATGATTTTGAAAGCAATGTTAATGTGCAGGGATTAGGCATGGCTCATAAAGAGATAGAAATGCATCAGATTGAGCTTAAATGTGGAGCTTAACTAAACTCTCACTTGCTCAAAGCCTTGTTGTGATTTTAGTGAAGTAAAAAGAATCAAATACAGCTTTTAAATAGCTGTTTGTATAGAATACAGTATGTAAAATATTGGTATCCATGCATTTAGGAAAGCATAAGTAACGTTTATTTTTGACAGAAGAGAAAGTTTGTTTATTTGATAGTGAAACTCATTCTAACTATGGCAAATCTGGGGATTGATTGATTTAAATATCACAGTGGCTATTTTGTACAGTATAGCCTTACTAAAATATTATATAGGTATATTATTAACTGGCATGTAAATATTTCATATCTTTATTTGCACCATTTATTCTTATTTATTTATTTGCATTTTCTTTACCCACATATATTTAAGAAGAAATATTTGTAGTTAAATTCCTTACTAAAAAAAGCCAGAATCCAGAATGATATTGTGTAATGTCATCAAAAACACTCTTCTTAAAAATACTTTGTTAAATATTCATGATGAAGGATGTTGTTGTTGATGAATGATCCAAGGTCTTTGCACATTTGTGTCGATAAGTTGAATTCAATCTGTTCTCCTGTAACATTTAAAACTCTCATGGCCATCTCTCAGATATGATCTGCTTTTCCTACAGCTATTTGCAAATTTTTTAATTTTTTTTTTGGAGCGCTTTCCAGCCTGTTGCGTTGCTGGAGCAGAACCCTGTGGTTGCACGTACTGTTCCATAAATGGTTTCCATGTTCTCATGCGGCTCCAGTAGTGAATGTTATTGCTGAAAGTTGGCGTTTGAGTGAAGTTCAGTGGCCAGATGCCAGATCTGGAGTTCATATATTGTGAACGGCTCCAGACTTGGCTCGGGACCAACCCTGGCAACGTTCAGCTTGTTTGACATGCAGTATATCAACACTCGTAAAGAGGGTGAAGCCAGAGAGTGTCGTAATGTCAGAGATGATGTGCGTAGGTAGGGCAAACTCCTCTTCAAAAATTAGCATATTGTAGAATTTCTCTACTCTGTGATTTCACTTGGCAGACCAAGATCTATAAAAGAGTTTACAGCTGTGGCCAAAGGTTTAGGACAGCTATTTTTGCTAGAATAATATGAAATAAAACACACAAACATAGGCTGCTTTCACGTCAAAAATAAAATAGAATTCAACTAATAGCCTATTAAATTATATAAGAAATGATAATTATACTCATCTGTTTAAAACAGTTAATTTAATACTTTTATGTGCATATATTTTTTAAAATCCTTTGGTATAAAAAATTCTGTCTGTACAAAAACTTGAATAGCATTTTGAATTTCTTTTTCAGCAATGATGTTGCAAGCTTTTAACTGTGATAGCCTTAATGACTACAGATAAACTCAAGGGCTAATATGACAAACATCTTTAAGGTCGCAGTTTCATTCTTGAGTTGAAATGTTATGACTTTTTGTTATTTTGTTTAATGTGTTTATTGGACACAAGGACCGCACTACTGCCACAAACTAACATGGAGCCTAGGAAATAACCACAAAATTGGGCTTTTCTTCAAAGTCTTATCTGGGCTTTGTTGCCGATTCCAATCATAATACCAGAAAGGTTTGTTTTTTAAACAAAAATCAAGACATTTTAATGATATTTTAATGTTTTGCAGGAAAGACCTGTTTTTATCCTAGTTTCTACCTAACTAATTTCGATACGATCTGATTTGATATGTTTTATATTTATATTTTAAAGAAGATCAGATATATTAAATGTTTAAAACTGAGATGATGGAACAATACGGCCAATAAGTGAATTGATCTCAGCATCTGCAGACTGTTCTTAACCTGCAACAACCTTCTTTGTTCATCTGTTTCAGTCTCAATCTCCTCGTGTCCTTCTCATCCTTGTAACTTGAAAGCTAATTAACCACCTGTGGGTTTTAAATATACCAGGCTTTGACTGTTTAGAAGAGCTTCGTTTTTCTTATTGTATGATTTGTGTACAGTACCCATCATAAGTTTGGAGTCAGTAAGATTTATTTATTTATTTAAATTTTTTTAAAATAAATTTATACTTTTATCCAACAAGGACACTTTAAATTGATCAAGACTTTTACATTGTTAAGTAAATGACGTTGTTGTTTTTGTTTTCAATGTTTTTTCTGGTGTTTAACAGTTTGCATAAAAACATTAAGCAGCACAACTTTTTTCAACATTGATAATAATAAATAATAAAAATGTTTCTTGATGATGTCTGATGGATCATGTGACACTGAAGACAGGCTGTTGAAAATTCAGCATGGGATTAAATGACTTTGTAAAATATATTAAATAAAAACAGTTATTTAAATTTTTTTTAATTGTTTTTATTTTTGCTCAAATAAATGCAGCCTTGATGAGCATAAGGGACTTGTAGACCCTAAACTTTTGAATGGTAATATATTTCTGTGTGGACCTATGTTTTTTGTTTTGTTTTGATACTCTAGTGATATGTTTATGCTTTATACTGCATATACCACACAGACCTCTTAACAGAGTAAAGAGAGATTGTGTGTAAATAAAGGGTAGAATTTTAGCTGCACAGTGAGCTGCGGAGCTAAGCTGAGTTTTCTTCCAAAACAAAAGAAAACCTAGACTCCAACATCAACAAACAAAATAATCAGACACCCTTGCATTTATTTATTTATTTATGAAATAATAAGAAACAACTGTTTACTGTAGATATCTTAGGTTTTCTACCATATGCCTTGTGCCTCACTATTTAGTGGTTGTGTCAGCAAATTCGATGTCAGAATGCACTTAATAAGTGGTTTTTGACCAATTTTTTAACACAAATGTGTATAGAGATAAAGGATTTCCAAACAGATAAATGTCTTAACCTCTGAATGAAAGATCATTTGCTCATGGTCATCAGAGACCCATGCAATAACAACCTTATCCCAACCTCTCCAGTTTCTTAACAAGAGCTGTCAGCACAATTTAAAAAAGATTCTTCTCTCCTGTCCCTGGAAATTTCACTTTATCAAAGACAGACTTTCTCTTGAATTGATCCAATGTTTTGTATTTGATGCATCTTGGGGTGTGATAATAAATAATGAAAATTCTTAATGTTGTTTACAAAGGTTCTTCTTGACCAAAGAAGTGTTTCTGGTTAAGCTTGTTAAAGTGATAGTACAGCCAAAAATGAAACGTTTGTCATCATTTACCCATCCTCATGTCGTTCCAAACCTGTATGACTTAGGTATTCTGAAGAATGTTGGTAACCAAACAGTTTTGGAGCCCATTGACTGATGCTGATTATATGGACAAAAAACACTGAGACAAAATGTCTACAATTATGTTTCAAAGAAGAAAGTAAGCCATGCAGGTTTGGAACGATGTTTAAGAAGCCTATTGTGAAGACACCAGCATGCTATGTTGGCGAACAACATATGCTGGTCATTTCAACAGCATATAATGTCACGATGACAGACAGGGTCAGCACACCTGGACAAAATTTTGCTGGTGTTCCTGTAGAGAATGTTCTTCCAAAACAGATGGAAGTGTGTCATGACCGTTTGTATTTAGCGAGACATCTGGTCCTCATCTGAAGTGCTTTGCTCTCTTTGTGGTACATGGAGTTCTGAATGTGTCTGTGTTTTGGAGTACCTGTATGTGTGCAGTTTAGTGTTGATGTTTATGTCCTTACTAACTCTCTCATATGTCTCTCTTCATTCCTGTAGTACTCGTACCCAGTGTGGGAAGACTTCGTTGCAAAGGCCACGAAACTACACTCCCAGCTAAGGTAATTTAACACTTCAGACGTCTTTTATCAGTTATTTCTTTCATCTTTTCGGAGATATTGATATTCACCTTAGGCCCTGTTCCAAATGGCACCCTCAACCCATGCGGTCCACCTGTGCAGTCTACATTTTTCTGCATGGGCTGTTGGGTAATAGTCTGCTCCAGTGTGGGATTGACAAAATGGCAAATAAGCACTCTTCTGAATCATAAAATGACAAATGAGACACCCTCAGGTCTCATGGACTTCACAGCATCAAATTTACTTCAAGTTCAGATCAAGCGCTTCATTCGGGACAGGGCCTTAATCTGCATTCTCAAGATGTGAATCAGATTGATTTTCAGCAGTCATGTCGCTGTTCCTAATCAGCACTGGCGCTGATGACTATAAATGTTTTGCTGTTTACTCCCTCACAGAACCACAGTGTTGGCGGTCGCAGCGTTTCTTGATGCTTTTCAGAAGGTGGCAGACATGGCAACCAACACGAGAGGTACATTTAAAATGTTGAGATCGCAATGATCAACAGTTGTTGAGTTGCAGGTTGTTGACTGTTTTGGGTGGCTATAATAAATTTGTGCATATAGTCAAATTTTTTCATCCCTATATATGACATTGGACGGATGCATGATTTGGGGAAGAAAATGTGATTTTTCTGCTAAATTGCAATTGTGATTTAAAATGTGATAAAAAAATAAAAAATTCCAGGTTTGCTGCTTGTTTGAAGGGCTGCATGTTTTGGCCAAATTTTTGTGATTATAAATCAATATGGCTGTAACATAATAAAAATAATAATAATTATTATTATTACTACTGCTCACTAAAAAAATAAAAAATATTAAAATGTTAAATAAAAAATGAGTATTTAAGAAAAATAATATAATAATAATTTCAACTGTAAAATTATAATACAAATATAAAATGATTACACATATAATAGAAAAATTATATTTATCTTATTTTTTTCATTTTCAAACATTTCATTTTTTAAAACCGCAGGGAGCCCGGCTTCTCTTTTGATAAGTGCTTCTTATTACAAGTATGGAAAGATGGTTGGCACATGTTGCATTTCCAAACGCATGTTAAATCGACCCAAACTTGAGATGGAGTTTGTGTGGAGCAGCATTTACTGCAAACTGAGACGCTCTGAGATGCTTCAAACACTGGCAGATGATGAGTTGCTCACGTGAAAACACACAGTGTCGCGCTTTACTCTAAAACACAAAGCACATATATTTATTTAATTAAATCACAGCCTTTGTGACTTCGAAAAGCAAGCCGTGTTGTGATTTCAATTTTGTCTAGTTTTCTTTCATATGAATACATCAGAAAGGTCACTTTGAGTTTGTTCTGATAACTAGGATATGGCTTGAGAGTCATATTTCATCATAGTTCAATTCTGCTTCTAGCTGGCTGCTATTGAATCTCTGAAACCAAATCCTTCCTGTGCCATTAAAATCCTCTAGTTACTGCCTGCAGGGACCAGACAAGGCCAAACAAATCTAGTCTTCATCAAAACGGTTAAAGGATGTGGGTCAGGCATAGCTGTCGGCCTAGAGCTGAATTACTCATTTGTATCTGTCTTTTAAATTGCACCATATGTACACAAGCGCTGAATGCACTGGATCTTTATATCCCATGTAGTGTGCGTGGGTTTGTATGTATAAGCGCCGACCAGCCGCAGTAGACAAAGGGACCGGTTGCTATTGGCTACCAAAATCTGCAAGGTTACAGCACTTGCACAGGAACTACAGATACCTCAAAGAGACCAGACAGACATAAAAAGCTCTAGTTTTAAATATCTGCGTAGTGTGGGAGAGAAATTATGATGGAATAGTTTATTTGACACATCAGTTTATGAACTTTGATACTGGTTTGTGCTTGTTAGACAGGCTTAATCAGGGCTGTGATTCTCTCCAGTATCTATTTTTTAGATATATTTAAAAAAATCAATGATATTATTTTTTCAATATGTTTGTAATAACTTTTTTATTCAACAATTTAAATTTATGCCACCTACCCCCATTCTGGCGATACATATATATTGCTAGAATGTTTGCTGACACTACTAAAATATGTTGCCTAAAATAAAATTTTTATAAAAATACAATAATGTATTTTCTTACCCTTTTAAAGTACAAATTTTGCATTCAAAAGTGTTTAATTATTTTAACTTAGTTTCCGCCACATATTTAGCTTTTTATTATTATTATTATTTTTTTTTTTTAAGTTTGGCCAGAATAACATTATAGAATAGTGCATAACTTTTTTATCCTGCATAACTTTTAGCAGCTGGTTATATCAGCCAGTGTTGTTGGGGAAGGTTACTTTCAAAAGTAATGCATTACAAAATTGCGTTACTCCATAAAAAGTAACTAATTGCATTACTTAGTTGCTTTTTTATGTAAAGTATACAGTACGTTACTTTTGCATTTTACTTTTTGTCACATGGGCTGGGCTTGGCTTGCTTATTTGTTTTTTTCTTATAACAAAAAAGCCCAAAAGTTATATTCTTGGCAACTGTAAAGGCCCTTTCAGACCAAAAGTAAACTAATAAGCCTCAGGCTGAAGGAAGTGCCTCTGCCTCCGCACCTCACTCCCAATTTCTCACAACACGGGGACAGGAGAGATGTCAGTGAATAAAGGGGAAACTTGAGTTACTTATTTGAAAAAGTATCTCAGATATTTCATTGTAATTGCAAAAGTAATGCATTGCTTTACCGGTTACTTGGGGAAAGTAATCTGATTATGTACCTTGCGTTACTTATAATGCGTTACCCCCAACACTAATATCAGCACACTTGCAGTGATAAGAAATTTAGAGATAGATACAATATGGAGTAGAGTCTATAGAGACAGACTATATCACGTTTCATTTAGTATCAGTCCAGTAAAGGCTAATGCAAAGTCTTTACCCGAAACACAGCCACCTATCCACCTTCACCCTTCTGCCCAGTTCAGAATCATTACCAGATGCCAGTGAACCAGATTGATTCCATTTGTCCTGCGGGAGCGCTTTGTTCTGCTCCGGACTCCAAACATACAGCACTGCCATAAATTAGTTCAGTGAACTGTCAATACTTTTAGTGGATGGCTGTCACTGGAGCATTTTGACCTCTGACCCTGTCTGGCGGTTGCTTACGACTTTACGTCGATATGAAAGTTTCAAGTAATTACAATATACAAACTTTGGGTAATGTCCTATTTTTAAGAACAGAATTCATTACCAGAAACTTTATATATTTATTTTTTGTGATGCCCTTGTTTTTTGGTTTCCAGTAGCGCCACACTGAAATGATATCTACTCTACTCCAATGAGAGGGCAGCATATAATCCCTGGTATTAAGTGTCAGCAACAGTAGGCATGCGTTCTCTTTGAATTAGGGACAGGCTGGGGGCACTGGCACAGCTGGACATCTCACTAAAACATTGACATCAGACGGATTCTCGTCTCACCAGCTTCCAGTGACATACATTCTTCCCCCATCACCCCAGTCAACAGGCCCATAATCGCACACAGTCCAGACAGTCACATTAACTAACAAACACAGCCTTTCAGTGGCCTAAGCATTTAAAGTATTTGAATATAAGTGAATCGCAATCACTTTACAATAAGATTTACTTTGTTTGTAAATCTTCAGGTGTTCTGAAAAAAACAATCAACAACAATTGGTTCATGTTAATTAAAAAATATAAATTTCTATATTATATAATATATAACAAATCACATTGATAATTTTATAGTTAATTTAATAATATTGATAATATAAATCATGTTAGATTAAATTATAATAGAAATATTAATATACTGTTGTTCATTGTTAATTCATATTTTTCACAATACTTTAGTGTTTGTTAATTTATACAATTTAAAATATAAGTGAAAAGTTAACACTTTAGAGTAAAGTTATACAATGAAAATGCATTAGGAATCCTGAACTAACAAATACCAAGAATGTTTTTCATGTTCATAAAAATTATAGCATTTTAAAATAAATTATTATATAATATAATAATTACAGCATTTTAAAATCTAGAGTAATGCTATTTTAGTATATATTATGTATTATATTATATTATGTTTTAATATATTATTTTATATAAGTGTTATAATATATAAATGCTATAATAATAATATTAATAATACATTAAATTAGAATATATAATTCTAAATAAAATATTGTTCATTGTTACTTCATGTTTATTCATAATTAGTGCTGTCAAAATTAGCGCGTTAAAACAGGCGATTAATTTTTTCAGTTTAAAGGGGACCTATTATGCCCCTTTTTACAAGATGTAAAATAAGTCTCTGATGTCCCCAGAGTGGATATGTGAAGTTTTAGCTCAATATACCCCACTGATAAATTTTGATAGTTTGTTAAAATGGCCACTTTTAGGCCAAAACGTGCTGAATTTGAGTATTTTGCTTTAAATGCGAATGAGCTGTTGCTCCCGGAGAAGAGGGCGGAGCTTCAAGAGCTCAAGCTCTGGCATTAGCAGTACTAGCCTTTGCAAATCAACATTCCACTATTAGTACAAGCCTGTTATCTTTACAGAAAACGTACTCGGTTTTAAAGTCAGTCATCTGATTATACTGTGCATAATAAATTCGCGTTTATGAATTTCACAGACGGGGAGCATGGCGGGATAAAAATAACAATATAGCTGGTCTCATGCTATCACAAACTTTATAAGTCCCACTTCTGATTATGAGCTCGACAACTTCAACTCATATTGCTTTCATATGCAACTTTTAACTACCACATTCCTATTTACGATCATTCTGGTAGCACGTGAAGGCAGCAGCAGTGAAGTGCCAAGAAGCTCTTTCAGAAAGGCAATTTGGAAAACAAACGTGTAATACTAACTTTGTCTGGAGCTGACGTTCGCACACAAAGTGTTGGTATTGATTCCTAAACATATAGGGGATGTTACCGATTTTTTCCGGGATATTTCCTTCAAAAATGAAATTTAACCACAGTGTCCTTGGCTCATATGAGGGGAGATTATGGCGACTCCCATGTTCATTAGTGCATCCCAAAACACAA
This sequence comes from Onychostoma macrolepis, assembly GCF_012432095.1. Classification (NCBI taxonomy): domain Eukaryota; kingdom Metazoa; phylum Chordata; class Actinopteri; order Cypriniformes; family Cyprinidae; genus Onychostoma; species Onychostoma macrolepis. The sequence goes on along the minus strand of NC_081172.1, from coordinate 9,242,144 downwards.
CACTTTGAAAGCCTCTTTGGTGCTGACATTGTATATATCTCCAGTAATGGCGGACCGCAGCTTCTCACTCAGGGCTGTGTTTATGCTAATAGGGCAGAGAGCGTCACAAATGGGCGGGACTTTTTCCCCTCGGTGACGTGAACAGAGGGAGAATCTGAAACAGCTTGTTTGGAGAGACTGTTCATGATTTATTGGTTTTATAAAAAAAAATGAGTTGGTGGATTTTTAAGATTATAGGCTGGTTGTTTTCACACACTGCAGCCACACAACTGTGTTCAAACACCTTATAAAAGTGATTTTTGCATAATAGGTCCCCTTCAACACGTAAAAATTATTTAACACCGTGAACGGAGCAGAGCCTAGGGTTGGCCACCGCCCTCATAACTGCTGTATCTGTCTGTTTTTTGCTGACGGAAAGCACGGAAACCGGCGCACGCTATAGCCTATGTCAATTCTAATCAAAGCGCAAAATAAACTACATGCATGCAATGTCGTGGTTAGTTAAGGCATGAAGTTACCAAAAAGGCAATTAAAGCTGCCTTAAAACTGTGTGTGCATGTAATATGTTATATATGAGTTACATTAAGAACATGTCTCTGAAATGGTTTTCAAAAATGTCCTGGAGCATCCCTGCGCTGTCTCCCTCATCTAACACACCCGATTCAACTCGTCAGCTCATTAGTAGAGACTGAAATGGGTCAGAAAAGGTGATGAGAGTTGAGAGAAAATACGATGCATGTCAGATAGCTCAGCAGCAACATCTCTTAAAGAAATAGCAGCCAAAAACAACCTAATAACCAGCTGCTGTGATGTCTGTTCATCAAGAATAAAAGAAAAAAGAGGAAATCAGTGACTTTTATATAGCTGTAAGTATTTATCTGTATTTAGTTTAGAATTTAGTGTTTGATAACTTTATTCAATTTCTGTATATTTCTGCTGAGGGGCACAGGTAGCTAAATATAACATTTATTATAATGGGTTTATGTGAAGATTGTTTTAAGTTCACTTAAATTAGAAGTTATTTTTAAAGTCTAATAAATGTTAAAATTGATAGCTCTTAATTATAATGTAATGTTTAATGGCTATAGTCAATGGTTAAATATTAGGGGGAATTTTTTTTTATAGGGAAATCAGTATTACTTAGTATCAGTGATACTGGCCTCCAGTCATAAAAAAGATGACATTAAACAAATATTAAAAATATGTTGTTTGTCCATTCATTTGAAGATTGTATGTGAAATTATTGCAATATAAAAGTATATTTAAAACTTTAATGTTAGGTGGGATTAATCGCGATTCATTTCAGAAAAAAATGTTTTTTTTTTAATCGATTGACAGCACTATTCATAATATATTAGTTAATTTATACACCTTTAAATGACAGTACATGTATCACTATAGAAATTACCATTAATTAAGATTAATCAATGCTTTGATTGAACATTATGAACGTTAACCACTTCATGATTCATCTTGATGATTGCCTGAATGTCACAGTTTTGATCACTATTAAGGTTTCATCAAGTTTCATCTCAGTGGAGAAACTTATTTTTGAAGTATTTGTCAAGGAAAGGTCAGTTTAAGTTAAGTGTTAGTAGGCTTGAGAATATCAATACAGGGAACGTCAATATGAAAGGACATTATATAGCGTCTCTCTCTCTCTTTCTCTCCCTCTTTCTTATACCTTTCCCTTCTATTACGACTCCCTGCCTTTGATAGCAAAGGAGTCCAGCAGTCTGGCTTGTTTGTGATCTTTATAGTCATGGCGTCATGGTCAGTGTTTTTTATAGAGCAGATGTGGGCAGTCTATTAGTGCACGTGTTAGACAGGCGTGGAAGTGTTTGATGTCTGTGTTTGACTTGCATTTGGACGTCTGGCCTCTAAAAATAACAGCATTTGCTTACATTCACTTCCAGTGATGAATGCTAGAGGAGGGATGTTTACTGGAACACAAGTCAAATGTAATGATACATGCTTTGTTCATCTAGATCTTTATTAACACATCTAAGTCAATGTGTTCTTATGATGTCAGCCTTGCACTATGCATTGCACCACCCCATGGTGATTTAGTTGTGTAAGTGTATAGTTAGTCCCGCGGGTGATTTCTTATGTTGTGAGAGATGTGCCATGGGAGATGGACACAAACCTCTCTGTCATGGGATCGGGGTGAGGTGTGTTTTAATGATGGCTCTTGGGTCTGTATGTGTGTGTTTTCCATCCACGCTGATGACAGGCTCTTCTCAGCGTATGTATACTGTATGAGTGCTTATGTCTATACATGGAAGGAGCTTGGAAGCGATTTCGCCTGGCTTGCAGTGGCGAGGCAGAGATGTGTAATCCTCTTTACCTTGTTCTGACACACAGACTGAGTTTGTGCATGTTAGTGCGAGTGTGTGTCAGTGGGACGCAGTGGGCTGCTAATCTTCCCTGCCGCTCTGGACTGGCAGATGGCATGCATCCGTGCCAGCCATCTGGAGTGTGGGGCATGGGCAGGAATTGGCCTTACTTGGCACTAGAGATTATACCGTCAGATTCACACTTGCTACATTTCACCCTTTTCTGTTAACTTACCTTTTTATCAGGTCTGTGGGTCAACAAACAACTCCCAACTGATTTATTAACCACTTAGGAAGGTTATATGTGGCCATTACCTTTGCTTAAATTAGAGTTGCTACATTTATGTTGTATACTGGTGTAGATTTATTCTATGGCTATATATATATATATATATATATATATATATATAGTGTATAGTAAAATAATGCTGTGTACATATTAACAGTAAGTATAAAGATGGATTCTGAACCTTAGGTTTGCATAATTCGGTAACAATACGTACTGTGGATTTTGGACATGAAACTGACATGTTTTTGAACATGCACCATGGCAACATCAGGTTTTTTGGATATTTATCAATGGCTTAGCATGGATTTTTGTTTTTGGACATGTAACGTGCCAGTACTATGGTTTTGCAACATGGTGTCATGGTATTTGGTTATCTGAGACTGTAATACCATGGTTTTATGGAAATGATGATTCAGTAATATACCATGACAATGTTATTTTTGACAATATTATTTATCCATGATGGTATTATTTTTCATTACTGTGAAAAGGGGAAAGAGTAAAGCTATACAAAAATGTATCTTTAGTTAAAGCAAGCACTCATTATTATTTATAATTATTTAAAGATTTTAATTATATTTATTTAAATCATTTGATTATTAAGCAGTTACATTTATTTATTAATTATTTAATGTGTTTTGACATGACAATGGATATATTGTGCCAGTATGGTTTTGTTAACATGATGCTGTGGTACAACCATGGTTTTTGATGTCTGAGATGGTAATACTACGATTTTATTGACATGCATCATGGTCTATAAAAAGGTATTGGTAATGATTCAGTATACCATTAATGATGGTATTGTTTTTCAATTCTGCTGTGAGGGGAAGCTTTAAAGGGATAGTTAACCCAAAAATTTTGTATTTCCTCACCCTCATGTCGTTCCAAACCAATAGTTTCTTTCTTATGTTGAGCATAAAAGAAGATATTTTGAAGAACTGACTTCCATAGTATTTCTTTCCCAACTATAGAAGTCAATGGCGACGAACAACTGTTTGGTTCTTCAAAATTCTTCAGAATATCTTCTTTTGTGTTCAATATAAGAAAAAAACTTAGATGGGTTTGGAACAACATGAGGATGAGTAAATGATTACAAAATTTTGGGTGAACTATTCCTTTAAATTTATACAAATTGAATAACCAACAGCTGTTAAGCTAACCTCTGTCTTTCATTATTTGTCTTTAGTAAAAGCAAGCACACATTTTATATCCTTGAGTGCCTCTTGTAACAGTCTTTACCACAAATATTATTCACAATAGAGAGGAAACCTGGAGTGCATTTAGAATCTTCCAGAATCAACACATTTAGTGTGGAATCAGTTACGTTCAGCTGTTGAAGCCAAGCGCAGATGCTTGAAAACAATATAAAGTATTAAAAGAACAGAACACTATGTTCTACATCCTAATGAAAAGAGAATTGACACTAAAAAAGGAAAAATATCAAATACATAAAAAAAAATAAAAATAAGAAGAAGAAGAAGTGTTTCTTGAGCACCAAATCAGCATATTAGAATGATTTCTGATGCTCATTACCGTTAGGTTCAAAATCAAATTGTGTTCCAGTACCCTCAGACGTACCTCAGGAACACAACTCTGGCTGGGAATCAATGGTGTAAAGGAAAAGATGATGACGAACAGCAGACAGGGAAAAGTGATGATGTTATCTTGAACTCACGCCTGACTGAAATACTGTCACCCTTAATACAGAGACAGACAGAGAAGAGGGGTCACTATTATGTCTGTTTTAGTCAAATGTGTGAGTGTGTTTTTGCTGAAGCTATAATGTGAAGCACATCTGGTGAGGAGGACTGCGGAGTATTTTTAGCAGCAGTGCTCTATCCCCCAGACAGGAAGTCTTAGAGGCTGTAAACACACATGCACACACTCACACTAAGCCGTACACACATGGGCATCCTTAATGTCCCCTCCTCATGCCAGAGAGAGTCCTGGGAAGTCTGGAGTAATTGAGAACAGATAGAGGGAAGGCAGGGGGCCAAACGCAGCTTTGCTGTCACTGGTCTTCCTGTATCTGTCTCTGTCTGTCGTTTCATGTAACTCGTGCTAGACACTGAACGTGTGAGAGCGTCTTTGACATTGAGTCCTTCTGTTTATTAGTCTGCTGGTTTATTAGATCGTTATGTAACCCTCAGAAATGTTCTTCAGGCAGGCTTTCTTCAACAAAAACGTGATTTGTAGCTACAAACGTGAGAAGAGGGAAAGAGCAGTGGATGTTTTTGTTTTTACTCATGTGCATTTATGTTTGAGGTTGCGTGGAAGTGTTTACATGAAGAATTGAGTTGAATTGATTAAATATTTTAAATTAAAAAGCCAACCGAATAAACATTAATGCCTTTCACACTTTAAGTAAGTAAACTAAATTAATTAAACACTAAACAGACTAACAAATGTTTTAGTGTCATTTTAAGTAAAAAAAAAAAAAAAATTTGTATGGTGAAGGTAAGTTATATAAAATGACACTGACTTGCAATAAGTAATATTTTGGCTTACACTATAAAAAGTGAAAGTTGACTTAACTTGAAAAAATTGAGGAAATCCGTTGCCTTAAAATGTACATAATAATAAAAAAAAAAAAGTTAAGTGAACTTGACAATTCAAATAACTTATTTTTTTTAATTATCATTTACTTAAAAATGTTAAGGCAACGGGTTTCCTCAATTTTTTTAAGTTAAGTCAGCTTATCACTTTTTTCAGTGTATGTCTAAAGAAAATATGATTGAGTTTGGTCTTTATAATAAATCTTTTTATTTTTGTATGCATGTTTTTGTCTTTGGGAAAATAAATATTTTTTATAATATATATAAACCATAAATATAATTTTAGAAAAACAAATAAAATTGGCTGTAACAAATTACAGTATTTTTTAAGTTGGTCCAAAGTATCATTTTTTCAGAGTAAATAGCATTATTAGCACTGCTCAAGTGACATTAGTGGAAAATAAAAGTCTTTTCAGAGAAAAATCTAACTGTTGCAGTGCCAGCCATTCACAGGCTCTGTTAAGAGTGTCTGCCAACTACTTCTGCACCTGCACACATATTTATTCAGAAAGTGAAAGGGCACATCTGAGAGTCAGAGACCCATGGAAACTGCTTCTCCCTTCAGATGGATGCGAAGACTGTTCCCTCATCAGATGTTTTGACTGAAATAATGTTAAGGTCACGTTTAGTTTCTTTGTCAAGGTGACTAGAACCAAATATTTTATCACTTTTAATCACAAAACGATTACAGTAATGCAGTGAGCTTTTATTTTTAAAGTGAACATGGATTCAAATTCGACTCTATTCCCTTTCATAATGCACATTCTTGGTGTTATTGTGAACAATTAACATTTTAGTTGTGCTACAAGTTGCTCAACCTCATCTAGAACAATTTTTATTCTTAACTGAGGTCACCAAGATCAGGTTCAAAGTGAAAGTTTTGTTGTCATTTACTTCCATTGTATGGATGAAAATCTCTTCTTTTGTGTTCCATAGAAAGAAAGTCATACAGGTTTGGAACAACATCAGGTTGAGTAAATGGCAATGATAAAATGATCATATTTAGGTGCACTGTCCCTTTAAACAGCAGTTGATCACATGAGCTGTTCCTCAAGGGTTCACAGATCTGCTAAATAGCTTCTCAGTCGTGGGCAGGTGTTGGAGGCAGTGAGAGTTTGGCTGAATGGAGCATCTGAAGCCTCTGCGTCACGTGATGTGAAGGAAGGCTGTGGGAGTCGCGAGTGTCCGGTCAGGGTGGGAGGCCAGGGGACTCCTGGATACAGGAAGTCTGTGAACGCTTTCAGGATGGAGCTGTCAGCTGATCCCTCAAGGGAAGGGAAGAGGATGCTGGCAGGTGTGTGAGTGTGTTTGTGTAGCGTATCATCTCAAGTGTAGCAATGACGTCGAGAAGGTCTGTTTTTGAGATAGAAAAGCCTTCGCTTTTGAGCGAAAGTGCAGCTGTGAACTTTGCACTGAGCCATGCAAATGGATTGTGTGTGTGCACAGATCAACTCAGGAACAGCTCTGTTATGTCTCAACGCCAGTAGCGTTGAACTTGATTTGCCTTGCCAAAGACCTTTGAGAATAGGTTGTGAGACGTGCATGCTTTTGGACAAGCACGCTGTGTACTGAGAGTGGGCCTTTCTCTCAGACAGACACTATGGGATGGACCTGTGGGTCTGAGCCAAATGGTACACAGGGAATTTTCTTTTTGCCTTTTTTTTTTTTTTGCAATATCATTTCCTGACTACAGCCCTTTAGACCGAGGATTCAGATGGCTGATCTTTAACCTTCCTTTCCTCTAACTGTCACCTGGTTTGGCCACTGTTCAGTCTGTTAGTGTCCCACCCAATGAGACAAACTGTGAAAACTCCACTTTGAAAGAAGTAAAACAACTTGTCATTTGGGCACTGGTGCTTTGTATAGTGCTGATTTGATTGAAAATGCATAAATAAATATGACATATATCAAATAGAATTTAATTTAAAGCAGGGTTATTATCGTTACATAACTACAACTAAAAATAAAATCATATATATATATATATATATATATATATATATATATACAGTGAGGAAAATAAGTATTTGAACACCCTGCTATTTTGCAAGTTCTCCCACTTAGAAATCATGGAGGGTCTGAAATTGTCATCGTAGGTGCATGTCCACTGTGAGAGACATAATCTAAAAAAAATCCAGAAATCACAATGTATGATTTTTAACTATTTATTTGTATGATACAGCTGCAAATAAGTATTTGAACACCTGAGAAAATCAATGTTAATATTTGGTACAGTAGCCTTTGTTTGCAATTACAGAGGTCAAACGTTTCCTGTAGTTTTTCACCAGGTTTGCACACACTGCAGGAGGGATTTTGGCCCTCCTCCACACAGATCTTCTCTAGATCAGTCAGGTTTCTGGCCTGTCGCTGAGAAACACGGAGTTTGAGCTCCCTCAAAGATTCTCTATTGGGTTTAGGTCTGGAGACTGGCTAGGCCACGCCAGAACCTTGATATGCTTCTTACAGAGCCACTCCTTGGTTATCCTGGCTGTGTGCTTGGTCATTGTCATGTTGGAAGACCCAGCCTCGACCCATCTTCAATGCTCTAACTGAGGGAAGGAGGTTGTTCCCCAAAATCTCACAATACATGGCCCCGGTCATCCTCTCCTTAATACAGTGCAGTCGCCCTGTCCCATGTGCAGAAAAACACCCCAAAGCATGATGCTACCACCCCATGCTTCACAGTAGGGATGGTGTTCTTGGGATGGTACTCATCATTCTTCTTCCTCCAAACACGTTTAGTGGAATTATGACCAAAAGTTCTATTTTGGTCTCATCTGACCACATGACTTTCTCCCATGACTCCTCTGGATCATCCAAATGGTCATTGGCAAACTTAAGTCGGACCTGGACATGTGCTGGTTTAAGCAGGGGAACCTTCCGTGCCATGCATGATTTCAAACCATGACGTCTTAGTGTATTACCAACAGTAACCTTGGAAGCGGTGGTCCCAGCTCTTTTCAGGTCATTGACCAGCTCCTCCCGTGTAGTTCTGGGCTGATTTCTCACCTTTCTTAGGATCATTGAGACCCCACGGTGAGATCTTGCATGGAGCCCCAGTCCGAGGGAGATTGACAGTCATGTTTAGCTTCTTCCATTTTCTAATGATTGCTCCAACAGTGGACCTTTTTCACCAAGCTGCTTGGCAATTTCCCGTAGCCCTTTCCAGCCTTGTGGAGGTGTACAATTTTGTCTCTAGTGTCTTTGGACAGCTCTTTGGTCTTGGCCATGTTAGTAGTTGGATTCTTACTGATTGTATGGGGTGGACAGGTGTCTTTATGCAGCTAACGACCTCAAACAGGTGCATCTAATTTAGGATAATAAATGGAGTGGAGGTGGACATTTTAAAGGCAGACTAACAGGTCTTTGAGGGTCAGAATTCTAGCTGATAGACAGGTGTTCAAATACTTATTTGCAGCTGTATCATACAAATAAATAGTTAAAAATCATACATTGTGATTTCTGGATTTTTTTTAGATTATGTCTCTCACAGTGGACATGCACCTACGATGACAATTTCAGACCCTCCATGATTTCTAAGTGGGAGAACTTGCAAAATAGCAGGGTGTTCAAATACTTATTTTCCTCACTGTATATATATATATATATATATATATATATATATATATATATTATTTGAAATAAACATTTAGCCTACTAAAAAAACAACTTTATTTTATTTCAGCTAGTTACCAGGGAATATTTCTCATTTTTATTTAAAGCTGAAGTACATTTTTTTTAAGAAAGCTAATAATTTTTTTTTTTTAAATGCAACAAAATTACTAAAAAATTTACTGAAATCAAAATATAAAAAATATCATCTAATTCAAAATATTAACACAATTTATAATAGTGATACTAAAATAACAACACTGGTTTGAAGAACTTAAAAATCTTCAAATCTTTGTATTTGACTCATATTTGAAGTCTCAAAAGAACTGACGTGCCTCTTTGCTCATGTAGGAGGCTGCATGTTTTGAAGGTTTTCAGGTCTGGTGCTTCAGTAGCCATGTGTGTGTGTGTGTGTTTGTGTGGTTATAGGAGGGCAGGTTATTGCCGGCCTCTCCCATTCTCTCCTGTAATAATGGTGTTTAGGAAACATGAGCAGACAGGAAAGGCAGATACAGAGTGGAAGAATGGAGGGATATCCCTTTACCGGGTTCCCTCCTTTTCCCTTTGGACCTGGCTGGATGGAGAGATGGAGTGCTGTTCTTCTGGGCTGCTCCTATTTCTTATTGCACACACACAAATTTATATTTGATGTACAAAAACAGTAGGCCTATGACATAATTCATCTCTTTTAAAAGCTTGTGTAATTGACAGACAGTTTTCATATGTTTAGTTTTTTTAAAGATATTTGATGTTTGGTTCCATTAATGGTTCTCGCATTCTTCGACCATTGCGAATGAAATACTGCACTAAAATACTCTGATGGAGTTTGCTGCAATGCTTATTCAAAGTTACCACAAGTCTGTAGTCCAGTTCCCTAACAAATTACCCTAATGAGACTGTTCTTTTCTTGAATCAAAAACATAAAAATGTTTTTATATAGGCTATGTATAGTCACATTATGTATTTTGTCAGTAGTATTTTACAAATATTAATGAATGAAACATTTTTGTTTGTTTAGTATTGTTGTTCATGCAAACAGATCTTATTTAGATCTTATTTAAATAGATTTAAAAAAAAATGTATTTCATATCGAAATCATCTCATTATTTGGCAATGAATATGCATTGAAAGGATCATTAGAGGAACAGTTAAGGAAACAGAATCATTAAGTGGAACACTGTAAATACCAGAATTGTTTAGTTCTTTACATTTCCCATCCCTGGTTATTATAATCAGTCAGATGTTCCCTTATATCCACTGGCCCCTTGAACTCTGTAAGTGGAGACTTTGGCCCTTCTAGCCTGTGTAACCTACTGGCCCTCATACCAACAGAGTTAAATCTCATCAGATCTGGCTGTGAGATTGGGGGAAATCTTGGCTGAGCTGGCTGTGTTAAGGCCCAAGCAGGCTGGGTTTTATAGCTTAAGACCCCTTTTTAATTACACTTGGCTGGAGAGGAAAGTTAACACCGCTAAGTAATTGTGTTCAAGGTCATCCAGCGAGTGAGCACTTCTTGATGGATCAGAGCCATTCAGTTTGGGAAGTATTCTATTTGTGGTCTTTGAAGTTCTGTCTCCTGTGAATATGGTGCAATTATTTAGCATTTTCACTGAGTAAGCACATACTTTTCCTTTAATGGGCCTGCTTTTGTGTTTCTGATTAGTTTGCCCCCTTGTGGCCATTTTTATATGTGCGATCAAAATCTATACGTGGACAAATTTGTCTAACGTTTTCGAAAATATTGACTATCGACACTCAAAATGTTCTTATTTCATATTTATTTAACATTCATTTGTCTTGTTGTCAGGTGCCACCAGGGATATCGGCTCAGCTTTGACCCGGATGTGCATGCGACACCGCAGCATCGAGGCCAAACTACGCCACTTCACCAAGTGAGTGATCGACCCATCCATGGCGTGATTAGTTTCATGCCTTGCTCCCCGCCAGTCAGACGGCACAGACAGGATTTTATGTCTGTGCCAGGCATTGATTTTCCACTGCGGAGATAAGCAAACATTCATGGATCAATCAGCCTGCTCTAAGGCTTTAATGTGTTGTCTTCAGAGAGACCAAATTAGCTCACTGCTCACAGATTTCAAATGCTGACCTTAAAGGAATAGTTTCTCATCTCATACTCACCCTCATTTCATTCCAAACTACTCATATGATTTTCTTTATTCTGTGGAACACAAAAGGAGAAAATCTTCACACTGCTCATTTCCATATTTTGCATTCATACAGGAACCATATAATTATGTTTCATTTTTATTTATTTTTTTGTACATACTGTATATGTGTGTATACACCACGGGTCAAATTTTTCAGTAACAGACATATTTTATGTTTTTGAAATAAGTCTCTTATGCTCATCAAGGCTGCATTTATTTAATAATAAAATGCACTAAAACAGTAATGTTTTCTGTTTTAATTACTCTAGTCTTCAGTGTTATTCATCATTTTAATATGCTGATTTGATGCTCAAGAGACATTTTTTATTACCAATGTTGAAAACAGTTTTTGCTTGATACAGTACCATTCAAATGTTGGGTTGAGTTATTTCTATTTCAAATAAATGCTGTTCTTTTGAACTTTCAATTCATCAAAGAATCCTGAAAAAAATGTTTCATGGTTTCTGCAAAAATATTAAGCAGTAAAAACTATTTTCAGCACTGAAAATAAATATGAACCATTATTAATAATTGAGCACCAAATTATGCTTTGCCATAACAGAAATAAATTATATTTTAAACTATTAAACCATCATTCTAAATTGTTATATTATTTCACAATATTACATTTTTTTTGCTGGATTTATGATCAAATAAATGCATCACTGAGCATAAGAGCATTAAAAAAATGAATTATTCCAAAATTTGACCTATAGTATAATCATAATTCATATATATTTCCAATATAATCATAGAGTTCTGCCTGTTTCATTTTTTTTTTTTTCTTTAAATGACACTTGGATGATGTTGATGTTGGATGACCATTTTAAATACTGTATTATCTATATTGTTTAATCTACATTTTTAATTTATACTCAGTGCTCTAATGGAAAAAATGATCGCCCCACTTCAAGACAAGATAGAAGAGTGGAAGAAAACAGCTGCCCTGCTTGATAAAGACCATGCCAAAGGTGGGACTGACTCATCACAGTTGTTGATAAGCAAACCTGGTTATACTTAGTACACTATAACGTCTGTGAATTTACACCTTCCTTCTGTTCACTAGAGTACAAGCGCTCTAGGCAGGAGATCAAGAAGAAATCATCTGACACAATAAAGCTGCAGAAGAAAGCCAGAAAAGGTTGGTCTTTTTATTCTCTCTGTCAGGACAATGATTTCCGCTCTCGCTCACACTCTCTCTGTGCATTATTTTCAGAGTATTACTACATTTGGTATGTTAAATTATTTGTGAAATTGTCGTGCTGGGATATTTTCTAACTCAACCCACTCTCTTGCATGCTTACTTTTTTTCCGATGCCAAGATTAATTAGGTCAAAGACAGATTATAGAGTTCAAGAGTTGGGTCAAAAGTAACCCTATTAAATCAGATGATGGTGATCAGTAAACTGTACCTCCATCTAGCGGAGGAATGCTTCCATTGTGTTTGATTTTAAAGGGACAGTTCATCCAAAAATGAATATTCTGTAATTATTTACTCACTCTCATGTTGTTTCAAACCTGTATTACTTCCTTTCCTCTGTGGAACATAAGAGAAGGTATTTTGAAGAAAGTTGAGGGGGAAAATGTATAATTACGTCAGTGCAATGTATCATAAATGTTGTGAGGCAACAGACTCGCTTGCGATTGCATTCCTTTGCATTTTCTTCATGGCAATGCTATTTTTCTCTCTGTCTTTCATACTGTGATTGGCTTGGCTTCTGCTTATAAACTGTAGAACTACCAGGTATGTATTCAGGCAGTTCCATCATAGTTCATCACATTAAGCATGACTAACATTGATTTCATTTCATCCGAGGCATTTTGCGTGTGTTTTAATGAGAATGTTTTAGTGTCCTTTTCAAACACTAAATTCCATTGTTCGCAAAGCGTGCTCATCTCATTGTCACTGTTTCCATCAGACATAATAAGCATCTGTGTTGTGAAATCACAATGCACAATCATTTATTATTTTCATTATACGGTCATGAAGGTTTCCTTGCATGAAGCCTGACAATGCCTGGTTGCTGTGTTGACATTATCCACCCTAATCTGTCTTTGCTTGTGCTGACCCATGGGACATTTGTGTTGACATCTACATCAAACATTTCATGTGTTAAAAATCCTAAAATATGCATTTTCAGTGCATCTCAGCATACACTAAATGTTCAAAAGTTTGGGGTCTGTAAGATATGATCATGTTTTTAAAAGAATGATCTAATGCTCACCAAGGCTTTATTTGATCAAAAATACAGTAAAAACAGCAAAATTGCTATTTAAAATACTGTTTCTTATTTAATATATTTTAAAATGTAATTTATTCCTGTGATGGCAAGATTGTCGTTACTCCAGTCTTCAGTGTCACATGATCCTTCAGAAATCATTCTAACATGATGATTTGGTGCTCTAGAAACATTATTATCGATGCTGAAAACAGTTATGGTGTTTAATGTTTTATGGAAATCATGATACATTTTTTTTCAGGGTTTTATGATGAATAGAAAGTTCAAAAGAACAGCCTTTATTTTTGGTAACAAAAAAGTCTTTACTGTCACTTTTGATCAATTTACCCCAAATTAATTACCTTACTTACCCCAAATTTTGAAGAGTAGTGTAATTTTCCTTTCGTGGATTGTTTATCCACACACTGCTTTATTGCCTCTCACGGTATCTCTCTTTCTCTTCGTCTCAGGTCGAGGAGGACTGCAGCCACAGCTGGACAGTGCCATGCAGGATGTGAGTGACATGTACCTTCTGATGGAGGAGACTGAGAAGCAGGCCGTGCGCCGAGCCCTCCTGGAGGAAAGGGGGCGCTACTGCACCTTCATCAGCTTCCTGCAGCCTGTAGTGGTGAGAATGAAAGGCCCTGGGTCTGAAGTTACTTCAAGATAATATATAATAAAAATGTATTTACTTGTATAATTTATTGAATTAAAAACATCCATTTTATGTACTTATGAAAAAAAAAAAAAAACACATCAAGTGACAACATGCCCCGCTCTCCCCTATGTATGTATTTGAATGAAAGAGAGGAGTGCTTGCTGCTATTTACAATAAAGTGGCATTAACCTCTTTCCTCAGATCGGTGAAATCGCCATGCTGGGAGAGGCCACTCACCTCCAGGCCATTATTGAAGACCTCACTGTGTTGACCACTGACCCACATAAACTGCCAGAGGCCAGTGAACAGGTGCTTAAACACATATATGAAAATCATTTAATAAACATACACGCACATAAAATAATAATAATAAAAATATATTATTTTTGATTTCCACTAGGTGATTTTGGATCTTAAGGGGTCTGACTATAACTGGTCCTACCAGACCCCACCTTCTTCTCCTAGTAGTGTTGGATCTAGGAAGAGCAGCCTTTGCAGGTGCAATTAAGATTTTGCTTCATTTATAAGTTACTACTATTTTATAATGATATTAATAAGCCATATGTAGTCTCAATAATTCTCGGCTGCATTTGGATATCCTCATTTGGTTATTTGCTAGTTTTGAGAGTAACACTAATGATCTCCTTGTGTTCCTCTCAGTTTGGTGCATCTGCCACCAGGTGGCGCCCATCGCCTGAGCAGCGTCTCCTCCCATGATTCTGGATTTGTCTCTCAAGATGCCAATGTGCACTCCAAACCTCCCTCCCCCATGCCGTCTGACATCACTAGCCAGGTCTTTACCAGTTCATCTGCTGTTTTGTTTTTGTCTGTTTCGTTTAATGCTTATTTCCACATCTATTTCACTGACCTATCTTTAACTATCTTTGGTAAACAGAAGTCATCCAGTTCTGCATCCTCAGAGGCTTCAGAAACCTGTCAGTCAGTCAGTGAGTGCGGCTCTCCCACAATAGTAAGTATTAATTTCAATCAGGAAATGTCATTAATAAATCTTAAACTTTCATGATTGAGCTCTGTTACATTTTTTGTTAAATTGACAGAATTCTGTTGTCATCTTTTTTTTCTTTTTCATAATTTGCACTTAAGATATATATATATAGTATTTCTTTGATTTAACACTTAAGCACAATGTCCATATATTTGAGCTCAATAAAATTACATTAGAATTTAGTTCCTAATGCATAATTTTTTTCCCCATTACTAAGTAGAATTCCAAGGGTAATCCTTTATATATAAATATATATTGTGCATAAAAGGGTTAATTTAAATGATTTTAGTATATTATAACACTGTTATTTGGTGTGGGGTATTCACTGAAGCTTTTGTGATGTTTTCTGTATTTGATTGGGCCATCCTGTCATTCCGTTTCCACAGTTCGGCTCATCCTTTGCTACCTTTCGCCCTGCTCACTGTTTTAATGAATCCATCAGGCCTCACTCTTACATACTTCCTGCGTCCCCTTCCTATAATCAATCCCCAGGATCAAACTCCCCTTCACCCACATCAAAGATTTCTTACTGGAAGGTTTGTTTTTCATTTTGACCATTCGGTCAGCCTTTATTTGCTTTATTATCTTCTGTTACATAGTTTTAATTTGTATGTTTTTATCTCATCCCATTTTATTTTTTTATCATCCGCTTTTCACTATTAACCAACATCCTCAAAATTGCTGGTTATTGTTATTTTTTTAATTAAAATAAACATCTACTAAATAAACAGGTCCTGTCCTACTCTAGCAAAATTTCTATGACCTTTAAAAAACCCCCCCATAAAAAACAATTTCCTCTTGCAGCAGGACTGGTCAAAGGCAGGTCACTATGAGCAGACGGCTGTAACCGGGCAGCGCAGGACTGAGGCTGCAGAGCCCTCTAGTGGATTGGGAGGAAATGGAATTATTCACCCTGAGGATCCTTATAGGCTAGCTAGGATGAATTCTAAAGACCTCACTGCAAAGGTATTGAGAATTAATTTTTTAACATAAAATTTAAAATTTTAATAATTTTATTTGATTTTAATCATTAAGATTGTAAACACTACCAGTCAAAGGTTTGGAATAATTCAGTTTTTTTTTTTTTAATGGTTTTAAAACCAGGGCAACATTAATTTAATTAAAAATACAGGAAGAACTGTAATATTGTAAAATATTATTACAATTTAAAATAACTGTTTTCAATTTTAATATAATTTATTCCTGTGATGTTAAAGCTGAATTTTCTGCAGCCATTGCTCCAACCATAAGTGTCACATGATTCTTCAGAAATCATACTAGTATGCTGATTTGGTGCTTAGTTATGATCAATTTATTAAAAAAATAATTAAAAATACTTATTTTATGTATTAGAAATATTGTTAAAAATATTAAGCAATTGTTTTCAATGTAGACTGGAGTAATGATGCTGAACAATTAGTATTACCATCACAGGAATATATTACATCTTACAATGTATTAAAAAAGAAAACAGTTATCTTAAATGGTACTAAACTTTTACAGTATACAGTATTTTTGCAGAGCATGAGAAAAAAATTATTAAACCAGATTTTTGACAGGTAGTGTACATACATATCTATTATTTTCTCTCTTTTTCTCTTAGCATGGCAAGCCAATGTCATCCGCTGCTAGTGAGCTGGCTATGGTTCTGACTCGTGGGCTTAGTATAGAACCGCAGCAGAAGAGCAGCTGTGACTCTCTGCAGTACTCCAGTGGATACAGCACACAGAACACGACGCCTTCGTGTTCAGAGGACACTATCCCTTCACAGGGTAATATACACACACAAACATAAACACTTTAAATACAGGTGCACATTACGTACAGCATTTACAACACTTGTCCATTTCATATACGGTACATATTCACACACACAAAGATTGCCAACAGGCTCTTTTCCAAAAACTAAACAACAAAAGTGATTGGATTGCTATACAAACTCCATACAGCTTACAAATAATACCCCTCACTGGATACGAATGGTGGACTCAACACTAAACGATGCTCTAATAAACATAAAATGCATAACACACAAATAAAGTTATCATTAAAAATAAAATAACTATTTAAATACAGTACGTTTAACAGGTTCTGTTTATATTTTTCAGTATGAATGAACTATAACTACACTACCTTTTGAAAGTTTGGGATCAGTATGAATATTTATTATTATTATTATTTGAAAGAATTCATACTTTTATTCAGCAAGGATCAAAAGTAACAGCAAAGAAATGTATAATCTTACAAAATATTTCCATAACATTATAAATGCTGTTATTTTGAGCTTCATTTTGAAGAAAAGATTATTAGAATGATTTCTGAAGAATCATGTGATACTGAAGACTGGAGTAATGGCTGCTCAGTATTCAGCTTTGCCAACATTGGAATAAATTACATTTTAAAATAATAAAATGGAAAACAGCTTTTTTATTATTGTAAAATTTTACTGTATTTTACCATTTTACTGTATTTTGATCAGATAAATGCAGCCTTGATGAGAATAAGAGACTTCTTTTAAAAACATTATCGGTAGTGTATACAGCAACATTTCTGTTGCTTAATTTGCCAAGATTATTTTAATGCATTATGGGATAGATAGATGAACTGCTGCCTTAGAATTTCTTATCTTATCTTCTGGAACAGTTGCTGGGTTGGGAGTGTGATTGTGATTCCTTAAAATGCTGCCTAAATAGGAATCTCACTGTTTTTAAACAGCCACGTTTATTAAAACTGCTATCATTTTAATAAGAGACCTAAAACACACACAAATACAATCCACTGCATGAAGGCCGAGAGAATTGAGAATCTTCTCTTCCCATGTTTTTCTTTGCAGGATCTGAATACGATTGTTATTCCATGAATGGCGATGCTGATAACGACGCACAGACAGACTTCGACAAGTCCTGCACCGTCCCTCGCCATAGCAATCTGGCTCAGAACTACCGCCGTATGATCCAGACCAAGCGGCCCGCCAGCACCGCAGGGCTGCATGGAGCACTGGCTGCCCAGGGAGCCCCAACAACCAATGGCAAAGGAGGAGGAAGTAGTGTCATAGCCTCAGGAACAGCCACCATTCGTAGAACCCCTTCATCTAAAACAAACGTGAGGCGCACTCCATCCAGTGTGGGTCCGATCCCTATACGGCCACCTATTGTTCCTGTAAAGACCCCGACCGTCCCAGACTCACCTGGATTCCCCAGCCCTCCTCCTGAGCACAATGGAAGTGAAGAAAACCTGTACAATGACGAATCGTTAGAAATTCTGGACTACAAAGCTTCTCCCAAGCGAATGAGTCTGCCAACGTGGGGAGCTGGTGGTGGAAGTGTCTATGCCCAGCAAACTGGAGCTGCGGGATTCACTTCAGAAGAAGAGCAGATGCTTGCCGCCAATCGCCATAGTCTGGTGGAGAAGATTGGAGAGCTGGTCGCTAATGCTCACGCTCTCGGTGAAGGTCAGTTCCCATTTCCCACGGACCCTCAGGCCAGCCAGGGCCACCAGCAAGATCAAGGGCATGAGCTGGATGGAGAAGACATGTTGAAGACCATCCGTAGAGGAGTGCGTCTTAGAAAAGCGGCCTGCAATGACAGATCAGCACCGAAGATTTTGCGATAGTTTAGTGCTGCTTCTCCTGCCAAGTCTATTGCTACAGACTCTCCAAATGAAGAGGAACAATATATTATGTGAAAATATAAGAAAAAAAAAATTCAGTGTTAAAATTTCAAATCTGGCATCGAGTGTCAATGTTACATGTTTAGTGCGTATGGACACTATACTCATCTGGACTATTATTGTTGTAGTTATATTCGCCAGATTTGGACTAATATCTCTTTGACAGGCATATTATGATGGACAAATTGTGGCCTGAAGGATGAGAATGTAATTTTAAAATGTGTATTAACATACTAGATATGCCGGTTGTTCCTTTTTGGAGTTGCAATTTGTAATGACTATGTTCTTCATGTTACTTTTATGTAACTGTGATGTTTTTGAGACATTTCTGTTCCCACGTGTAACTATTGTAAAAAGCCAAAGTCTTGTTCTCAACTGAAAAGCTGCATAAAACTGCTTATACCGCAGCTCAGTCTCAGATGGACCACACGATCGAATCACTGCACATGCTGTAAACGGCCAAATAAAGCACATCAGTTGTACTAGACCAGAGAATTTTTTTGTTCTTGCTGAATGAATACTTGTGGATGAATTTAGAGGTGTCATAGAGTATATTTACGGTTCTATTTTAGAAATGTCCAGCAGGTGGTGTAAGTTGCTTAATTTATGCTGCATATGAATATGTCAGTCACACAATACTTTGGTATATATCAAAGTAACATTCTATTACCATGTTTTTTTATATGCAGTATCATGGTAATACTATGGTTTCCTGTCATGGAGCATCATGTTATGGAATACAATGTAAATACAACTGAATATCTCTATGACAATCAGATAGAGCTGCTATATCATTTAAATAAATAAAAAACAACAACACATAGTACCATAGTCCCATACAAAAATTAACCGTTGTTTTACTGTAGTAAAAGTGTAGTAACCATGGTTTTTGGCTTATTGATTACCATTTTTATAACCATAGTTTTACTACAAATACCATGGTTAAATTATAGTTAGTGTAGGAAAATCATGGTTAATGTGGATACCATGGGTTAAATAGTAACCATGTTTTTTTTTTTTGTTGTAAAAACCATGATTAAGTTTTAATAAGAGGTATTGAATATATCATAAAAATATACATACAGTACCATAGTATATATATTATAAAGGAAATACCATTTTGATAAGAATACCATGGTATTCGTTTTGGAATTCCATGTAATATCATTTGATATGAGTCTGTGGTTACACTTTATTTTACAGTGCCCTTGTTAGATACTAACAGATACTGCTAATATAAATTAAGATGTACTAGCCTATAAGGTTAGATTAGGGTTTGGTTTTGGGTTACTGCATCTAATTATGAATATTATTTTGTTATTACTACAGTAAGAACATGTAACAAAGACGCTGTAAAATAAAGTGTTAACAAATAGCTATGCTAAGCATATGCTGTAGCACATATTAATTAAAGTAGCCTACTATCTGAGACATACTTTACTATGATACTCCAGTATTTTGTTGTCAGGGTAGTGTATACTTAATAGCAATGCACTTTTTATGTTCAGAACTGCCCCAAGTATGGTAGGTGTGTGTTCTCATTTACTCTTTTACAGATCCTGATGGCTCTTTTGATGTTTTGTAGCCTACTTTTGTTCAGCAGGGCCCGAGATTACCCGCATGTGGGGTTTATGTGACCCATCCTTGCGATTAAATCTAATTGATGGGATAAAGAGCCGGACGTGGGCTGAAGGAGGCGTTTGATGTGGCAGCTGGAGATCGTGAGAATGAGGAGAGGCAAATGCCTCGGCTCCAGTCACTCATTCACTCACTCACTCATCACATCCCCGTCTCCGTCATCCCCCCCTTTCTGATGGACGGGACCCCCACACTCCGCTCCGGGCTACACATACAGGGATGTGACACTGGTGCGCATCCCGCCGTCAGTCGCGCAGCAAAGTGGCACGCGTGTCATTTTCACTGACAGACGCGCTCGTCTGCCTATCCACGCTCCTCCGCTGCAAATGCGAGACATGACTGTATACTGATGGAGCCATGTCGCAAACAAGACAGCGCAGCAGAAATAAACACATCTTGAGCAATGCGATCTGATCTGGAGGATAGGGGGGTGTTTAGAGAGGGACAGAGAGCACTTATGCACGGGGACACTTGGGTAACAGCTTGGTTTTTTCCCCCTTATCTGCAATACTGGACTTTTAGGATGAGATTTTATCTTTAGCTAGCCTATATGATTAACTAAATGGGAAAATGAGGGTTTTAGAAAAGTGCTGTGATTATCCAGGATGCCAATTATGGGGGATTTTTTTTTTAATAAAGTTAAATGTAGGCTACTTTTCAACCGCCCCACAACATGTCAGAGTGCGCTAAAATTTATAGATAAGATTTGGAAAATTATTCTTCATTAGCAAAACAGAAGTATTATCCTTTTAGTTATGTTATTATTGATTTGTACATTACAAATGTATGGCAAAGAAAAAAAAAAGTATTTTGTCGAAAACAAATGTTGAAAGTTAGCTAACTGCTCTTTTGGCGCCAAAAGATGCAGCTGAGATGCCAAACTGCACGTAGAAGAACCTCAAGAACGTTAATGTGTTTATATTTGGTTTTATATTTTTAGAGCTGGAATAACAGTACATGGAATGTCATATCAGTACACTATAAAAGTAATCCGTAAAATTTCCGGTAAAAAACTAGCAGCTGTGGTTGCCAAAATTTTACCATAAAAAATATGGTAGCAACATTTTAGGTTTTATGGATATTAAATTTACATGTAAAAACCATAATTTCATCAACTGATATAATGTTAATATACCAACCTATTGAAGTACTGAAATCTATTTTGTACCATTGTAATACACTGATAACCACCAAAAGCAGGTGGTGATGAGAGTCACATGACATACCAAGGCTCATCACAAGCAACATTTAAATACTAACATATATAGAAGGTGCACAGTGTCATTCACACACATGAAACTAAAATAATGCAATAAACATTAATATAACGACATTAGATGTAACATACAAACCTAATGTACACAACTGATGAGAAAAACTAAAAAGAAACTGTTATTTCAATGAAAAAATAAAACATCAAATGTGAAATGTAGCGCAGGCAATTCTGGGAATGTCAATTTACGGTTATTCACCGTAAATTATATGTTCTTTTTCACTTCCGAAAACTTTATATACTGTAAAACTACATGTAATGTCCAATACAGTTTTCACCGTATATAGTACAGGAACTTACCGTTAAACAATTCATAGGTTTTTACTGTAGTATTTTAACAGTCTTTTACCAATAAAATCAGTGTCATTGTGCCAGTAGCCTATATAAATTTTGTGATTTTTAAAATGATTTTAGAGCAGATATATTTGTCATTTCTATATAATCCTATTAAAACATGCATTTTAGATCTTAGAATATTAGTGTAATAATATGTTTATATTTATAATTGATTATTAGGGTTTTAGATCACGTATGGTTTTTTGTTGTCATTTTTATAGTGTGAGTAAGTAGTGTATTTAATACCCCAACTGGACATTGGCATCAGTGTATATATTTCTATAAATCTTTGATTATTAATAGGGGTTTAGAGCAGATCTGTTGTAGCATTTTTATGCTACACTGGACATAGACTACAATCTCATTCCATGGTTTTGCTACAGTTTGGCTATTGATTATTTTTCTAATTATTTTGTCAATATTGTGATCTTACAGGCCATTAGGTATGGATTTTTTTCTCCATTGCAGTTGGGGATATTTTTGGAGACACATAACACAGGCTATTTAAAAATAAGTGCTCTACTGATGAGAAATAATTCTTTTGTTCTTTTAAAAACACAGCCATTGACATAAGCTTGCTGACGGATGCTGATGCTTTCAATACCTCAGAGACCAATGATGAATTACTGCAGACACACAGCGCTGAGCATGCAAATATGTCCAGCTACTCTGATATTGCAGCAGGGGAGGACAATGTGCTTACATCTTAAAAAAAAGACACCCTGTTTGACTATCTCACTCTGCATTAATTTTGCTCATGATGATTAAAAATTTGTCTCATTAATGTTTAATTAATCATGTATATATATATATATATCTATCTATATATATATATATATATATATTATTTTCCTGTTTCTCGTTATCTTTCTTAAACCGTTTGCTTTTCTGTCTCTCGCCAGTGAATATAGTCTAGAACATAGTTTAAAAAGCACTTCATTTGAGAGACAGATTACATCTAACGAAGAGCACTTCCTCTATGTTTTTTCATTGCTGTTGCTCTAGGGCCATATGCAAAGCAAAACGGATCTACGTTTTTTCTCTAAAATGATTAATTCCATTTCAGAAGCATTTAGCAATAATTCTTTTGCAACAAACAGCTTAATGTTATTCCTTTACTTTTAACTTTCAACTAGAGTTAAAAAGTGGGATGAAGATTTATCTATATGCAGTATTATGTGTGTGTGTGTGTATCTATATATATATATATATATATATATTAATAGTAAAATTAAGCATCAGCATTTTGTTGTTTAGTATTGGGTTTGAGGATTTGTTAGACTAAGTTAGATGACAGTGAAAGAGAGATCAGAGTTTAGCTTATGCAACACCTCAAGGGATGAAAATGTTCTTTAGCCTCATGGTCTGTGTTTGTATGTGTCTATGTGGCTTCCAGATGGCAGGGAAGAAAACAGACTGTAGCTGCGGTGGATGGAATCCCTGATGATCTGGAGAGCTCTTTGCCGGCAGCGATGGTTGTTCAGGTCTTCGATGGCCAGTAGCCGAGTTCAGTGACGCGCTGGGCAGTTTTGACTACCCGCTGAAGGGCTTTCCGGTTTGAGGATGTGCAGCTGTCATAGCAGACTGTGATGCAGCAGGTCAGAAAGCTCTCAGGAAGTTCTCAAGAGCTGGGCGGGTAGATTGAGTTTGAGATGGGTATTATTTGAAGATGTGCAGTAAACGGTAACTTGAATCTTGCCTGTACTTTATTATATTATATTATACTGACAGACCCAATACACGAGTATCTAATGTATGATTGTGTACATTACACATAATCATATAATATGAGGTGCGTGCATGTCCTTGAATATGTTTTTTTAGGATTTACTAAACAGTGTGTGAGAAAATTATGTTTGTGATGTATTTGTTATTGAAGAATTGATACACATTTTGTCCTGTCCAGTAGCCACAAATCAAGTTAAATTACTCCATCAGCAAGGACACTTAATTGCAAAAATGCATTTATGTCACCGATGATCGATTTTTGTTAAAAAAAAAAAACAAATCCTCCAAATCTTAATAAGCACATCTTTCACCTCAATCAAAACACTCAACCTTGAGCCTTCACTCAATCTTCAGACTGGTTTGAAAGACACGCAATACCTTTCAGTATGCAAATTTCTAAAGCATAATGCCATAGCTCTTTTATAGTTACAGGAAGAATGAGACACACTTTCTCTCATTTTCTCTCCCTCCCTGAACTATCACAGAAAACGCAGGACAGGCCTACCTGAAGATGGAGTCGATGTGTCTCGGACGTCATGTCTCCTGTCAGATGTGTAAGCTGAGAGACAGGAATGGCATGGCCGGTGAAGCCCCAGTGAGCAGGAGGGGTCATCCTTCAGCTCAAAGACAGGCTGAGAGACAGCCACATGGCACACATCTCCAAATGACAGCCTGTCACTGGCAGGAGATCCACCATACGGCCCTGTCACCTCTCACCTGACTGAACTCGGCCCACTGTATTCTCGCACTGAGGGGAAACTGCGTCACTGTCAAACTAATGGTGGTTAAAGGTGAAAAATTTCCATTTTTGCCATAAGCCCCATCTGTACATTTATATTTTAAGATCAAGACTTAATTATCTATTCAGAGCGGCCTATGACCGTGCCTCTGCTGTCATCCTGGAGAGGAAGTTGGATTAGTGGAAATGTGAATATGGTGTGGTTATATTAATGAAACATTTCTCAGTGAAAACTGCATAAATGAAACGTCTTTTAACAGTGGAGACTGGGGCAAGTTGTCACAGTTATATAGAATATTTCATGCTGAATATTTAGTGAATATTTCTCAGGCTAGGTTTATTTAATTCACCATGGATGAAAATGATATAGTTTTTAAAATCTTACAAATTTATAGCACAGTTAACATTACAAAACATTGACAATCTGTCAGCATCCATCTTTTAAACTAAAGCGACAAACAAAACTGCAACGCTGTTTGGAATGTTATCGTGTTAATGCCAATGGTTATTGTTGTGAACGGACCTTAAATTATTGCCTTCCAAAAAGGTCCAAAAGAGCATTTTCATTGTTATTGCCTGAAAAAAACAAAAAAGTTCCAATATTTGGTCGAACAGTTCCCATTGGGAAACCATGCCGTTCCGTGTCGATCGAGGGCTTCTCCCAATGTGGTGCTAGAATGAGAATGTACGTAAATTCAGTGATGCACGGGTTTGTGACGGCGTGATACTGTAGGTGAACATTGGAGGGAGCACGGCACGCTATGTTGAAAAATAACATCATATAAAAAGGTAAAAGTTCCCCAACTAGCAACAAACTATTTTTATTGACATTTTAGCACGGTTTACTGTAGCTAACCATGTCGAGAAATACAGGCCAAGAATGCTTTGTAACCGTACCGTTCCAACCATGTTTAAGTGATGCAACTAGAATAAAGCAATAAGCCCCAAGAAGCCGTGGTTTACAGTGAATTTACAACAGTTAAGGGGCGTTGTTAGGCAAACCCCGTTAGCTAATATAAATTCACTGTAAACCACGGCTTCATGGGGCTTATTGCTTTTATAAAACAGTTAATCCATATACGTACCAAGGTTACACAAAATAAAACAAAGCAAATAAAATGTAATGATATTAATAAAAATATGTTTCTATATTATTCTAAAAATATTATCTGCCAAACAATGTAGTTCCTCGGAAATGGTTGTGGTTGCAACAAAGTGGTTGCTGAGCAACACACAGATGCAAAGAGGTGTATGTTTGTTTACCATAATTTACAGCTACAGCTTCGAACGTAGCTCAGCCAATCAGAATCAAGGACCGGAACTATCTGTTTTATAAGTGTTCTTTTACCGTGTTCAGTATGGTTCGCCCAGATGGTGGAAAAGCATTTAGTTGTCACATTATGGGGTAAGTTGTCACAAAGAGAACTGGCTACTTATCTAATTATTGGGCATTTAATGAGTTTTCAGCAAAATATAAACACTAAAATGATATAAAAGGCCAAAACAACATATTACGTACAAAACAATTGAACACATGTGACAACTTGCCCTAATATATATGCAATATGACCTGTTGGATAAAATCTGCAATCATGGTAAAAAAAAACAGTGTATCTGTTTTTTTTTATTTTTTATATAGGCTAGTGTGATTTTTTCACGTTTATTTTTCCCCCCGGCATGAGCTATAGCAAAAACATTATATTTTAATATAGAATTACCCAAACATTATTCAAATGCAGGGAAGGGATTTATGAACTATGTTATAAAACCAACAAAAATTTGTGACTTTGTGACAACTAGCCCAGTCTTCCCTGCTGCATAAATTGGCCACACAATTATGTTCCTAATGAAATGCAGGTTGTTGTATTGGAGGCAATACTTATTTCATTTTACAGCCTACTTCAATTACACTGAATTATTGCAGGGTTAAGAATAAACATCCTGATTGTGTCATTGATTAAGGAGTGATCAACACTTCCTAGAGGAAAGTCTTGTAATCTCTCTGCCTGATCAATACTGAGTCAGAATGAATTGCTAAAAGCAGTATTTGCAGATACTTTCTCCGGTTTGTTTTAATCAACATCATCGCCTTCTCTCTGTTTTTTAACATTTATAATACACCCAGGTGCTGCCATCCCCAACGCATTCACCTCACCATAGATCTCTTCAAAACAGATTTGTGAGTCTATCCGAGACAAATAACCGGAGTTGGAGAAGGTGAGCCATGCTGTTTTGACACACTGTTAGAACATGATGTTACAGAGTCAGACACCTGACTTGGGAAAAAGGTCATCTGTTCATCATAGATCAAAGTGGAGGACAGCACCTCTCAAAACAGTGGCGGAAAGCGGGCAGGAGGAGATAAAATGAAATCTTCACAACAGGACTGATGGACATGTGGCTCAAATACACCCTCCTGTGAGCTGTAGGGAGGGTGGGTGTCCTGCTGGCAGATGTCCCTTTTAGTTTCAGATGCTGCTTGACAAGATTGCTCTGAGGTGGGGAAGACCAAAGCGGTCTGGGTAATGAGACAGTTGCTTCCTTAATGTTTGCCCTGACATCGTTGCACAAGCACAAAAACGAGAAGACATATTTGACTAGTTACGGCCTTTTGAGTATTTTAAAGTGCTAAACAGAATAAACTTAACAAAGTAACAGACGTATTTCCAGAAATCAAACAATGAGCAATGAAATAACGTTTGCTGCATTTTAAAATGTACAACAACCATTACGTTTCATAATAACACCATTTTCTTTTTTGCTCGTTTGAAACTGTGTTGTGTTTAGTACACTGTAAAAAATGACTGTGATTTTAACGGTAAAAAACTGTGAATATGCTACAGTAAAAACCTGTTAAATGGTTAATGGTAAGTTCCTGTAAAATTTACAGGGAAAAACCGTAAACTGACGTTTTTTCTTATCAGTTATGTTTAATAGAGTTGTATGTTACATCTAATGTTGTTAAATAAATGTTTATCGCATATTTCAGTTTAATGAGTCTCACCATGATGGTGTTTAGTGTTTGTGTGAATGTCACTGTGCACCTTATGTATATATTATTATTTAAAAGCTGCTTGTGATGGGCTTTGGTTAATCATGTGACTTTCTCATCACCACCTGCATTTGGTGGTTATCAGTGTATTTCAAAGGTACAAAACAGATTTCAGTACTTTAATAGGTTGGTATATTAACATTATATCAGTTAATGAAATAACGGTATTTAACTGTAAATTTAAGTTAAAACCATACAAACTAAAATGTTGTTACCGTATTTTTTTACGGTAGAATTCCGGCAACCACAGCTGCTAGTTTTTTACCGTAAATTTTACGGATATTTTTTTACAGTGTATAACATATCCGTTTGCTCCAGACCTCAGTCAACAATCCCTCTCCATCCCATTCAGTGAGGACCAATACAAGGATGTCACTGGCAGACCTTGCCTTGCATTTGATTTATGTTGCTCTAAAAGTAAAAATCAAAGATCCTCTCTAATGCAGCTCTGTGGCAGTGGGATGATATATGATGCAGCCGAGCAGTTAAATGAGAGCACTATGTCTCTGCCTGCGTTTTAATGGCACGGTCAGAACTCTGACCCCACATCTGAATGACTTTACAGTACTTAAAAAGACATCCTCAGACAGTGCTGATTTGTAAAAGAAAATCCTCAGGGCAAGCTTGTTTGGCCATGCAGTTTTGATTACTCAAGAGACTGTTTGCAGGAAATACAACAGCACAACATACTTCTTATATTAGTTTTCAGTAGAAATTGTCATTAAGTTGCTTAGAATAGCAAAACATTGAGAAAGAAACGTACATTTTTAATTCCTGTAGGAAATGCTATTTTGTCGCTCATTGTTTGATTTCTGCAAACAAGTCTGTTACTGTTTAATACATTAAAATATTCAAAAGGCAGTAATGATTCAGATTTGTCTTTTCATTTTTTTCAAAACATTGAAAGAAATGTGTGATAAGCACTATTATATAAGGAATAATACAGATAATTATGTATCACTCTTACGAAAGTATAGTAGTATTTAGTAATATTAACCTTATACACAAAGTCTCAATCACAATTTTCGTTAACACTTTATAATAACTTTCAAGTCCTAAATGTAGGACTATAGGTCAGTTAATATACATTTAAATACACACCTCAGTTTTGTGACCTTTATAAATATGAATGAACATCACAGATACATTACTGTACGCAATTATTATTGAATAACGCATTTTTTACATGATCTTTTAGGAACTGACAAAAGGAGAAAAATAGTTCAATTACAGCTGAAAGTATAATCAGGAAAGGTTAATTAATCCTTTAACCACTTTTATAAAGTGTTAAGAGTTATGAAATCCAATTGAAAACTGTAGGCTCTGTAAAGCACAGACTGACTATCAGTGCAGCTTTGAAAAATATACTGTTTTCAAAAGCATCAAGATGTTAGCATATACTCGGACAGCATATAGAAGGAAAGCATTCTGATGTAATTTAGTTTCAGAGGGTTTGCTGAGCGGGATCCTTAACTACATAGCAAAAGCAAGAGGTTTTCTTCTGTTTTATGTTTTTAGTAAACATGCTTAACTAACATTTCAGATATCCATGGTAAAAGTGCACTTTCAAATCTGTAATATATAAGTGATTTCAACTGATATATATATTTTTAAGAATGTCATTTACATTCAGTCATTTCAATCTCTTACATATATATATATATATATACATATATATATATATATATATATATATATTACAGTGGTTTCAAATAGTGAGTAATAGTTTTAGTGTAATGATGAAGTCAATGCATAATAATAAAAAATGAACCATTAATTGAAATATCAACCATTTGATATATGCTTAAAGGATGTTATTGTCCCCCCCCCCAAAAAAAAACCTCTATTGTTTTTTTTTGAGGGGGTGTGTCCATTAAAGGGTTAAGTTACATCCTTCCTTCCTGTCAGTGTAAGCAGTCTTGTTAATGCGCTCTTAAGTGACATATTGGCAGTGTCTCAAAACCTTATGAGCAGCCTACCTAGACTGGATTTTGGCCATTATATGTGCGTGGGAGTGACCGATAGGAGCACAGCACCGTTTCGTCTGCTATTGTTGAATTTTTTTTTTCTCAATCCCCACTTTAATCGCTGCGTCGCGTCTCTCTGATGTTTCACCGTTTTGCGCCATCAGCGTTAAACGGCGTGTAACTTCTATTAACTTCTAATTTCGATTTAAAACCCTCACGTTCAGTGCCAATCCGTTGCTTTATATCTAGCTGTTTTGAACACCGCCAGACGTGTGAACGCCCCCTTACTTTCTGCGCTCTGAAGAATCAGTTGCCGCGGACTTTTGAGTGACGTGACGAACTCGTAGCGAGCGGCTAGGCGTTCCTGTCCTGCCGCGCAGTGTTCCTCATCTCTCCGGCAGACTGGCTTTAAACAAAGACTACCGCTGAACACGGAGCACCTGGCTTTCTCCTATGCCTAATGCGAAGTGTCGTAGCTTTTGTGACTGCGCCGTGCTGTTGTTAAATGGTGACACGTCAGGTTGGGAGCATATATTGTTGAATATCGTTTCAGGTTGCGTTTATAGTCACACAATCTGCGCGCAAGTATGCCGAGGAGAAAACAGCAGGCGCCCAAACGAGCGGCAGGTAAGTTTATTCGAACTGATTTCATTAGATGGGCTACTCCTGTACATCTGTCCTCTTGAGTTTTTTTTTTTTTTTTCTGTTAAAACCATTATAGGCTACATTTGGTTTACTGCCTTACATTTACAATCTACCATAAAGAACAATATCTGTGTATAATAGCGTTTAATTGTATGGATTTTTATTTTCGCGTATAACTCATATTCCCTATTTTGATTTAAGTCGTACATTTTGTCATGTTACTGGATACTTTTTTTCCAGTCCAATTCTATTCGTACAAAGATACTTGAATAGCTTTTGAATAACGATCATGCATTTAATATTTAATTAAAAGTCATTTTGAAGGAATTTATGTGGCTTCAAGATAATTCAAAATGGTCTAAGTGGTGTAACTGTCTGAATATTGTAAAAACAAACAAACAAACAAATAAACAAAAAAATTTAAAAAAAAAAAAGAAAGAAAAGAAAAAATATCTTTAAAAGGCAGAAATTCGTTAAGAGAGTGGTCTTGTTATAAGTAAATTGACATAATCATGTTTTTGATTACTATTCTTTCTTTCTTCCTTTTTTTTTTTTTTTTTTTTAAGGGGCGAAGCAGTTTTTAAGTATTAATATTTGAAAAACTTTGTGGCATAACAAATAGTCAGGAAGCCATTTTGTTGTCATGTGACAAGAAAACCATAAACTAGAAAGGACCCATTTAGACCCTCATCTGTATATCAAGGTCATTAAGTTGTTGTTGTTTGGATATTTTTTATGAAAAGGCTTGTTGTTTGTACAACAGGACAAATAGACCAACCCTAATGAAACTTGACATTTGTAACTCAAAATGCATGAAATGAACTTAGGCTAAATATAACAAATATAAATAAATATAGATTTTTTTAATTTTTTTTTTTATAATAGATATTATTTTTTCAAATAATAAATTAAATATGTACATTATATTCAGGGTGCAAGCAAAGTGTTTTAGTAAAAATTGGTATAAGTGTTTGTTTTTCAAAACTGTGTGAAACCATTAGTTGGCATTTTGAACCAGATTTCTTTTTTTATGTGTTACTTAAATGTGTGTTTTTATCAGCTCAGACCTTATGTCCTTATGAAACATTGACACATACATGGGATACACAAAATCATTTCATCCTATTTTAACTTCTCTGAAGAGGTGGGAACCACCGAAACCGCCTTAATGTAAACTAAAACATTATCTGTCTGCTTAATAGAATAGATCCTATCCTATTATTTAAAAGAGGAGGAGTTCTGGGGCATTTTTTATATTTATAGCTGAGCTCTTTGAAACAGAGATACAAAGCCATTATTATATAGCCTTCACTGTTTGTGTGTGTGTGTTTGAGGCAGAGATGATGTGGAGTTTAATGGAGGGGTATGGCTTGCTCTGTTAGACTGGCCTGTCAGAACAGCTTTGTCTCATGTTGGATTTAATTGTTATCCTTGTGACAGCCTCATCCATCAAAGGCTTTAATGGTCAATCAGAGCAAGGCCATGTGAGTGCTCTCCTTCTTTTTCCCATAAGCTTGCCTGGGCTTTTATTTCATCAGTATGCTCCTCCAAACTTCACTCATAGGCGCTGTGCAGAGTGGTGACCGTGTGGTTTACAAGTGTGAGTTTATGGTTTACAGGTATGAACACATTTAGTCACATACTGGGACACTGGAAGTACGACAGTTACCTTTAACTTATTGATTCTGATGCCTTGTTTTCTCTGTAGGTGATGTAATGCTCAATAGCAATCTTAATGAGAGTTTATAGAGAAATATACTCTTTCCCAATCACTCTCTCCCTCCTGCCCTAAAGGTTTGCATAGCTCTGTAAAAAGAAACATTTTGCTTTGCTTAATTTGAGCACACCTAATTAGCTGTAAACTTGATGGATTCCTGACAGGTGCGATGATTGGAGTTGACAAGCTATGCGTCTGTCACCAAGTCATATTAGGTTTGTGCTCCCTTGATGTAATCAAGTTGATATTAGCCACTCCTGCTGGCCTTTCCTATTGCCATAACCCAATTTAGCACCTTTATGTGACAAATGAGCTTTTTGGTGCCAGTCTGGAATCTAGACGATTCCGAACTGTTATGAGAAGACAAACATGTGGAAACACCTACAGTCCCTCTGAAATGAATGTTTTCATCTGTCTTTGAGCCTTATTTGGAATGACAGATTAGACATCAAATCTATTTTGAGAGTCGTACTTTGCTTCAACTCTGTTAGTTAGATCTCTCTCCGTCTGTGTGTGGGTTGATAATGTGAGTTAATCGGACACGCCTCCGCAAATCCCACGGGCCACCCTGGCCAAAAAGCTTCTCAGTTCTCAGGCTCTTTTGGGCGCGACTCCAGGCCCTGCCTTCTCCCTCTTTCTAAGGGTAAAATCAGTTGCTGTCAGATCTAAGGTGCAAGGCAGGTCATCCGGACAAGCAGCCATCAGTCATGCGTGGATGTGACGCAGGAGCTGGGCTTGATGGTGGCGGTGATGAAAGGGCAGGAAACCATAGAGGCCCACCATTCCCTAATCCCAACCAGTGTCAACATACCTCTCCAGCCAGGCATGCCTGTAATCACTGCCAACAGCTTCAAAACTGCTAGAACCCCATTGATTTATACAGCGGCTGAGACAAAAGATTAAAGTAATCTTACACATTCCTGGGTACACATTTCAGACATGCACACAGACGGTGTGTTCATAGGTTTAATGTGTTCATAACTGGTATTGATGCTTTAGTTGTGATGGACAGTTTACATTTTTCAGTTTAAAAGGATCATCACCAACCCACACTTTGGAAGTCATAGATAACTAGTAGATGTAGATGTAGATGTCTTTTACTAGTCAATGGTTTAAGAGCGTCCATGCTTTGTCATAAAAATATATGTAATTGTGATCTCCAGAGACTAATTGACCTTGACACAAAGTTGTGAAAGTCTGATGTTATAATTTTTAAACTGCAAAGGTTTCACAGATAAAAGTTTTTTTTGAATAAAATTTTTTTATTTTTCTAAGAAATAATAGTAAAATACACCACAATTGTTTTTAATGAGATTTTTTCATAATTGTGATATCATGACAGTTGTATCGCTCATTATTTCACTATATGCCCCCCACAAAAACATCACATTGACCTACTGTCCGAACTTTCATTTGAACTAGCAGTCTATTGTGGTTGTAAACTTATATGAATGTTACTTTGCTGTGTTGACAATGAAGACATCAATCTTCTGTTAAGAAGACAAGAATCCATCTCTTTTCTCATGGGAGGTGGCTTTTAGCTTGCGGTCCATTTTAGAAAAATGAGTCAGTCTGGTCCTCAGGGGTCCAGAAACCAAACCCTGGTGGAGAAGATCAGCACAATGCCAAACCGTCAATTACCCTTTCAACAGAGCCGTTAATCACGCTGCCACCCTTTACTTCTGGCATCCTGACACATGTCATCTATCACGCAGGCTTTCCGAGACGCCGAGGGAGGGAAGAAAGAAGAAATATTGTTGAGAATTAGACCGAAAAGGCTGGGGAGAAAGTCGGGAAGCCAGAGATACAGGTTAAATGTTTAAAAGCGAAACGGAGGCAGTGCTGTATAGGGTTTGTCATTAGACTAAAAGAAAGTGACACAGGTGAGAAAATTGAATAAATTGTCGCACTGCCGAGTTAAGCTGTTAAGTCATTAAGTCATTGAAAGGCCTGTTTGGGTAGAGACCTCAGCCGATGACAGACTGAGATATATTACGTGTTGAGCAAGTGAAACAACAAATGAGTTCTAATTTAGCTTAATGCATGATAATTTCTACTTTAACGAAAGGTGGGAAAGTCTTGCATTACACATTTCAAAATTTTCTCCTACCAAACCACATTTTAAATTAGTCAATCAGTCTGTCAATCATTGGCTTTGTCTGTCAAGAATGCACGTCTATGCGTGCATCCGTCTTAGTGTGTGGGTATTCACGTATCCGGACATTTGTACGTGTTCACGTCTGCGCATTCCCGTCCGAGCTTAAAATGACATGCATCACTCAAGCTCAGCTGGCCTGTAAATGAACTCTAGCGTTCTCTCCCACAGCTCTAGCCCTGCTCCATGATGGATGCTCCTTTAAAGAAAGAGATTAATGAGAGGTAGGCGGCTTAGAGGACCATTTATCACAGTGAATATTATTTGGACGGCTGTGTAAGCCTGTAACCTGAGAGTTAGAGAGGCATAGACAGAGCACAGGGTCTTAGATGTCCTCTCTATGATGGATAGCTTTGCTTTCTCTCTGTGTTTGTTACGAGACACCAGCTGTCCACCGGGTGGTCATTGCCGGATAAGATTGGGAGTTCGGTATTGCATTCCCAACGAACACTTCCAGTATTCTCAGTGAACTCAATTCCTAGTTATCGGAAGCTTATTAAAGGAGGGTAACTCGGGGACAAAGCCTTGCTTGAAAGGTTGGGGGTGGGTGGGTGATAGTCTGGGGGATTTTTTTTTTATGTTGGTTTTTGCCCCCAACCTCCCCCACCTTGTCCCTGCAGAGTAGAATTATGAGTGCCATCCATCTCACTGAGTTCTTTGATGCTGGGCCATCATCTCAGCAGCTGCTGGCTTAGATACACATAGAATTGTTGCCAATCACTCTTGGCAGCTGAGGCACATCAGACACACTGTTGTCAAGGGGGAAAAGGAATCAAAGGCACACAGAGTGATAATTAGAGAGATATCTCCCCTGAAAGGACGTTTGTGGTCGGTGGAATTCCAGTCAAGAGAGACTGTTTGCCTTCCTGCATTTACTGTAAATGGTCAGTTTTAAGTTTCTCCAGCAGAGAAAGAGAAACACTACAGAAAGGGCAAGACCCAGGACAACATTATGTGCCCACAATTCTTTTTCTGTCTTGATTTGACTTCCCACTTTGACTGACTAAAAAATTCACACATTTCTTTGCTTCATTTGTAGCACAGAACACGCTATTTTTGGCATGGGGGCATCTCAGCATGGTGCCTGAACGCTGCTTTATTTTGATCAAAGTGTCATGTGTTGCACATTAGCATGGCCTCAAGCATGTTACACAGTTAGCCTCAATCTGTATCTCACTATGAGGCTGTGAGTGAGTCATGTGAGCTCTGAGGATGAAAAGCTACAGTATTTACGGACAGAAAGCTTTGTTTAAATTGAGCAATCATCTTATTGGGTGTTATTGCAGAGTTGCCTAACAAGACCTGTGTACGGCATTAAATACAATGACGTCAAGATGAATGACCTCTGATGTACAAATTAGATGATCTTGACAGTTTAGGGGATCACATTAGATAGGATTAACAAAATATGCCTACTTTTAACAGTAATTATGTACAGTTTTAGAGTAAGCAATTATGCACTCACATTAACCAAAGGTTATTACGTATAGAACTTGATGTTCCAATTCAAATGTCATTGGTGCTGTTTTTGTCTGTAAGGTGGAGGGAAATAATGACTGATCATATGGAGACAAATGTAATAGTTACATAAATCAAACAAGGTGAGTGCCACTAAAGTCTCCTGGATTTTTGATCTGCTAGAACTCATTGCACACATCACATTTTATTAGCTTAATAAATCACCAGGCTGTCAATCAAGCCTTTTGAGAATAATTGGTTATCGTAGGTGCCTCCTGAGATGGATTATAAATCATTCAAGGTTAAAAATTGTGTTCAAATTTAGTGGGCTTGGGTCTTGATGCACACATACACATTTGTGAGAGTATATGTTTTCTTAGGTTATGTTAAGAGTATCTTCTGAACTTTTCCAGCCACTAAGTTTTGTATGAGGGCAGGTTTGTGTTTTGTACAGTAACAAAGTCAGTGGGTTAAAGCCAACTTATTCTGATTCACCTCAGGGTTATGGTATCTGTTTTATATTTTACTTGGTTTAAAATCCTTCCAAAAAAAAGTTACACTCTTGTAGTCTTTGGTATTTGTGAAAGAAAAAAGCAATTTGCCATTGTGGACCCTCAGTGTGTCACCGTAATTGTCTCAGGGATATGAGAGGGCAGGAAAATGATCATGTCATTGTAGTTACACCTGGTTCACCCTCTTTTCGAGCTGCTTTGGAGTTCATGCCAAATCAGGCTGTTCAAATGACATCTTTTGATCAAGGCTGTCGGGCACGATCAGAGGAGATTGGCAAGTAATGGATACCTAGTGACAATCCAAATCTACAGAGGGGATAAGACTGGCCTGCACCTGCCAGTTATCCTTTAGAGCCCCCATCCTGCGGGCCGCTTGGCTGACAGCCAGTGAGAGGCTAAATGAGAGAAGCGCAGGCTTGTGAGATTGTGTATTATCATTTGAAATGAGAGCTATTTGTGCTTTAACACTCTTGTCAGGACTGTGGTGGATCTTGTAAGAGAGAGAAAGAAGGAGAGACTGTTAGCGTGCCACAGTGCACTTGAATCACACATGTGGCAGCACACCATGTTAGCTTGTAATTCAAGGCCTGCTGTATTTCCAAACGTCTAACATGTCAAGCGTTTTCCTTTGACATGAGCAACATAATCACAAATGCACACAAACAAGAGTGAGTAGAGTGGAACAGAGACGGGGGGTTGGTATGGCTTTCAAGGGGGCATTTGTTCCACTTACGGAGTCAGAGTGACAGTGTCAAACTAGCAGGGGACAGGCTGTCAGGAGACGGGATCGTCAGTCCCAGAGGACGGTGGTGGATGGGCTCTTTTGAGGGTGTGAGGGCAGCTGGCAGAGAGAAGGGCGACCGTGTCCCCTTGGATCTGTCATCTGGAGGTGCTCGAGCAGACACCTTTCTCACAACACGTCACCTGTCCAAGGTGAACAGTCGTCAGGTGGGATTCAAAGTGACAGGTGGCTTATGTGCCGCCATCTTATGTCATTCCCCTTAACCTCTCAATCTATCTGTTCACCTTTTTCCTCTATCTATTTGTCTCTTCATATGTGCACAGGTGGGTCGAAATGTGGACATGTGGAGAGGTGGGCCGAATGGCAGCAGGTGCAGCCTCTTGTAAATAGCCTGATTATGTGCTTAACAGCAAACAATTATATAAAAATATTTGATGTTCACTTGACTAGACTATACCAGACTAGTTTAAAATCTCAGTTCTAGAAGAAATAAAGGTTATTTTTGGTCCTCTGTTATTTGTTTGTGGATGCTCCAGAGCTTATGTGCCATTCAGAATTTAATTAATACCTTTCAGATACTAATTCAATTCTTGAATTTGATTTGCATTTGAACTGAGGCAGACAACAGGATACAGAATTGCAATTCAAATTTGCACTTTGACTTTTGTTGGCCAGGGTGGAGGAATACTTTTCCCAGGATGATTTGCCTGTATTGCAGTTCAACATCTTGTGGGATGTTGCCCATTCATTTTAATTTCTAGAAGAATATGATTGATTAAATTATTGTTATGTTTACTTCATTCATTTAAACTTATATGGCATTAATTTAATTTTTTTTCTCTCTTTTTCTCCCACTAGCTTATGATTCAGAGAATGTTAAGGAGAACACCATACAGACCGAAGGCACTGGAAGTGATTGCTCAGTGACCAAGAAGAAACAACAGGGTGAAAGTGATTTGGGAGAAGACTTCAATAACCCAGAGGATGAACAAGATTCCCCTACTGCTGAGCTGTCAGGTCATGATGTTGACAGTGAATCTCACATAAGTGAATCTAGTGATCCCACGTCAGATGCAGACAGCACCCCAATCAAAAATAAGGAGGAGGCCACAACAGACTTTCTGAAAGACCGTTCTGAGGATTCAGTATGCATTACAGACAGTCTAGAACAGATGAAGGCTATTTACAAAAGCTTCCTTAATAACCCCTACTGGTCCTTTTTGAGCTTGAATTCCTCTCAGCCGCATGCAGATGAACAGCCTGCAAGTAGCAGCGGTAGCAGTAGTAGCAACAGCAGTCCTGGACGCAACAGCTATGACTGGCATCAGTCTGCTATCGCAAAGACACTCCAACAGGTCTCTCAGAAACAACCTGCTGCACTTGAACCAAGTATTTTCTCCACTGTCCAGCTCTACCGCCAAAGTACTAAACTCTATGGATCCATCTTTACTGGTGCTAGCAAGTTCCACTGCAAAAGCTGTAGCGCATCATATGACACGCTGCTTGATCTCACAGTTCACATGAATGAAACAGACCACTACCGTGATGATAACCTTGAAAGCGCTAGTAAGGGTGCCAAGTCTTGGTCCAAGCCCCGTAAGCGCTCTCTTTTGGAGATGGAGGGAAAGGAAGATGCCCAGAAAGTCCTGCGCTGTATGTACTGTGGACACTCTTTTGAATCCCTACAAGACCTCAGCGTGCACATGATAAAGACTAAGCATTACCAGAAGGTTCCTCTGAGAGAGCCAAGAACAGCAATTGCTGCTAAAGTTGTGTCTTCGTTCAGGAAGAGGGTTCCAGTGGAGCTGGATGTTGCAAAATCTTTGCACACCACAGAACAGACAAGAAGTCCCAACGGAGGCCAGGCCAGTGATATTTTTCAGATGTATTCTGAACAAACCAACAAAGAGGACTTGATAGATCAGAAGACAAGCCGTGGTGTGCAGTTCAAGTCTCAGAACCTCAAATGTATGGAGTGTGGGATTTCACATGACTCTTTGCAGCAGTTGAGTGCTCATATGATGTTGACCGGCCACTTTATCAAAGTCACCCAAACATTGCAAAAGACAGACAAGCCTCCTCACCCCAAAAGTAAGTCTGAGAAGTCTCAGTCAGGTACACCATGTTCTTCCCCTCTCTTAGCCACAGGAATCTTGGAGTCATCGTCCCTCCCATCTGTGGCAACTGGGGACAAAAACAAGACACAAGAAATGACTTCTCAGAAAGACAGTGATTGCAAGGAGTCTGCAAATATAAATGATGCTAAGCAGAAATTCAACGCATCACCTAAATCTGATTACCTAACTGAAGATGATCTAAAAGAGAGTCCTAAAATGGATTTTGATATTCTAAAATCACTGGAGAATACAGTTACATCGGCCATTAACAAAGCACAGAGGGGTTCCCCGAGTTGGGGCGGTTACCAGAGCATTCATGCAGCTTATCAGTTACGAAACCAACTGAAACCTGGTCTGAACAACTCAGGCTATATTTCTTCTTTAAAACAGTCAACCAGTAGTCAGGAAGGCCAGTCCATAGACAAAAGTCATTTGATCCCTCCAAGCACTCCACCAAGAGCTTCCTCTACCACAGTTAATGTCCAGGAGGTGGACAAACTGGAAAAGAAAGTAACAGAAAAGGCTGCTGAAGTTGACCGACAATTTAATGACTTGAATGGGCAAGGATCCCCGCATCGGCAATTGCTGAATTCTAAAGGGAAACTGCTAATGTGTAAATCTCCAAGTCATGAGAGCGCGTTTACACCTACAAGCAATGTCTCTGAGGGTAAGACAAACGAAAGGGAAATTCAGAAGCACACACAAGATTACAGAACTCACCCCACTTCAGATCTGTATGATGATGCTGGTCTACTCTCTGCCCACCCTGAGCCAAAACAACCCTCTGTCAGTCCTCTAAGTGCCCTTCAGTCTGTTATGAACCTTCATCTGGGTAAAGCTGCCAAACCGATCAGGCCTGTCCAGGACCCTATGAGCATGCTTCTCAGGATGAGCAACAGCATGGCTGAAAGGGCCGCTCTTGCCGGTCCATCTGGACACTCGGCGAAACTTAGCCAGTTGCATTCTGACTGCCATGAAATTTGCGGAGACCAACCGATAGACTTGTCCAAAGGCAAAAGTGAACAGTGTCTCAGAGCTGCTGCTCTACCAGGCAAAGCTTTGAGTTCCTCTGTGTCTGGTGTATCTGTGAGTGAATCAACTAGTTCCAAAGTCTTAACACCAGCGAGTCCTTTGTGTGAAAATGCCCTCTCTGACATATCAGACATGCTGCGCAATCTCTCAGATTCTCGAGTTTTGAAGTCCCCAACGCTTTTATGTAAACCGGAGCAGTCAGAAATCGAGGGTTCTCATACTTCAGATGAGGCAGAAGATACTTCCATGGTGCATAAACGTAAAGGTAGGCAATCGCACTGGAAACCCCAGCACTTGCTGATTTTGCAGGCTCAGTTTGCATCCTGCCTCAGGCAGACAACTGATGGAAAGTATGTGATATCAGACTTGAGTTCCCAGGAAAGGATGGTCATATCACATATAACAGGTCTATCTATGACAACCATCAGCCACTGGCTGGCCAATGTGAAATATCAGCTCAGACGAACAGGCAGAACGAAGTTCATAAAGAACGTTGACTCGGGACACCCGCTTTTCTACTGTAGTGAATGTGCAACACAGTTCCAAGTTCGTTCTACATACATCTGTCACCTTGAGTCACACCTTGGGTTTAAAATGAAAGACTTGGCAAAACTTACGTCTAAGGATGTGAACCAGAGGATTACAAAGCATTCTAAGAGCCCTCCCATAAAACCTGTGATTCCTGCTGTACTGCCAGCTAGAGGATGTCAAGAGCAATTGCCACCGGTGCCAGCGCTGTAATATACAAAAAACTTGTAAAACAATACAGTTAACACAGTATGCCAGGATATTTATTGTACTCTAATTTGAGAAAAGACAGTAAGATCATAATGTAAAGATTCATACACAGTTACTCGTATATAGTTGCATTAACAGTTGGCCTTGTAGGCTAAGCTTTTGTGTTCATGAATAATGAACTAATAATGGTAATTTAACTTTTTAAAACCTGTTTAAAGTTAAGGTAGCTAGCTACCACCAGTTTTACCAAGTAGAGTACCAAGTTTAAATGTCTTAAAGTTATGAACAGTCTTGAATGCTCATGATGACCAGCTTTTTGAGGGAAATTTCTGTTCTGATGGGAGAAGAATGTACATTTGTACATAGATGTTATGTTATGCAT
Organism: Onychostoma macrolepis; assembly: GCF_012432095.1. Classification (NCBI taxonomy): domain Eukaryota; kingdom Metazoa; phylum Chordata; class Actinopteri; order Cypriniformes; family Cyprinidae; genus Onychostoma; species Onychostoma macrolepis. The sequence goes on along the minus strand of NC_081172.1, from coordinate 9,201,398 downwards.
ATTTTCCAAAATATGGCTCGATTTTTTTTTTTTTTTTTTTCTTTCGTTTTTGCCTGGGCTAATACTTTGTTTGTTTGTGCATAAGGAATCTGATTTATTTATAGATGTATAACTAAAGAACTGTATATAATACTTAAGTCTTTAACATTGTTGATATAAATTGCCTTGACTTGCTTTTTTACAGATGTTTTTGTTTTCTCCAAATATTTGTATCATCTGTTCATTTTTATTCTTGCCAGATTTGTTAATCAGAATATTTAACCAGACATTTTTGACTGTTTTTATTTACATAATTTTTGTTGAATGTTAATACATTGAATGGGGCATGCCATCTATATATGTAAATGTAAAAAAAAAAATCAGTAATCTTTTTAAAGAAAAAAGCAATTAGAAAAAACAAAGCCTTTTTGTCTTTTTTTCAAACACTTGACTTCACGTTTAATGTTTTTAAACTGCATAATTTCAAACTAATATCAGATTTCTAATTAGACATTCAAAGACCATTGTTTTTATTAGTCATTCTAAAGAGTCCAAAAAGCACTTTTTTCCCCAATAGAGCATCCTTATGCCTGACCGGTCATAGTTGGATGAAGGCTTTCTTTAAATTAAAAGATTGTATTGTATTTTTATTTTATTTTTTTTAATAAATAATCTCCCCGTTGTGCTGCAGTTACTTCCTCTTTAGTGCATATCTTTTAACTCTTACCATGCCAAGTCTTTGTCATCTTAGCTTGTTTCCCATCAAGTATTGGCAGAATTAAATTGACATTGTTGTGTCTTTTTGTTTTGTTCCTTTGGTACGGTGAATTCAGTGGGGGTAGTCACGCCTCAGTGGTAATAAAATAAGAGAGAGAAAGAGAGAGAAGTGCTCCCTGTCAGAGTCACATCAGCCTATGTCATCGCTCTAATGAATATCATCTAAATTGCTTTGTATATCTGAACAGTTTGGATGTCAATCTAATTTGAGCGCATGCACTGATGGGAAGGGGCCCAGACTAATGAGAAGAGAGCTACGTTTGACAGTGCAATAAGCTTCAACCTGATCAGACAAGTTTGAACAGGAATTCTGACACATGTGCCAATCCAAAAAAAAGTTGACGTGAAAACAGTAGTTTGGATTTGATGTGAAACGCTGTACAGACTGTACTGGCGTCATCCTTATTTCTTGTCTGACATCTTGTCTGAAGAAACTATAGCATATAGGCCAGTACCTGAAAAAAAATGATATCAAACATATGTTTTCATAAACATCTCAACATGTAACTTAAGCTCTGTTCTGGTTTGCAGTGTTGCTCCGAACATATTCATGCTTAACCTGAAAATAAATTGATCACTGAGCTAGCACAATCTTCATCTCATCATGGCCTCTTGGAAATCATGTTCACCCGCTACTTGTGTGTCAGTTCATATTGTGACCAGACCTGAGTTGACGTGACAGTTTATGACAGCTCCAGAGCACTCATGGGACAGAATCGAGGCAGCTGCCCACAGAGTCCACACATACTGAATTATTCTCAGCACAAGGGTACGGGTTAAGGTCATTTTCCTTTTCTTAAAGAATGGGAAAATTGTCATACTGCTGAAGTACAGTCAGTTTAAATCAAGTTGGACGATGTTTATGCTTAAATGTTTTAAATATTATTTAAACCTGATATTGATTTAGTCGTAGAAGGTTGAGTTCAAAAGTAAGCAGTATGAAGAACTATGGTGCATTACATCCACTTACATTGGCCCAATAAACTAACTCAAGAAAGTTGTGTGTAAGTCCAAAATATTTAACAGCTGGTCAGGGAATATTTTGAGCAGCTGAATTTCTATTCACTAGTATTTCCCCAGACAGCTGTCAAGAGTATTTTGGCATGATATCTGACAGATTTGCAAAAGACACTCGTTTCAGGGCATTACACCATACATTGTTAATTTAATGCATGATGACACGACCAATTATAGTGAGCTACATGCTCAAATAGCATGTCAAAAGCTGTGTATCAATCCGTTTGATCCTGTTTTCCAACACCTTAAGTGATACCTTAAGCAACATTTCTGACTGGGAGAGAAGTGCTGACCAAGAAAAACGCTTGAGAGGAACACACTGGCTGATCTAGCTACATTTGCAAGAAAAGGAAGGTCTAAAACAAGATCTGTTGGGGTATAAATAAGAGCATATATTTCATTTTTATACACTAGAGTGTACCAAACAACCCCCAAGAGAACTGAGCTGGATCTCTCACTGAGAACTAGTTTTAGTTTTGTCCAGTTTCTTTTTTTATTCCCTACCTCTCTTGACAGAATTTAGAAACAAGAATCTTTCTATTAATATGTTACACTTGGATGTGCCACCCTACAGAATCTTACTGAAATATGCCAAAAAAAAAAAAAAAAATTAATAATAATATAAAATATTACGAATGAAAAACTCCATATAAACATATAAAAATTCCTTATGTGTGTCCTGCGCCCAGTATTTCTGGTCAAATTTACTTTGTCAGATTATGTAAGGATGCATAATGGGGACAAAATAAAAATGTGGAATTAAAATAAATAAATAATGAAAATAAGAAATATTTATTTCATTACATGATTTGCAATGAAAACAATTAAAATAGGCTAATTGAAAATATAAGCAATTTCACTAGTAGACTTTTTGGTTCTCAAAATATTTTTATTATCTTTCAGCATATCAGATTTTGGTTAGATTTACTTGTTTTTTCATTGTCCATGTATGTATGGATTTGTATTTTTAAAAATACATTATTTTAATGTGGAAATAATGTAAAATAGAAGCATTAGTACTAGTAGTCTCAAACAAATGCTTTTTTGTCTATCTTGTTTCACTTGAAATGACCTCGTTTTGAGCAGAAATCTCAGACATGTCAAGATTTCAGAAAGAAGACGAACATTGTTGCATGCTAGCTCTCTACCACCGCCAGAGTTGTCTGACATGGTGGCATGACTTCTGACATTGTGTATTCAGAATGATCTGACAAGGCATCCACTCATGTTCTGTCAGGGCTCATTCGAAATGTGGTAATGGTCTCGTCCCTGTCCATCGTCCCTCTCTGCACGTCTCAGCCGTATGCATAGGTGCCGTTTAGATGCGACGTCCCAGAAATGCATGAGCTGAGCGCTTCACGCGACCTCCTGGGCCGCGCTAGCCATCAGGAGATGGCAGGGGACACGATTCAGTGTGACACTCCTGGTTGGAGCTGCCAAACTGCCACTTCCTGTCCTCTTTATTCACACATTGAGGGAGTTGAAATACAGTGTTTTGAAAATCACTGATCAGACATCTGTCTGCTTGTCTGGCCTTTCTGTTTGACTGTCATGATCATGTTTGGCCACCTCTCATTCAACGTCAGTGCCAACTCTGATCTGCATTACAGATCAGCAGATACCAGCCATGTGCTATTGCATTTAATGGCCAACTAAGCCATTTTCTATCCTATAAGAAAGTAATGGATAAAAATAAATTAATAAAATGAAAAGAACAAATAAACACATTAAGTTCCCTGCTGAAAAAACCAATAGAACCCTGCCCAAAACACAATAGAAAATGTAATGGTTTTAATGGTTATAATGGGAACTGTATTGGTTTTAATGGAAACTATAATGGTGTCTACTGGTATGTGATGGATTGTATTGGTGGGATGTTAAATCCTATTGTAAAAATGCCCAAAACACACTACAAAAAGGAATTTTGTAATGGGTTTTACTGGAAAAAGCTAATGGTTTATAATGGCATTTTAATGGAAACCATTAGAATTTCTGTGATGGTTTCTATTGGGCTTCTATTGTTTTGTTTTTTAGCAGGGTTCATTTCCCAGAGTCAAGGATTGTTGATTTATCTCTGAAAATCGGATGTAACATCAAGGTCTAATCTCGTAAAATAATTATTTAACACTATATAGTTTAGCTTCACACTATTTGTGCTGTTTAAATCTGTCTGAACCAGAACAACCTTGCTCTGAGTCAGGTAACAGGTTAGACGCCATATTGAGGGATGGATTTATAGGGCCGTTCACAGAGAATGTTTTTTCAAGCTGAAGTAAATTCAGCTTTTAAAAAACATAGCCTATGTTGAGGCGTTTTTCCTCATTTCACGTTTTTATCAACCCAAAAACGTGTTCTGTGTGACGTGTTTTTTTTTTTTCCTTTTTCAAAATTGAACTTATTGGTTGAAAGTTGAGAACAGCATTTTTAGAACGCCTTCCCAGAACGTGATAAGTCGCGCGCGAACGCAACGTTTCTTTACATAGATAAAACAATGGAAAAGTAGCGAAATGGAATGGAAAAACATGTTCTATGTGAACTCTTAAGTCTTTACAATGACACGCACTATATAAACGTCCTAGATCACAATTTTCAGAAAGACATTTCGTCATTTGAAAAATCGGTAAATTGTTAAAAAAAGAGTAGGCTATAATATGAATGCACAAATTCATTGTGTTCGTTCCTGTCAAAAAAATAAATGTGGCATCCTGACAAAGGTGTGACCAGAGCTGGGTAGTAACTGATTACATGTAATCTGGATTAGCCTACTTAATCAGATTCCAAAAATTAAGTAGGCCTACTTGTAGTTAGAGCAAGTTACATTTTAAAATACTCGTTACTTTTTTACTGATTGCATGATTATATGTTATTCATACAATAGCAATAAAATATTCATCATTTATTGATTCTCTCTAATTTCTCTTTTTTAGTTTTTAAATTTTCCTTTGTAAAATAGTCTACCGCTTATATACACTCAGAAAGTCTTCCAGTTTTGTGGATGAATATTCACACATAGACTAATCATTAGTCAGGTGCAACACAGCATTTGACCAATGGATTTACAAAAATCATTTCAGGTTTAAGAAGTGTTTCAACATTGCATCAACTACTGATGAACACATTCATTTTTATTTGAATTATCACTCACTAGGTTATTTAACCATGTATTATTATGTATTATTGAAAGGTTTTTGTCTTTCAAACTCATTAAAATGCACAAATTCTCGTTATTTCTTATTTGCAGACATTCTCAAACGTCTTTCACCTAATATATTTAGCCTACTTTAAAGGAGTGGTCAGTCAGCAATTCTGTAAAAGACAAGCTCTCCCTTTGCATTGAACTTTGAGCATCGTAACTTTGCAGATGTTGTTTTTGCTCAAACGAAAAGTGAAATCATAATCAATGACCCCTTTAAGTACCCCTGAGATTTTAAAATAAATATTTTAATAATTAAGTATCACATTTGCATGTTCACAGTTCTCTGACATTGGTTAATGGTCATATGGCGTGCAGGTACACAAAAAAATATTTCTTCTTTTTTAGTAAGTGAATTATTTTGATTGTTATTTTAAAATGATTTATTTTAATTTTAAGATTATCCTGTTTAAATCAATGTGATAAACGAGTTAGGTCAAAAGTAATCTAAAAGTAATCTGATTATATTACCTAAAATGTGTAATGTAATGGATTACGTTACTGACTACAATTTTTGTCATGTAATTTGGAATCAGTAACGGATTACAATTTGTGAGTAATCTACCCAGCTCTGGGTGTGACTGATAATTACTTCATCCAATCAATCATAAGTTATATTTTAGTTGTAGCTTTCTAATATGATTCAGACAGCATAAACATGAACACAAACCCACCCACAGTCTCTCAAGCTGCTGTCCCATACCTTCAACATGTCAGTCGAGTACAGAAGAATGACAGAGATGTGATAACGTGTTGGAGAACACACGCACGTACATCTTCGCATACAGACATCAAAGAGGTGCAGAATCTTGTCAAAGCTGTGAACATCAGCCTGTGTACTTGGCAGGGTGAGTCCTTCCCTCATGAAGAAATGCCCCAATAATAACATGAGCTGTAAGAAAGAGGTGTCGACTCTGTCCATCAACTTGGTTTCAGGATATTATGTTTTACCTAAGAAAGAATTCACAAAGGAAAACATCTGTGGTTATTTTTATAGATAATAACTAATTGTGCATTTACAAATGGCTAGAATGCTGTACAAATGAACCCTTCACTGTGCTGAAAATCCTTTATTTGGTGTTCCGGTCATTATCACCAAATCTAAGATTCATTCTGAATGATAACATTAACTAGCATTTTCAAGAAAAAGAAAATCCTCTCTGGGTCAAAATGACCAGAACACATTATTTTGATTAAATAGCATTTACGTCCATATATAAAACAGTATTGCAAATCTGAATAAAATTATTTCTCAGATATGCGTGTGCATGGATATTACATAAATGTGGAAAATGCATGAAATTTGTTACCTTTCATAAAAATGCACAAGAAGAATCTCACCTGGCCTTTGGTACCATAATATGACAGAACAGCTTATTTCAACTTTTGCCTTAAAATAGAGTAAAATCTTATTAAAAACTATTGGATAAAAATAATGTATATAATGATGTGAGTCTTACCATTTTCTGTTATTGTCTATTTTCCACAGAATTCATACTTTGATGTATTCACTAATATACCTATTTCAAAAACACAAACTCAAAAACAGTCTATTTAGTACAACATTCCAATATTTATAAATTTAATAATTTGTAATTTGATTTGTGATAAAAATACAAAAATGTAGACAGAGAAATATAGGCTTGTATAAAAACTAGATGGACAACATAATTGCAGAAAATTCTGTCTACTGTAGTTGCTAGTGTGAATTACCATGTACATATATAAAGTAAGATTAAATGTTGCTATGCAAATGGACATAGTAAAATTCCTCTCATCACTTTACATTTTCTGTTTATTATAAAGTATATGGTATAGTGTAACTATCTGAAAATGCATTTTACCTTTGTTGTTGCTTTACAAGCCAGCTAGTTACTACAACAAATGTATCCTGAAATAAACAAACACAAGCAGCAAGCGCAACATGCTTGACTCTGCCAATGTGATCTGACTTGACCCTGTGACAGGTGTACTTGTCAAGGACGAGCCTGTCCCTTCCGATTTCACGTCATGTAAATGCACAGGAGACATTTCTATTCACTGGACTTTTGCGTGGCAGGAATCAAATTTTTTTTTTTTTTTTTTTTTAAGTCAAACCTGTCTAAAGATTTGGGGGAGGGAAAGTGTAAACGTAAACTCTTTGGATGATTAGACAACAATTTGACAGCAAATATCATAGATCATGATTAATAATCCACTGCAGAGGAAACATGAAATGCAGACATCATTAACATTGACTCTAACTGTTGCAAAACCCATTGTGACAGTCTTCTGATTAATGTGAGCTGGCAGACATCAGCGTCAGCTTTAATCTGAAGGCGATGATAGGCTTTGAAATATGGCCAGGATATTGTAAACTCTTTAAACCTGCGAATGCCTCATCCAGACAGATTTAATAGAACCTTCCTCTCCTGCTCTGACCCAATCATGGGATTTCAAATGCGATATATAACAAAACGGAAGACAGTCATTAAATTGCATATGTCAATTTTCTGAGCATACTTTAATAGGCTGTTTGATTTCATCCTCAAGTTCTGTTGAGATTAACTTTCTTGTTGTCATGTTTAGAGTACAAGTGTAAAAACAATAATAACAAAATTTGATTTAACGTCTTATTTTCCTGTCAAGTTCCGCAAAAGCCAGCACAGGTCACATTATTGAAGCTTCTTAATGAATAGACATGCACTTTTTAGAAATGGGATTGGCATCCATTAAACTGACTTTGCTTCTATTTGAGATCAATTTGACTGGGTGCATAATCACACTTAAAAAAAAAAAATAAATAAATAAAAATAATAATAATAATAAAGAAATCTCAAAAGTAAGTCAAGCAGCAGTTCTCAACCAAGGGGCCGGGGCGCATTAGGGGGCCTAAACACTCTTCCGAGAGGGCCTTAAGATGACTTAAAATGTTTAAAATAAGACAGATATATTTTTTTATTTTAATTCAAACCCTTTATCAACTGTTTATCTTGAAAATCATAGATATATGAGGAAATCCAATTTTAAAAGTGTGATTTCTAAACCTGGAAAGTTATGTAAATTGCTAAACATTTCCATAGGAATTTCTATAATGAATATACTTTTTCTAATTATGTCAAGCTGTAAAGTATTTTATCAGGTGGAAACTATAGGCCTATATCTAATGTTAAGTATAATAGTGTCCACACCAATGCATAATAACATTCTGCTTCTAATATGCAAGTGCTGCAGTTTTGCCATCTGCCACTTTAAATGCTCAAGCTCTTCAAATCAGGATGGAGTCAGATGGTGTGGAGTCAAAATGGTTGAGAACCACTGCTGTACATTAGGCTTAGACTATATAGGTTTGAGAATTTTAGCATGTGAAAAGTCATTGCATTTATTTACATAGTATCTGGGGTGTCTGTGAACGCAAACATTATGTAACATTTTTTTTAGTTTTGTCAAAAGATCTGGAACATGCTGAAATTTTGAGGCTGACTAGCCTATATTTTGAGCTATTAAAAACCCCAAACAAAAGCATAAGTTGTATACTGTATTGAACCAATTACCACTTAAAGTTGAAGGTTTTACAAAAAGAGTGAATACATAAAACGTCTATCATTGTTCTAACTGAAGAAAAGTCTTATAAAATGTACATTGTTAACGGACAGCTATAAGTTATGAAACCTGGAGAACATACCCCACGTTTCATCTGGAGGTGGGGGTGACTGTTTATGCAAAGCTAGCCCCCAAACCACCACCTCTCACATCATCATTCAGAAGAAGTGTTGCTATGACAGCGGGATATTGACAGGTGTGACAGAACTTTGATTGCAGCGTCAGCCTCCGAGCTGCGGCTTGTCATCTGTCAGGTGTGAGCAAAGCTCTGCTGGGCTGATGACACTTACAAACATGGACGGAAGAAAGAGGGAATGTTTTAAAAAACCTATAATGCCTTAACTGTTGGTCCTGTTTCAGCCATCTACACCAAAGACTTCAAAAACGAGATTTGAGATTTCAAAAACGTGTAGGAAATTGACACAGCCTATAAACTTCAGTAAACCCACACAGTAAGCAACCAACAAATTATTCAAGTGCAAGAAATCACTTACCAATTATTATTTGGAGTAAAAACTGTTCAACAAATTCTTATAAACTCCCTCGCAATCTTCTCTCTAATTATGAACATTATTGAATGCGTGATTGTGTGAAGGCCTCCACAGGACAACGGCCACCAGGTAACAAATACAACATTTGATTGGCTGATAAATCTGTGGTAGGGTTGGAGCTCAGACTCAAAGACTATAGAATATGCACTTTATAGTAAGCAATTATATACATATTTTAATATTGTGTGTACAATGGTTCTCTGTTCCAAAACCGCTCAGGCTAGTTCAGTGCAATTCGTAAACGAACTATTAACCCATGCATCTCCATTCTAACATTACTGAAAATGAGCATTCAAACAACACTGAAAAGCAAATACAAGTAGCAATAACAAATAACGGAGTTTGAATGTTCTCCATTATTAAGTCCCCCAAAAACCCCACCTGTGTGCCAGGCATATAAATATGAATGTAAATGTAAATCTAAGAGGATATGACTCTGCCCAAATCTGACTTTTAAGAAGGCAGCAAGAGAAGACAATGTGAATGGAGGAAAAAGATGTTTCCCTGCCACCACAAGTGTTTGGAAGCTTTGACAGGCACATCTCACACAGGCTGACAGCTCTGTCAATAGCCCCAGGATGGCAGATCTGATTGACAGCTAGCAGGTGGTGGCTGAATGGAGTTGTCAGGGCAACTGTCAATCAGCAACATTGCCATGGAAACAAGGGAGGTAACACAGCTGCCCGTGGTGATCTATTGTTTTACCAGTCAAACACATGCATAGTGGAACACTTTCATTGCATATGTCCAAAATGAATGTAATTGCTTAACAATTTCCTCGCAGAGATTTGAAATAGGCTGTAAAATTAGACCAAGATAGAAAACATGCTTAGTAATACAAGGAACAAGGATCCATCGCAAGCATAAAATAAAAAAACAAAAAAACATCTCCCTCTTTTCAGCTTCATGCATACTGCTGCTAATTGCACCCAAGCAAAATCCAGGGCAGGTTTGTCATTTGAGTTTAAATTGATACTCCCCATCTGGCACCATTAGATGTGTTAACTACACAACTAATTGGTGTGTAATTGCCTTTAATAACTGTTGCTTTGAGATGAGTATCAGATGTTTCAATTATGGGGTGAAATGGCCACTCTGAGGCACTATGGTTTGGTATAGCTGAGTCTAATGATGACACATCCAGACTGAACTCAGTGGCTTCGGAGAGACTCTGACCCATAAATCAGTGGATCAGCATGAAAGACCAGCTGGACGTTATAGAGCCTATGGGCCCAGAAGCGATTATTAGTGCGATCCTTATCAGTGACAGTTTCAGTAACACAGATACCCCAAGCCCTTGAGACAGTGGCATAAAATAGAAGGCACCACAGTGACTCTACATTTATTATTTACTGACACACAAAATAATCTGAAAACACTGGCTCATGAATGAGAATTAAAGTAGTTCTTCCTAAAATGAACATTTTATCATCATTTACTCAACCTAATGTTGATCCAAACTTGTTCGACTGCATATCCTCTGTGGAACACAAAATGAGATGAGTAGTTGAATGTTCATGTTTCTCTTTTCAGTAAAATGGATGTGAATGGTGAACAGCAGTTGTTAAAAATGATTAGTGACAAGCTTTGTGTCCGACAGAAGAAAAAAAATCATACAGGCTAGGAACATCATGAGGGTGAGTAAATAGGTCTTGGTCAAGAGTAGCACCTCAAGGTCTATGGTGAGAGACCTTAAAGGGATAGTTTACTCAAAAATGAAAATTCTGTCATTAATTACTCACCCTCATGTAGTTCCAAATCTGTAAGACCTCACTCATCTTTGTAATGCAAATTAAGCTAATTTTTGATGAAATCCGAGAGTTTTCTGACCTTGCACAGACAGCAACGTAACTGGTTCAATCTTAATTTTACGATGCTGTGAGAATACTTTTTGTGCGCAAAGAAAACAAAAATAATGACTTTATTCAACAATTCTTTAGTCATTTAAGACTAATATTGATACAAGATGTTCATTTTGCCAATTTCACACAGAAACAGTCTTTCATTTATTCTGGACTTGTCATTATACTGAACAACTCTGGAAAAATATTAGCTCATTTATTAATGATAATATCCAGCAAGAAGTATCCATAACTTTCAGACATTATTTTAGGACATTATGAATCTGACTCCACTAAAAGCAATGCTTGTTTCATTGTAAATTTAGCAAAAAAGTTGAAATATTAAGAGAATTGCCTTTAAAGTTGTCCAAATGAAGTCCTTAGCAATGCATATTACTAATCAAAATTTAAGTTTTATATATTTACAGTAGGAAATTTACTAAATATCTTCATGGAACATGATCTTTACTTAATGTCCTAATGATTTTTGGCATAAAAGAAAAATGGATCATTTTGAGCCATACAATGTATTTTTGGCTATTGCTACAAATATACCCCAGCGACTTAAGACTGGTTTTGTGGTCCTGGGTCACATTTTATTGTAAACAAATAAGAAAGCAAGTAGAACGATTTAAATTTGCAATTACTTTAATTTTCATACTGTAATTGATGGTTAAATGACATATGTCAACTCTGTATTCTTTTCTTGCATTAATAAAAAAACAATAAAAAATGCTGCTGGTGTAGAACAAGCATGCACTGCGCCATATTTACGTGCAGAGGAATGTACACTCATGCTTCATAGTACTCTTATGATATTGGTGGAACACGTGATTTGGAGGAGAAGAATTGTTGAATAAAGTCATTATTTTTATTTTCTTTGAGCACAAAAAGTATTCTCGTAGCTTTGTAATATTTCAGTTGAACCACTGATGTCATGGACCTGGGAACATTTCAATAACATTGCTGTCTATGCACGGTCAGAAAGCTCTCGGATTTCATCAAATATATCTTAATTTATGTTGCGAAGATGAACAGGTCTTACGGGTTTGGAATGACATGAGGGTGAGTAATTAATAACAGAATTTTCATTTTAGGGTGAACTATCCCTTTAATACCAGCTATTTCTGTGTGAAAATCTCTTATGACTTTCACAGCAGCCCTGGTAAATAACATAAGAAATCAACTCCTAGCCATTTGAAGCATGAAGATCATGCTTGAAAAAAATTTGATTTGAGTTGATCATTCAGTCGTTCTAGACAGAAATTAATTGAATGGACTAAGCTGCGTTCAGCCCAGCTGCTGACTCAGAACCTGTCCACATCCAAATGTCAATGTGCTGATGGATAATTCTGCAGTCAAATACAAGTGACTGATACCGGTGCAAACAAAGGCACTGATGGAGGCAGTCCTCCTCAGAAGTACTCAATTCTTGCCTTTAAATGCCAGAAGTAATAATGGAGCACTCTGAGTCATCTTGTTTTTGGATTATTCTTACCCACTGTTTCCAAGAAGGCTGAACTGCTTTTACTGACTGCCACATTGCAAATAACTGTAGATATGTGCCTGGGATTAATGTGACATATCGCATCATTCAACACAAATATATAATCTAACATGGCCTTCAATTAAGTTAACAACTCAAAGGCACCCTGCAATATGTATGTAGGCCCAAAAATTATATTGAAAATAATTTAATCATTCAAAATTTTATAAACCTATTTTATTACATTACATGCTTATGTAAAAACACCAAATCTGACAAGCCTAAAAATAATAACATTTGCTTAACATTTGGAGCCCTAGATTCTGCTTTTTTTTTTATAGGCAGCAGCTGGTTTTTGCATTGGTTTGTAAAAAAAGTAAAAGGCTTTAGCGCCCTCTAATGGCTCTGATTGAACAACACCACGATGACAAAGGAATCGCCTCATCGCTAGAACCATGACTTGTTTCCTGCTCAGAAATTAATGCACAAATTTACATCCTGTGTAGAACTGAACCCAAACGACAAAAGTCATAACCATTTAAAACACTTGTACAGTCAAAATCATTTATTCTTTTTTTCCTTTTCAGTTACATCAACATTTTCCCAGATTTCACAAAAAAAGCTGATGTACAAAGCCAAAACTCTGTAAACAATACAAAACAAGATACAAAACGAGATAAGGGAGAGTCAGAGACGAAGTGCAGAAGGGATAAAAATTTTTTTTTTTTAAGCTGACAGAAATTGGCAGCTATTTCATGACCAACATAGGTCAAAGTTGCACATAAATGTCTTGAATTAACAAATTGATAAAGCATTTTCCAAAGACCAGATCACAACAATGACAGTAGTCATGATGTCGCTAACACTACTATTTTGTTTGTTTTGAAAACATTTTAGCATTTAAATTTTTCCATTCTATTTTTAACTATTATTTATCTAAACTAATACACACAAAAGTTACCAACATGTGCAACTTCTTCATAATTTAAAGGGATAGCTCACACAAAAGAGAAAATTCTGTCATCATTTAATCAACCTCATGACAATTCAAACCTGTATGTCTTTCTTCTGTGTGACAACAATTTCTAACTTCCTTCAAAATAGCTTCCTTTGTGTTCCAAAAAAGAAAAGAGACGAAAAGCGGTGAGGTGAGTAAATGACAGTTTTTTACATTTTCTGGTGAACTATCCTTTTAAACAAACCATCTGGCATTTTAAAAAAGCATACTTTAGGGAAATAATTTATAATCTCTATTAATTACTTAAAGAGGAAATAAAATGTTGAGGGTGCATGGCATGTCCCCCCAAAAAAAGGAAAGACAGACAGATGACAGTATAGCATGGAGGACAGAGGAAGAAGACAGCTAGTGAGAAAGTCAGTCAATAAGTGTTACTGTTAATTCAGAAGTTGTGTGCTGATGAGATGAACTCTCATTTCTGATGTAACCGTGTAGCTTTAAACTTGGACATCCTCTTGGGTGGCTCTTGAGGAGCTTCGGGGCCCACCTCCTCCAGCTTCCTCTCAGGAATTGTGGGTAAGGCAGGAGCAGCGATGGTCAGGTGTGGGATGGAGCAAGGCAGGGGATCCTTTTCAATCACTGTGCCTGTAAAAGCCTAAAACACAAAAGAAATTTAAATATTTACATTTAGTCACTTAGCAGATGGATTTATCCAAAGCGACTTACAAGTGAGGATATTTAATGAGAATATTGTTATAATATTGACAAAAAATATTACATTTAATATAAATTCTGGACTGAGAAGGAAATAAAAATACTTTCGGTCCCACTTTATACAGGTGCATCTCAAATTAGAATGTTGTATTTATTTCAGTAATTCAACTCAAATTGTGAAACTTGTGTATTAAATAAATTCAATGCACACAGACTGAAGTAGTTTAAGCCTTTGGTTCTTTTAATTGTGATGATTTAGGCTCACATTTAACAAAAACCCACCAATTCACTATCTCAACAAATTAGAATACTTCATAAGACCAATAAAAAAAACATTTTTAGTGAATTGCTGGCCTTCTGGAAAGTATGTTCATTTACTGTATATGTACTCAATACTTGGTAGGGGCTCCTTTTGCTTTAATTACTGCCTGAATTCAGCGTGGCATGAAGGTGATCAGTTTGTGGCACTGCTGAGGTGGTATGGAAGCCCAGGTTTCTTTGACAGTGGCCTTCAGCTCATCTGCATTTTTGGTCTCTTGTTTCTCATTTTCCTCTTGATAGATTCTCTATGGGGTTCAGGTCTGGTGAGTTTTCTGGCCAGTCATGCACACCAACACCATGGTCATTTAACCAACTTTTGGTGCTTTTGGCAGTGTGGGCAGGTGCCAAATCCTGCTGGAAAATGAAATCAGCATCTTTAAAAAGCTGGTCAGCAGAAGGAAGCATGAAGTGCTGCAAAATTTCTTGGTAAACGGGTGCAGTGACTTTGGTTTTCAAAAAACACAATGGACCAACACCAGCAGATGACATTGCACCCCAAATCATCAGAGACTGTGGAAACTTAACACTGGACTTCAAGCAACTTGGGCTATGAGCTTCTCCACCCTTCCTCCAGACTCTAGGACCTTGGTTTCCAAATGAAAGACAAAACTTGCTCTCATCTGAAAAGAGGACTTTGGACCACTGGGCAACAGTCCAGTTCTTCTTCTCCTTAGCCCAGGTAAGACGCCTCTGACGTTGTCTGTGGTTTAGGAGTGGCTTAACAAGAGGAATACAACAACTGTAGCCAAATTCCTTGACACGTCTGTGTGTGGTGGCTCTTGATGCCTTGACCCCAGCCTCAGTCCATTCCTTGTGAAGTTCACCCAAATTATTGAATCGATTTTGCTTGACAATCCTCATAAGGATGCGGTTCTCTCGTTTGGTTGTGCATCTTTTTCTTCCACACTTTTTCCTTCCACTCAACTTTCTGTTGACATGCTTGGATACAGCACTCTGTGAACAGCCAGCTTCTTTGGCAATGAATGTTTGTGGCTTACCCTCCTTGTGAAGGGTGTCGATGACTGTCTTCTGGACAACTGTCAGATCAGCAGTCTTCCCCATGATTGTGTAGCCTAGTGAACCAAACTGAGAGACCATTTTGAAGGCTCAGGAAACCTTTGCAGGTGTTTTGAGTTGATTAGCTGATTGGCATGTCACCATATTCTAAGGCTGTATCTGAAATCGCCCCTATATCCCTCAAATAGGGCACTATTTGAGTGAACAGCCATTTTTAGTGGTGTCCGAAACCATAGTGGACGTTCTCGAGTGCACTCATTCAATCCCACAATGCACAGAAAAAACGAGTGTACAACCGATGTACACTCAACGGCTAGAGATAACCCATAATGCACTGTGAGAGTCGCGAGCCAAATGAATTCCCGCGTCTCGCCAGAAGATGGCACCCGCAGCTGAATCATCCATTCATTTTAAAAGCGCTCGTCCATGGCATAATACAACACAGGTACAAAGTCATTGTAAATTGATTATTAAATTGTTTAACTATGGTTTACACATAATTTCCATGACAGAGTTCAAGATAAATCCTTTAATCTTACTACTGGAGCTGCCCATTTCAAATGATTATTAAACTAAGCAAAGTGGCAGTCCTTTCGGTGCACTCGGTGTCCGAATTCAATTCAATTCGATTCAATTCAGCTTTATTAGCATGACTGTGTAGCACAATGTTGCCAAAGCATTAACATATATATATATATATATATATATATATATATATATATATATATATATATATATATATATATATATATATATAAATAACAACAACATAAAAACAACATAAATAATAATAAATAAAATCCATCTAAATAAATGAAAAGATAAAATAAGTCAGTTTCAAGTTAATCACGTTTAACATCTAACATTGTGAATGGTTAATACATATTTAGCAGCGAGTGCAGCTGTGTTATCTTCTCCAAGTAAGAAGGGCATTTTCTCAGTATCACTAAGTTCAGTAAATTATATTTAGGACACATCAGCAGAAAGTGTTTCTCGTTCTCTATTTGCTGTAGATCACAGTGTCTACAGATCCTCTGCTCTTGCTCTGTCCATGTTTGTCTATGTCTTCCTCTCTCTATTTCTAAATCATGGTTACTTAATCTGTATTTGGAGAGGATTTCTTTCTTTAAATGGTTTAATCAATAAATAATTGGCAAATTTAGTGGTTCTGTTTAGGGTTGAGTAGCATTGGAGTTTATTTTGAAGGTCAAAGTGTATTTTTAGAGATTCATCATGAGTGTCTTCCAGATTTTTGCCAATTTCTTTAATAATGGCTTTGGGGTTGTAGCTGTAGTCGGTGAGGAGCTGGGTTTTATGGACTAGCTGAAGAGCGAGCGTGTTTAGAGGATGAGATTCTGCTGAGGTTTCATTGGCGAGGAGGGCTTTATATCTGACTCAGGGGTTAAAGCAAAAAAAAATCCTGAGCCTGAACTTTTTCCCGGGGGCGGGGGGAGGGGGCAGCACATGCAAAGCATGCAATGACTGTTGCAACTTAAACATTTGAAATGATACTATGGCAAAGTTATGGCTTTCCTTATTGGAACTGATTTTTTTTCATGAATATATGGTTGACCAGAAGAATGAAAGCTATATCATACACTTGGAAAATTATGAGCTATATCACCGCTTATCAACACTAGGGGTGTGACAATACACTTAGATCACGAGATAAGACAAAATACATATAATTGGTCCACTAGAACAAGACAATTTTAATCCTATTTTTAAGAAAGTTTCAATGACCAAATATTTGTCTTTTAATAACAAAAAGTAAAAATACAGTTTTATTTTGAAATATTTTAAATATTTGTAACTAATGATTATTTTGGTAATCAAGTAATCTACTGATTATTTTGACAATTGAGTAAACTGATATTTTTATTAACACAAACAGACCTAAGTGAATACCAGGCTGTAGTATGATTATTTAGATGTAAACTAACGTTGAGGCAATAACAATTGGCTCAAATAAAATATCAAAACCAAGTAATTACATGGTTATTACATGGTTTTTTTAACACCGTTAAAATACATAATGTAATATGCCTATACATAATATGAACATAACCAATTTAAGTAAATTATGTATTATAACAAATACCAGCAGAGGGCGACAACGGCCTGGTGACGTTTCGCTTTACAGCGTGATTAAACGATGTTTTAATCCAATACATTTTAATATTTGGCCAAATGCAGAAACGTTTATACTTTTATACAGAAATCGCGATGTACAACATGGCATTTAGACATAGGTTGACTTATTCTCCTTTGTTGGCAAAGGCTTATAAATGATTTACATTACAAATCTAGTAAGATAATGCACATTGTTTTCCCAGATGAACTTTAAGCAATTCTCACAGCATATACAGAGGAAGAGTTTAGCCCCTTTCACACATACAGTCTTTACTGGTAAATTACCATTAGATCATAAGTGAACAGGACCTTTTCAAAAAGCCCGGTAAATTTGTTCTGGCAATCATATTGTTCTTATGGAGATGACATGATTACTCTGAGCTGTTTACAAAGCTCCGCTGCTTTTTAATTAGTTTTTCCATGTAAATATGCGCTAGATGGACTTTGACCATCGCGCCTCGCAGCTTTTTGTCTCGCTTCTCCATTCATCAGGGCTGCGACTCTGCCTACTATTATGCGCGTCTCGTGTCTATAAGAGCAAAAAATTCTGATTGGCTAGTAATGTTAGTTTGGTTGAGAGTGAAAGCTGTGCTCCTCTCATACCACTGGTAGGCGAACTCATGAACTCCACAGTGATATCAACAAGTTTTTTTTAAATTTAGGATTTTTTTTTTTTTTTTTCACAGCCAAACGCTGCACGCCGGAGATCCGGCACGGTGCCGGAGAACTTTAAGCCCTGCGGACTGAATCAGGATCAGATCGATGGAGGTGATGCCAGAACTGAACACATCTCTTCTGGATCTCAATCTTCAGTGGGTATAAGCCTAATTCAGCTCTGCAGGCATCATTGGACGTACCTCTCTGGACCCCTAAAATGTTTTTGATAATTTCTAGTTGTAGTTTTTCTATTCATGTTTTATCCCAATTTTTAAAAAAATTATTATTGGTCCCCAAATTTCACTCCCATACAGTAGAATTTGTTTAATGATTGCGTGATATAATTTGATCCATGTTTTAATTGGTAGTTTTAATTGGCCAAACCGTGATTTGATGGCATAAAATGCCCTCCGGGCCTTCTCATTCAAGGCCTTCACAGCCAGACCGAAGCCCCCTGATGCAGAGATCTCGATGCCCAGGTGTAGCTGATGCTGTGCTCGAGGACTTTTCCTCCGTAACTGAACTGGTCCGAATTCACTCACTCGTTTTCATTCACTCCTTCAAGTGAACTGTATGAGTGGACTAACGTAGGGATTAGTGGATGAGGGTATAGGGGGCGATTTCGGATACAGCCCTATTTGTTGAGATAGTGAATTGGTGGGTTTTTGTTAAACATGAGCCAAAATCATCACAATTAAAAGAACCAAAGACTTAACCCCTTAACTGTCACTCACAGTTTTGAACATAGACATTAAAGTTCATTAAATTTTTATAATTCATGTATGAAAACATTCTGTAACATGATTTTGATGTACCATTTCCATGGTAATGCAATGTCTGATTTTAAAATGGGTTTCAAAGGATGAATTTTGAGATTTTAAGTTCTCAACTGATATATAATTTCTTATGATTTCTAAAGCGTGATAGAGAAAAAGGCACCTATGAAGACTTTCTGTGACAAAGGTCAAAACTCCTGTTATGATGTAGATTTTTCAGGTGTACTCTCGTCATAAATTAATCTATTACTTTTCCTACATAGATATTTTACCACTTTTTTTGTTATAAAATTATTTAGGAGTCGTAGACCTTTCCAACGATATATAGTTTGTCATGATTAGATTAGGATTTAATTGTTTAGTTGATTTAATTAGGCGTCCCACAGAGGGGACGGGTGACAGTTAAACTACTTCAGTCTGTGTGCATTGAATTTATTTAATACACGAGTTTCACATTTTGAGTTGAATTACTGAAATAAATGAACTTTTCCACGACATTCTAATTTATTGAGATGCACCTGTATTAGGTGGCCTTAACCAACTATGTACTTACATCAAAAATTAAGTACAATGTACTTATTGTGTTCATACTGTATTGCAAAACACTATTGCTGCTATTGAGGTGGGATACGGGTGAGGTTAGGGACAGGTTTGGTGGTATGGGTAGGTTTAAGGGTGGGTTAAGGTGTAAGGGATGGGTCAACACTGTAATTATAAATGTAATTACAGAAATCAATTACAGATGTAATTACATGCAGGTATCTTTTTTTTTTTTTTAGTGCATTGTATCAAATGATTAATTTAAATGTAAGTGCCTAGTAGTTAAGGCCACTTAATATAAAGTCAAGTACTTTCTCTGTCACAAGATAGTTTTTGAAGAAAATGTGTTTTTTAAAATCACATTGCACTACAGGTTGAATAAATCATTCACAATAAGATCATTAACATACAATTATAATATAGATTTGGGTGAATTTCCATTTCATGTTGACTTTATCAAACATCAACTAGTCTTCTGTACCTCAAAGCGTCCGTTAGTGCGGGGGCTCATTCCAGTGGGGCTTTCCTCCTCTGTAATGCCATCGCTGGTATCACTGTGTGTGGCGTCATCATGGCTCCACGAGCGTCCAAAAACAGCACGGCGCTCTTCGAAATCAGCTGTGCTGCTCTCGCTGGTGTCACTGCACACGCTGTTCTCGCGGCTGCGGGACTTCAAAATGGACTTGCGTGGTATTGGCTCTCCATTCACCAAGTCCACAAACACCCTACAAACAAACACTGAAACTGACTGAACCAATAAAGACAGACAAGCAGCGTAATACATCAATAAAAGTAGATGAATGATGTTTCCCATTAGGCTTTTACCTATAAATGTCTGCTGGGCTTGTGATCTTGTAACATTCATGAGGAGAATGGCCGTTGCTTTTGCCACTTTTCTTTTTTCGCTTGGCTTGCGCCTTTTGTTCATTTCTTTCGCTGAATTTTAGAGTGGTGTTCTTGCCTGTATTTATCCTGACCTTCACAGGGAAGAGGGAAGATGGAAAGAAAAAATTATGCAAAACTTTTTATTTTCAAGACAGACAGGACAAAGTAATTCAATGCAAAAAAATAAAATGTTAATATACACTACTGTTCAAAAGTTTGGGGTCGGTAATTTTTTTGTGTTTTTGAAACAAGCCTCTCAAGTTTACCAAGGCTGATTTAAAAAAAAATAATCAAAAATACAGTAAAAACAGCACTATTGTGAAATATCATTACGATTTAAAATAATTCTACTCTCCTTTCATATATTTAAAAATGTAATTTTTCCCTGTAATAACAACACTGAATTTTCAGCAGTCAGTGTCACATGCTCCATCAGAAATTATTCTATACTGATTTGCTGCTCAAGAAACTTTTATTTTATTTTATTAATGCTGCTTAATATTTTTGTGTGAAATTATACATTTTTTAGGATTCTTTGATGAATGAAAAGATTCAAAAGAGCAGCATTTATTTGAAATAGACATCTTTTGTAACATTAGCTAAAAGGGTTTTGTAGCACTTGACTAACCTTTTTGAATTCTGCAGTATGAGAAAAATAGATAGTTGGAAGACCATTGCCTGCTTCCTCATCACAATCTTCCTCCTCCTCATCCTCAGGGTGCGAGCCATTAGTGCCGTTCATCTGACTTGTGATAGATGACGGTACCCAGCCATTTTCGTTCTGATGGCCATTAACCTGGACACTGCTGCCACCATCTGCTTCCTTCTCTTCCTCTGAGGAGGAAGTGGTGTCTTCTCCATTAGTGTCTGTGCTGTCCAATCTAGTATAACAGGGGAAAAATAGACCAAATCTATAGCATACTATTAAAAAGTTTGTGCAACAGCTACTTTTTCTGTATGTTTAACTGCATTTTCAATTTGCCTAGAAATGCATGCATATGTGGTATGACAAACAGGGTTTCTACACTTTTAGATCAATAAATTCCCATGACCTTACTTTGAAATTTGTGATTACCAGATTAGATTACTGGGCATTTCTTTTTTTTTTAATTATATAATTGGGTTATCTGGGGTTGATTTCCATTTTAATGCTATGCACCAATACTTCATTGTTAACACTGGATGAAGTTTGAGGTTGGTAATTTCTTTTTACTGTTTTTGAAAGAAGTCTCTTATGCTCACCAAGGCTGCATTTACTCGATTTAAAAATACAGTGAAACCAGTAAAAGTGTGAAATATTATTATAATTTAAAATAACTGTTTTCTAATTTAACGTATTTTAAAATGTAATTTATTCCCGTCATGAATTATCAGCAGCCATTACGTCAGTCTTCGGTGTCACATGATCCTTCACAAATTAAAAGATAAAAACAGTTGTGCTGCTTAATATTTTTGTGGAAATTCTATATTTTACCGGTATCTCTCATCTTGAAGTTCCTCCTCACGTTCAAGTTCATCAAGTCGAGCCCACAGCTCCTCCTCTGACAGCACCCCTGTTGTTCTCTCTTCATCGCCTTCTTTCTTCTCCTCATCCTCTTCCAGCTCCAACAAATACTCCTGCTTAGGATTAGAGTGGGGTTTGTGGGCCAAACGATGTTTTCCTGTGGAAGAACAATAGGGGGTAAATGATCAACAGAAGACAAAACAACCTGGTACCACGAAAGCTAACCTGAAAAACTAGAATTACCTTTGGCAACTTCTTCCTCATTTATAACCTCTTCTCTAATGTCGACAAAATCTCCAGTATCCTGTTAAAAAAAAAAAAGAGCGGACATGATTGTTTCTTCCAAAGAAGAAAGCATCAGTATAAGCTTTCCATATAATGTCACACAGTAATGAGGTAATGGTTAGGACACTTACACCAGTCAGTTTTTCAATATCATCTGTAAAGTCTGCTCTGTTCTGAAAGTTCTTCATCACTTTCTGCAAGTCATCTAGCGTATTTTTGACATCTGGAAAAATAACACATATATCAGGTCAAGCTGTATGGATTATTCAAAATCGGAAAATATTAGTAGAAACAAATGAACTCACGTTTCTTTCTGTGTTCCACAAGAGCATCAGCTTGTTTGGCAGAACACTTTGCAAACCAGTTATCCCCGAGGAGCACTGTTAACTCATTAGTGTGAACCAGCTTTCCCGGCATGAAAGCCAAGGGTCCAAATGGTACCTATCATGTTAAAAAAAACATCCAAACAATCAGGGCTTAAAGTAATAGTGTCACTTTCATCATTTTTAAATCTGACAAGTAAAGGCCTGCTCACACCAAGAATGATAACTATAATGGCACCACATCAACACGTGCATTATAAGCGCACACTGCAATTATGCTGCCTGTCACTTTAAATGCTCAAGCTCTGATTGGCCGTTAATGTTTTTATTGTTCATCAGCTAGAAAAAATTGCTCAAAGTGATTCAAATGATATTGTTCCTCTATGTCACTATCGTTATAGTTGTGGTATGAACGTTCCTATACTCATAGAATAACAATGATTATTAAAACTTCATGGTTACAGTTATCATCCTTGATGTAAACAGGTCTAAAATGGTGTGAATAATACTCTGATGATAATTTAATATTCTGTTGCTCAGGCATAGAAAATGTTTGTGTATCTAGATTAATTTGGGTGCGTCAGTAATTGAAAAGTGACACAATACCGTAATATCATAAGACAACTTGTCAGGCAAAGTCCTGAGGCGATCTTGAAGAGATTCATAGTCATTTTCCACTTTTTTCCTGACAGTTAGAGAGAGAATGAATCATTTAAAAGGTAATTGTTGGTTTGTTGACATACGAGTTCTATTTTTGTTCTACTTACTGACAATCTTTTTAAAATACTGAAAAGGAATATAACAAAAGCCTGTCAAATCTTGTCATAACCATCAACATCTATACAGCGATTCACAGTATAAATAGCATTTCCATTCCAAATTTAAACCTTCAACAACCAATAAACAACCAATGACAAGCTTACATGCATCAATGAATAGTCACAGCCTGAGAAACACTGACATGATACATTGATAATAACGTTACGCATGTCTGAGATGAGAGATGTTCAATTGCACGAGGACACTTACCAGTGCTCAATTTGACTTCTGCAATCTTTCACCACCTGTTGTGGAAACAGACACAATTTGTCATTTCATAACCACTGAGATTCCCAAAATGCCACAACCAGTGACAATCACTGCTAAACTATCTGTATTTTTCTTGTAATGTGAATTGGCCATTATAGAGAGTGAACAATAGTCCAGAACGTTTCTCATGAGATATTGAGACAAGGTACCCCGTTACACATGTTTATGGCAATTGAAATGTCAAAAAGAGTCTGTAGACTCAACTAAAGAGTACTATTGGACAAAATTAAACCCTTTTTAGGTCCATTAGGATTATTTGCACTCATTCATTTTTATAATAATTCCCTCTATTATACATTGCATACCCTGTATTGTTTTTTGGAACTCCCTTTCATATATATATGTGTGTGCGTATACAGTTGTGGCCAAAATTATATTATTGAGGTGCAATAGGAGCCGGATATGTCCTTTAAGAGACTCACCCACCAATAAAACAACATGAAGCATGTCTACCAGCATGCACAGACATGCATTTTGTTGTTCTCATTTTCTCTCTTCTTAAAGACGTGTTGCTGAGGGCAGTGCAACACAGAACTTTCCAGATCTTCTAAACAAAACTCTTCCAGTCTTGTTGAAATGAAGCAGTACAAATGTATCTTTCATATCTGGCCAGTTGAGGTTTATCCTCCAATGTCAACACAAAGGTAAAAGACGCTGTTTGTTTGCCTTTCACCTACTCATATCACCCAAAATACCATGCAAATATAAATAGGTCAGTTAACCCTTACCTTCACATAGAGTCATTTCACAGCATGTAAACTACCTACTGTAACAGTACTGTAAGCTTCTGCTTGCTGTATGCATTTTGGCAGCGTGGACAACATGTGCTGGAACAAAGACTGTTTTCAAGCTACTGTACATTAATAATTTACTGTTAACATTACTTAGATACATTGCTTATAAATATGTACATGCATTTTATTGCAAAGTATCAGAGACACACATACACCAAGCTAGCCAACAGCAACACGTGATACACAAAGAACTTTCCAGAGAACGAAACGTGTAATACTGCGACTATACTCCAAAAACAACATAAACATACGACAAATGAATCGATGCTGAGGATTAATCACGTGCATGGACATTATGCTTTGATATCTGCAGGAATGCATTGGTGGTATATAAAATAAACGTTACTCTTGACCTTTCTGTGCTCCTCTTTTAACCTCTCAACGCCTTTGGGCAGATCATTATTCCGTTTTACTTTTCCAGTTGCAGCCATTTGGTCATGCAAGGACGCCATCCACAATAAAACAAGGCTTTTTTTTGTTGTTTAAATATCCAAACACTGAGTGCTCAGGGGTTTGAAGTCCTATAGAAATGTTTATGAATGCAATTGGATGTGTTGCACTCAATCTGTCGCCTCGTAGTCATCAATGAAGCAGAACAAGTGGTCCAGTATATCGGGATTGAGACCATTTCACACGTGCATGGTACGATGTCGATGTTATCCCAAAATTTCCGTTTGTTTACAGTCCACCGATGGCCTGCTTCCCCTGCGCCATGTTCATCTAATCACGGATGTAGTACGTACTCTGGATATCGCTCTCCCTACTACAACGATGTAAACACGTGATCGCCTACTGCTCTCATTTAATTTCACTTTCATTTATGAATAACAAATACAAATGTTAAGATAAAATAAATTTCCTAAACTATACATAGACTAAAAATAACTGTCAGCATAGAATTGCATAAATAAGACAACGCCTTCTGTTATCCTCCTGCCATAATGCAACATGAGTAATTACTTATGAGGAAAAAACGTATATATATATATATATATATATATATATATACATATTTCATATATTTTTCATAAAATGTTCTGTTAATGGTAAGATTTGTTTTAATTGAAAACGTAGATCGCTGATTGCCTTTACATGGCCGGAGGAGTGTCCTTTTAACGTACGTGTAAACAATCCTCACGCTGACTGTATATCACGTGACTTTTGAAATAGAAGGAAAAAGGAAGTTGTAAACGTTGAGGAAAAATGTAACTAAAATAAAAGACTTCGATTACATTTTTTGTCAGTGGTGTTTCAGTTTGAACGGTTTCAAGATATGAATGATCTAGGTGTCTCATCTCAGCTGCTTTATAATAGATCACATTATAATTAAATAATTCCCCCGGATATTTTATTTTCACCCGGATACTTTTATTTTAAAGAAAAGACAACGTCGTCGGTGTCAGTAACGTTTTCCGGAATGGTCTGTCCTCACATTGAAATGCTTCTATCTGCTTAAAGACATTTGCAGGTGAAATTCTAATTATTTATTAACATAAGGAATTATTAGAGTGCTGGTGAGTACTGACACTTGCTCATAAAAGTGACTGAGTTCTTTGTTGTTTTATCATGCCATTGGAAAAATATTAATATCAATAAATATATAGAGCTCACATTTGATCATTTATTTCACTCCTTCTATTTAATATAGCTACTTTCTAAAAATGCATTGCTATAAATAAATTTAAATGTGCATTCAGCTTATATAGTGACTAGTGACTTATTCACTAGTTGGCATGCATTACATTATTAATTATTTTGCATTTGGTGACATTTTTCCCCCAGGTGACGAGAGAAGCTTTTCAGTCAGTCATGTTCAGGCACTGCAGGACATTTTCACATTGTGTCTTAAAAAGTCAGACAAATTATGTACTTTCAAAACCAGTTAGGATTCTTTTGCCCTGGTCACCATTCACATGTACCGGATCCCCACGTACTCATTCTACCAATATCAAGATGCGTTCCTACTTACAGTACATGAAAAGGAAAGTCAAAGGTGCACCAGCTCCTCCATACGATCATGTGTGTCAGGTTGGAGATCCTGTGTTACGTTCACGGGCAGCAGCTGTGGAACCCGGAGCCATTCAGGGCCCAGAAGTGCAGAAGGTCATAAAGACCCTGGTCAAGGTGATGAGGAAGCTTGAGTGTGTCGGCCTGAGCGCACCCCAGATTGGTGTTCCTCTACAGATACTAGCCTTGGAGTATCCAAAGAAAATGCTGGAGGACAGCTCAGTCGCTTCTATTGAAGCTCGGGGTCTGGTGGCAGTGCCTCTTATGATTTTTGTAAACCCACAGTTACGTGTACTAGATGGACGCACTGTCATCTTCCAAGAGGCCTGTGAAAGCATCTGTGGGTTTTCAGCATCTGTTCCACGCTATGTGTCTGTAGAAGTCTCAGGTAAAAGTGCAATAAAATGTCAAAAACAAACAAACAAAAAAAATATGACTCAACATGTATTAAATTACTCATACCTTGACTTAAAACCGTTGTGGATTTACTTCCTGATGTTCTTAAAGTATCAAATCAAAACAATGTTTTTCTTCTTTCCAAAGGTCTTAATGAGAAAGCGGAGCCTGTCAGCTGGCAAGCGAGTGGATGGCCGGCCAGAGTATTGCAGCATGAAATGGATCACCTCAATGGAGTGTTATACATTGATCGCATGGACAGTAAAACCTTCATCAATGTAAAATGGGAAGCGTATAATGAATAAAGCTTGCAACCCTACCTTTGGAGCTCAGAGAAAATAGATGTTCTTGTTATTCCTGTTATCTAAAACAAGCATTTAATCACATTTCACACCCAGAAATGACTTCACACATTGGGCATTTACAAGAAAGCTAGATTAGACTTTGCCTTTGCAGATAGCCTATTGAAATAACAACTTCATCTGCAATAGTAGGACATTTTTTGTAATACAGGGTGACTGTATATCCTCTTTTTTTCTAAACTGTTTAGGTTTTGTCTTTGTTTTCATACTTTCTCAAGGTAATAACCGAAAAGTATTCTGAACATTAGCGTGCAGGCATTGTACATAATCGACCAATCATGGCACGTGAGAAGGTGGGATCTGCAGAGAACAGTCACAGCAATGCAAATACAAGCACATATGTACTGTAGAGAGCACAATAGGAGAAGAAAGCCAAAACCTGGGACATTTTAGGCAGTTTAGAATTCCTAGTCAGGACATATAAATATGAGAGTACATATGGTCACTATATGTAATAGTAATATTTAGAATTTGAATTATTTTAAGTACAAGCACACTTCTGTTTTTGGTTTCTTTATTTTTATATTAATTGCATTAGACAATCATAATAACATACATGCACATTGCATTTAATAATTATATGGCAGTATATCACTCTAAACCACAGTGATTGTTTGGAGTTGTTGCTAAGACCCAAAGCCATAATTTTCCAGAACACATCATACCGGTAACTATATCCATCAAATATTGGACTGGCCATCATATAATCTCACCAATAACAGACAGTTATGAGCCATGCTACTGTATGACATATAGATTAGCAAGAGATAGTCAGCTCTACAGTGAACTTTGTTACTTTCCTGTAATATTTGGCTCTTATCATATAAAGACATTGCTGATATCAAAAATCAAAAGTGTGACAGATTGTCATGTTTATATTACCCAGTATTTCAGACTTATTCTGCAATTAGCAAAATAATAACAGGCTTAATTTTGAGATTAAAAAGAGACTTCAACCAGACATGGTCAACACTGACACAGTTGTTTTAAACAGAAGAAGGGCTGAGGAAAGGCTGTCCACACATACACATCATGGTATTTTTATAGCAACACAGTTTGCAATACACGGCACTGCAATATCTGCATAAGGTGCCAAGTTCATCACTGAAGCAACTGATGCAGACTATTCCAACATTTTGTATGTTGTGTTTTTGAGAGCAGTGTCGTTGATCAGGACACCCAGAGAAATGAAATACTTTACAAGTGAGGCATACTGTTTCAGGCAAAGTTTGGTCACCTTTCCAACAATAATCGTGATATAGTATTGGTGTTTCTGAATCAC
Source organism: Onychostoma macrolepis (assembly GCF_012432095.1). Lineage (NCBI taxonomy): Eukaryota > Metazoa > Chordata > Actinopteri > Cypriniformes > Cyprinidae > Onychostoma > Onychostoma macrolepis. Next base: position 9,172,929 of record NC_081172.1, on the reverse strand, counting down.
CCGTTTCCTGGGAGTCCTGCTTATAATATGCAGCAGAAAGACATTTGTGCCTCTTCTGAGCATTCACTCTTTCTCCTTTAGGGAGTTGTAATTTTCCTGTTGGCTGCACATTGTGTTTTTGAATTGTGCATTTTTTAATAACATTACAGTTGTGGTCATGGATCAACTGGCAGTCATAGCACACCAAAAATGAATCAGAAGTAGAACCATTCATACAATAATGTGTTTTCAGGGAATCTTTTGAATTTTCCTTGGACAATCTAAGTTGGTCTTGAGTTGAATAAAGCTCATCAGCTTTATATGGGCACAGTGCTAAAGTATGTCCTCTTATTTCGCAGTCTTTATAATGGGAACACATGAAACTGCGAACATCTTGGCACTGTTCACACTCGTATATATAAAACAAATCTGGCTTGATACAGCTGCATATGTCTTTTGCTGCTGCATGTCTTTGGACTTCCCTTTCAGGTTGATCTTCACCATAGCTTTCCACTGGACCTGGACTGTTGAGTGGTCCTCCCTGCCTTGCATCCTCTTTATTTCCCATGTTTGACTTGCTTAGATCAGTCTCTTTTGGTGGCATATAAGAAGCGTGAGGTGGTGAACAAGAAGTGGATGTCATATGAGAGTCATCTGCCTGCCCTGTGTACAGATCCAGCTCAGCTTCCACGCCACCTGCCAGGATGGCGTCTGAAACACTAGAAGCGTCTGACTTTCTCTTGGTGTTCTCTAATGCTACCTGAAGACTGTGGCCTGCCTGCCTCTCCTTGACTAGCTGTAGAACCCACTCCACACCTCTGTCAACAGAGCCCAAAGCTAAACGTAGCAGCTGGCACTCCATCCGGGCAGTGAAGAAACAGCATGCAAGACTGAGTAAAACATCAGCAGGAACTAGTTTGGAGTTCAGCGCCAACTCTTCTTCTTCATTAGGACTTAAAGCACGGTATCCAAGCAAACCAAACAGCTCTTTAGCCTGATGAAGTGTCAGTGCAGGTTTGATCAAATGGGTGAACATGCCTGAAAACATCTTGTGAGAAGAAAGAGACTATTTTAAGGTAGTGAAAACAAACAAAACGTCATTGAGAATGTTAAAAATCGAGCTCTGTAGGTGGAGCACCAGTATTTCCACATACCTTCACCAGTCTGTACTCTCTTCTCCAGGGGTAGATGTAGAGGTTTAATGCTGCGAGCTCCAACACTTCAAAGGCCTTGGAAAGTTTCTCAAGCCCCATTTGGCCACTTTTAGAGGTAAATGCATGGAGAGATTTTTCCATCACTGCCAGAGAATCTAATCCATGTAGATTGTGTATCTTCTGGGAATTGCCATTGCAAAGGAGCATCTCAACTTCCTTACAAAAGCTTTCATCCCTGCATACCAAACTTCGATCCCCCTTCTCAATTCGTCTCTCCAAATTAGTCTGGTACCAATGGATGAGACCATCCGCTGTCTTTTTATGAGCAGAATTCATCCTAGAAGAAACAATATTGTACGTTTATTTATTGACCACCAAATTATAATCATTAAACATGACAATAATCACTTACAAAAGAGATACAAGCAAAGTAAACAAGCAAGTTTCTATTTTGCATTACGTGATTAACGTGGATACTCGAGTAAAGAGAACTAAAACTATATAAAAATGTCATCTAGAGATGATATATCCATATCAAATTCAATTCAATCTGACTAGTAATTGAATATATGTGGAAATTTAGACTATTAAAAACCATCTATAATGCTAACGTTACTTATAAATCAACAAAGTGAAAGTGATCTTCCAAGATCGAAAGCACAGTTCCGTCAGATTATCTAAAACCACCGTCTTACAACATTCTGTAGTTATTAAATATAGATTTTTAGACTTATATTTAATGTATAGCACATTGCTGAACAATAAATAACATAAACTACGCTAAATGTTTAAAGACTGGTGTGTATCTTGTGCCTTTCCCAATCAAAACCACCACCACTGATATTTTCTTCCCAACTGACTAACGTTAATTAAATTTAAATCAACAAAGCTCTTGACACACTAAAGCCGTTCACTTAGACGATAACGAATTAACTAAATAAACTAAATTTTGTTACCTGAACAACGTTCAACGTCCAACACAAACTGCTTCGAAGAACGTCGGTGTTTCCCTGTGGAGAAACTTTTTTGACATCACTTCCGTATTAGGCTCACGTGAAGATTTTTAGGGTTGCAGGGTCGTCAAACTTTATAAACTAATAAGTAAATAAAAATTAAATAAGTAAATATAAGAGTAAAAAAAATAAAATAAAAACGGTGTAAATTTGCATTTTTTTCATATATGAAAAGTATTTCACATCAGTCTTGAGATCCACATTCCTTATTCCAAGTCTAAACAGAGATTTCTCTCATTTTGTGAATAAAATAATTTATATCAATTTATTCGTAGTTTATACAACTCTCTATGTGCAGTTTGCAATGATTACTCCATTTAGTGTATATACCAGTGATAGTTCACAAGAGGGCGCTATAATATATGATAGAAACTGTTGGTAACATCGGTTCTGACCCTGGAATCAAACTTAATTATTAGAACCATTTCAATTGGCAAGATGATATTGAATATATTATATTTACGACAATATAAGGATTATAAAGATAAGGATTTTTTTTTTTTCAGTTCAAAATTTATACATTTCCTGTAAAACAGTTTCTGTGAAAGTGTAATTTATTTGTGATAAAGAATAAAGGAATGCATAATTCGGTGGGCGTGTCACTCCGAAGGGGGCGTGGTATTCTTGCTGCGGTTTGATTTAAAGATCTTGGGCAGCAGGAGACATGAAGCCCATAAAGCATAATCAATCTCAGACGTCTGCACTGCTGCAGCGGTTGTGTGCGCGATGTCAAACGGGGACAGGGTGGTTTTAGCGCTCGGTGGAGCAGGAACTGTCGGCTCCGGGATAGTGAAAGCTCTCCTGGACAGAGGTAAGTGCATATTAAATATTTACACTTAATATATATAATAGTAAGCATTATCTTTATTTTTAAAAATCTGAAATATTATTTATAATTATTTACAGAAACAGTAACTATTCATTATTATTATTATTATTATTAAACAAATGAGAAAACGCCCTCAACTGCCCAGCTCTGATTTTTCTAAACATATTGCTTTGTTTAAAATTAGATTCAGTGCAGTTATGATTAGGAAAATAAATATATATCCACCGCTATTAAATGTTTTTAGGTTAAATTCAGATCTTAATTTTGATTCCGTAATTTAATTCTAAATGCATTAAACTTTTTCTTTCTTTTACTTTAAATGATAAAAATAAATTTCTTTGCATAAATGTATTTTTTGAAAGTTCTGCATTGCATATGTGGTAACTATGCAAACACATATTTAGGTTTCAAGGTTGCGGTGATCTCCAGAGACAGCAGCAAGTTGGAGAAACTCAAGGGGTTTGTTTCGCCTAGCACAAAAAGTAACCTGACCACTTTAGTGGGGAATGTTGGTAAGTATCTTTTGCATGTTTTTTTTTTTTTTTATCTTTGCAACTCCAGACATTTTGAGGTCTCATTGATTTTGGATTGATTGTGACTGATGAAATACTCTCCTAATCTATCAGGCTCAGAAGAAGGAGTAGAGGAGGTGAAACAGGCCTTGCTCAAGTCTGTGGGTAAGATCACAGATGTGGTGTCCTCTCTGGGCTTCAGCTGGTGGCAGGGAGGTCCACCTCACACCCAACCCCTCAAAGAATTGCACTGGGTAAGAGAGAGCAGCTTTTACCCTCGAAACCCTCTACAATATTAATCCCGATATTGTTCCCTTTCAGCGATTCTTATACTTGCTTATATGATGCACAACATTTCCCCATTTCGGGTTCTAACTCAGCTTTCATCCTTGGGTCTGCTTCTCCAAATGATCCATCATCATTTGATTGCTCAAAACTCTTCGTCTCTGATCAACAGGTTATTGAGACTCTGCTTTTCAGCACCTTTGTGTCTTGGAAAGCGTTCTTTCCCCTGGTGAGAGATGATCCTAACTGCACCTACACGTTCATCACAGGTACATCACTATTTTCCTACCAAAACATATATTTAGTTAAAGTTATGTAGTTACATGTGGAAAATAATTGTGAGTGCATATAAATGAGCATTAAAAAATCTACTTGAGTCCGCATTCATCACTCAGCAAATTCAAAACACAAATCAATAAAAAAAAATCAATGGTCAGGTGGTTACATTTTTAGGAACGGCAAACATGGAAACCTTGTATTGCCCAACAGGATTGTTATAGTGGAAAAAGTTTAGTCAGGTTATTAAAATTTTTTAATAAAACAACCAAACAAAAAAAATTAAATAAAGAATAAAAACTTTTGTAACCTGAAGAACATTTATACTCCGTGATGGAACCTTTCCAATTGACATTTTTGAAAAAAAAATTTAAATAGTCGAAAAAAGTTTGTCTGGTTAAGACCTGTGGAAATAAATGGAAGAAAATGGAACAAATATATGTGACCCTGAACCACAAAACCAGTCATAAGGGTCAATTTTTGGAAATTGATATACATCATATGAGAGCTGGATAAATAAGCTTTCCATTGATGTATTTGTTATGATAGGACAATATTTGGCTGAGATACAACTATTTGAAAATCTGGAATCTGAGGGTGCAAAAAAAAATAAATCAAAAAATTCAAAATCAAAATCAAAATATTGAGAAAATTGCCTTTAAAGTTGTCCAGTAAATTTCTTAGCAATGCATATTACTAATCAAAAATTAAGTTTTGATATATTTACGGTAGGAAATTTAGAAAATATCTTCATGGAACATGAGCTTTCCTTAATATCATAATGATTTTTGGCATAAAAGAAAAATCGGTAATTTTGACCCATACAATGTACTGTTGGCTATTGCTACGAATATACCCGTGTGACTTATGACTGGTTTTGTGGTCCAGGGTCACATATTTAGTTATAGTTACTAGTTACTTCTCACAAATAGCAACTGAGTTAGTAACTGAGTTACATCATTAGAAAAGTAACTAATTACCAGGGAAAGTAACTATTGCGTTACTTTAAAAAAAATGTTCAAATGTAAAATAACTTTGGATGCCCCCAATATTAAATATGTTAAATTAATGAAATGGACACTAAAAATAATAAATTATTATTATAAAACATTGTACATTAATCTACACTATTTATCTACTGACACTTAGTATCAGTCAGTCAAGCATTATAATATAATATTATGATCATTTAATATTATATGATGATAGAACTTTAGTAATTAGAATAACCAAGTGAAGGCATATTTGTCATCAATATAAAACGCACTAAGGATTAATGAGCTCCTGGGTTCATGAATATTAATCACGTTGTCTGCGTTCGCTCGCATTGATTTGCTGAAATCAAAACAGGGACGATAATAGGTGAGCGCCAGCCAATGAGATTGTCGTTTGCGCATTAGTTCCGCCCACTACCAGAGAAACCAGCAGTTCTTAAAAGCTGAAGAATTCCAAAGGAACTCCGTTATTTTGACAGGACGTTTACATGTAGCGCGCCAATTCTGCATGTTATGAAAGACTCTCTTGCTCTGTATCTTTCTTTGCGCGTGTATGTGAGAGAAAGCGACGGCGAGTTGTGCGCTTCACACTAGAGTTTATGGTACGTCAAATACAGCTACACTGCGCATCCATTCAGATGAACTGAAAAATTTAATTCTAATAATATAATATAGTAACGTCACATTTTATTGTAAGTAACGGTAACGGCGTCGTAACGGGGGAAACAGTAATTCGTTTGATTACTCGTTACTGAAAAAAATAACGCCGTTATTCCCATCACTGGTCACATATGTACATATGAATATACATATTTTCTGAGAGAGATTTCTATAAGAAACAGATTTAGATGGCAAAACATTTCAAAATAAATTACTAATAATTAGTGCATTATTACACTAACCATTATGCAGGTGGATGTGGCAACAAAAAGTAAATAATTCCCCCTGCTTATCCAGATGTGTTGTGTGTTATACAGGAGGAGCTGGAGAGAAGTTGCTCATGCCGGGCACAGGGTTCCTGACCGTAGGGGCAGCCAGCTCTCTGGCCTTCTGTCAGGTTCTGCGTGAGGAGTACCCAGAGTTGCCATGCAAACTCAACCAGGTGTGTCTCATCAAACTCTCCTCAACACAACGACAAGCTCATGGGGTTATATTCCGGCCATGCCATGCACACTCACTGTAGATGTGCTTAATTAAATGTCAATAAAGTATTTCCTCATATTTGTCTTAATCTTCCATCAGGTGAAAATCAATACGGGTGTGGCGGCCCCAGACCGAATGGCCCCCGGGTACCTGAACCACTTGGATTTAGGGGAAGCCGTGGCTACGCTGATAGAGCGCCGCAACACGTCCCACACCGTCTTCCCCGTGAGCTGTCCTGCTGATCTAAAAACTGTTATCTTGGAGGGCAATCTGTAAGCAAGGCCCATCGGATTTTCCTCTGTATTCACTTTTTCCTGTTAGTATGCGTGTATTGTTTTATTGCATGTCAACAAAACATCTCTGTATTGAAAATCCCCAGCTTTGTCATAGTACAGTCATAGCCTTGAAATGCTCATTGTGCTCAAAACAAATCAATATAATAACCAATGGAATGGCACAGATGCTTTGGAGTGCAGCTGAGCGTAAACGCAGCCCCAGATATGTAAGCTTGACATTGAAGAAGAGAGACACGTGTGAGAACGGATGTAAAAACAAACTTGGTCTTTTCTGCGGTTAGAGAAAGGGAAAAAACATGGCAGGTTGTTGGCACACTTGCAGCCCCGTAGCGTGACTCCCTGCCCTCGTTCACTCAAAACTTATCAGGCTGTTGCTTCCACGGCTCCAATTATTCCCAGCCGTGTGGCCCATAATAAGCGTGTGAAGGGGGCAAGGGGTTTAGATATGGCTGGCCTTCAAACTGGAGGACATTGTTGTCTTTGTCTGCTGTTATCATGATATTTGCATAAACGCTTTAGCGATATGAATGTAAATTTGCTATTAAAAGAATCTGGATTCAGTGAAGAAAGGAAAAGGGGTGAGAAGGCTGTGGTTATGCTTTGCATTAGCTTATTAAAGAGATAGTTTGCTTAAAATGTAACATTTTTCACCTTCATGTCATTCCAAACACGCATGACTTACATTCTTCTGTGGAACAAAAAAGAATATTATTCTTGAAGAAGGAAAACCTTATAGGTTGGGAATGACATGAGGGTGGGCAAACTATCCCTTCAAATCTGAAGTACAGACCAAAAATTCTGTTCACACCACCAAAATATAGTCTCTGTTACTCGGTTTAGTACTTGTCTGAATGAAAACAATTCATGGGCGCATTTATATTGTGTGTCTGAGGAAGTTAAAATAATAATAATAAAAAAAAAGAGAAAATCTCCCAGACTCCTATGTTTCTTTGAAGTATAGTAACCAACGTGACCTGAGCCACAAAGCCTAGGGTGTGATATGACTTCAGTCGCCTGGATTTCATTAAAATCTGGCTTGGAGTACTTATTTCAAAAATAGTTTGGGAATTGAAAAGTTGAAAACAACGGAAAACAAAGTATCCACTTTGGCAACCAATGATGTCCCTTTTCGTGAGACGGTGCACTTTGAGTGCCAAAAAGACATTGTTTCTCATCAATATTTTCAAACTCAGGACTCCTACTTGAAGGGATAGTTCACCACAAAATGAAAACTATCATTATTCACTCTCATGTCATTCCAAACAGCATTTGTTTTTCTGCAGTGGAACGATATTTTGAACAACATGAGGTTGAGTTAATGACAATTTTCATTTTTGGGTGAATTCGTTAAAATTTTACGAACACTGTTAAAAAAAAGAAATCATCAGGGATGCAAAACCTCACAAAAAGTGAGACTGAATAGGTTATGATGAGCAACCAACTGGCTTTTATACGCAATTTTGCACAATTTAATCATCATCCATTTCTGATCAAATTAAATGCATACAGATCAAGGTTTGCAAACTTTCCCTAACCACTCTTGCTGTGTTTTGGTGTTTAACCTCAAGGCTTGTCACAGGTTATTTTGGGTGCCAGCTCCAAAACACAGACAGGAATTGGGGCATTTATGTAGAGGGACAAGACAAGTGGACTGGAAGAGATTTAAAAGGCCGCCCATAGACAAAGTCACACAGTGAAGCCATTAGAGTAATAGTCATCCACACAGAGGGTATTCTAGGACAGAGGTTAAGCCTCCTGATTCAGAGTGGCATGTTTTCTCCTTCGGCCCGGAAACTTTCGGAACAATCCAGCCATCTGCCCATCAGGGAACTCAGCCTCCCTCTGAGCAATCATTTCTCTCAGCGATTTCCTCACCCATCAAATTTTAACCAATCGATTAAAAGGTATTGAAAAGCATGGAAGAATTAAGAAAATAAAAGAAAAACACCCCCAAAAGTGTTACATATGTCTTTATTGTTAGAAAATTCACATGACATGCACTTTTAAACCATGCCATTGTGCATTATCCAATCCTAACGATCGGGTATGAAGAACTTGGGAAGGTTTTATAAAAAACAAAAGAAAAAACATGGCCGCTGTCTCTCAAGCAAAGAGATTCAGGCTACATTCACATTACACATCTTTAGCAACAAACACAATCACACATTCTGCTCAGACAAAACATAAATATATAAATGCATTTGCTCATACAATTTATTTTATTATGTCTATTTTCTATTCAATACCCTCAACCTCAGTAACTGAAGACAGACGGTTCAGCAGCATTAATGTTTCTTGCGAATCCAAACTTTTTTTTTTTTTCACATTGATTTCATTGCTTTGACTATTAGAGTGAAAAGCAATTAATTAACAAATTAAGACATTTAAAAAGAAATAGATAAAACCTATACTGCTTAACAACATGATGCCTGTCTACTAAGTGGTATATTTACTTGCAAGAGAAATGTACAGCTTGGAGTATAAACATAACAGAACTTGTTTTCACCATTTTTCTCCATTATGTCCTAACCAGTGCAACAAGCTCAAAATGGCTAAAATTCTGAGCTAAAATACAACAACAAAAAAACTCAATTAGTATCTCTTTTTATATGGTTTAATAAATAGGGTGTTACATGATGACAAATGCTAGTAGTGCTTTAGTTTTTCCATTTCCATTGATAAAATTATCTGAGAAATACATTTTGACCAAAAAATAAAAAATAAAAAAAAAAGTCAATGGGATTAGAACTAGAATTAGGATTTGTGTACATACATGCATACATACACATATATATACACATATATATATACATATATATATATATATATATATATATATATATATATAAAAAAAAAAAACATTTCAACTAACCTTTGCACAAATCCTTTCCTAACATCTGGCCCATTTAATCCCATTCAGCCTCATATAAATATTTTTTTTTTTGCTTTGGCTACAATACTGATCTTACTTCTAACCACATTCAGATGAACCTGCCCTGTAGCGCCCAAACACAGTGAATAATCTTCTCCAGTCACTTCAAAAGCAGTAGGTGGGGAAGTTCTGAATAGAACTGAAGTCTGGCCTGATTTGGGACTTGAACAGGCTGAGCAGAAGAGATACACCAACTCCTTAGGACTGTCAAACACGATGAGATCTTTCCGTCGGCTAAGGCACCTAGAAGCAAAACACAAACGGCTCCAATTAAACTGGATGACCAAGAACCATGTAAGGCAGCCAGCTACTTTAAGAGCAGAGAAGCAAAAGCAAATGAAAGTGTTCTGCATCATTCTGGCAGAGGCTGGAAGTTTGCTTGACGTTTTGGCATGTTTAACAGTCTCCATTGGGTAATCTAATTAGAATTTAAGCCACCGTAGACTATCATCATTTCAGTAACGTGACCTTAAATAGAAACTTCACCCTGTGGGCAAAAACAAACAGCAACATTTCACTTCAAGAAGTGAAGTTCAAAGTTCAGCAAGGTCAGTGTAATTTATCCATCAAGGTAAGAGCAACATATCTGGCTGTGGTCCAGGGGTACCGCCCAGCCCAGCCCCTCCCATTCTATTAGTTTCATTTAAGCTGTTCAGTGATGGATGACGAAAGAGGAACGCATTTCAACATGGGACGCCGTAGCGCAAGTGACAGCTGTACAGACACTGCGCTCTGCAAAGTTAAACGTTTGGATAAAATGGGATAACTGTGTCACAGGGAGTTCTGATGAGGCGGAACAACATTGTCTGATAGAGTTAGTGCTTTAGCTCATCTTTTCCTGACCCACCATATGACCAAGTCCTTACTCAAGTGAATGAGAACATTTGAAGGGAACAAATCCATTAAGGCAATAATAATAATAACAACAATTTAAAAATTTGGGGTCAGTAAGATTTTTTTTATGTTTTTTCTTTATGTTTTTTGAAAAATCTCTTATGCACACCAAGTCTGCATTTATTCGATCACAAATACAGTTAAAACAATATTGTAAAATATTAATTTAAGATAACTTTTCTATTTCAATAGATTTTTAATGCAAATTAACCCCGTTAAGGCAAAGCTGAAAGCTTAGCAGCCATTACTCTAGTCTTCAGTGTTACATGATCCTTTTAATTTCCTAGAAATTAATTCAGATATTTATATTAATTCAGACATTAATCAAATATGCTGGTTTGATGCTCAAGAAACATTTCACATCAAAAAATGCTGCTAAATATTTCAGAAAAAAACTGATATTTTTTGTTGATATTTTCAGATTAATAGAAAGTTGAAAAGAACAGCCTTTGAAATATATATAGTTTTTTTTGGGTGGAAAGGAAGGAAGGAAGAGAAAGAGAACAGACAGACAAATGTAATCTGTAAATGCAAGTTTCATGTAATTATGAATTGGGATGTAATCTATGTAGCCTGCATGTAGGTAGCTGACTTGGATTTGAGTTGGTGTTTATCAGAGAGGATAAACTTGAAATGATATGATTGGCTTTACCTACGTCAGGTGGGTTTGGCAGCCGGGGGTGGAGCCCCACCCAAGAGCAATGACTCAACGTAGGTCAGCGCGCTCTGCACTGACGTCAGGCAGTACCCTTCCTCTCCGATCAGATACCTGTAGACATAAACACTTCATTAGCGCTTCTGCTCACAAGGGAAAACAAGATCTCTTCCACTGAGGGTCAACTTCAATTGAACCCATCTGCTAATGAGACTAAGACACGAGATCAAGCTGAAGCCAAGAGCCAGTGTGTAACATGTTAGGGAATGTGATGAGAGAAGAAAGAAAAAAAAAAAAAAAAAAAAAAAGGGAGAAACCAGACAGTATGAGACAGATCTTTCCGTTCATTAAAGTTTGCTCCAACATAAAAATCATAATTTTGCACCCTCAAGTCATTTTAAACCCATGCCATCAAGTCATATTTGATTTGAGACCTGCCTGAGGTGCAGATTATCAATAAAAGGCTTAAGTTTGTATAAAGAACAAAAATATCTTGTGTGACTTAAAGCAATAGTTCACCTAAAAATGTACTCGCGCCCAAGCCATCTAAGATGTGGATATGTTTGTTTCCTTATCAGAACAGATTTGGAGAAATTCAGCATTACATCACTTGCTCACCAGTGCAGTGAATGGGTGCCGTCAGAATGAAAACTTTACAATAACCCACAAGACTCCAGTGTATCAATTAACATCTTGGGAAGTGAAAAGCTGTGCGTTTGAAAGAAACATACGTTAAGGTGTTTTAACTTTAAACTGTTGCTTCTGCTGCATGCGTGATCTGATATCTCCCTCCCGATTCAGATGAGATTACTTTTCACTGGAAAAAGCAATATTATGGATAAAGGACTCATTTATGCCAGCAGCAATGGTTTGAGCTGTTTGAGCTGAAATGTCTTGGATACACAGCTTTTCACAAGACATTAATTGATGGACTGGAGACATGTGGTTCACTTGTGGATTGTGATGTTTCTAATCGGCTGTTTGAAATCTCATTCTGACGGCACCCATTCGCCACAGAGGATCCATTGGTGAGCAAGTGATGCAATGCTGAATTTCTGTTTGAGATGAAGAAACAAATTTTTATATCTCAGATGGCCTGAGAGATGGACCATTGTTTTAAGTAGCTTTTGACACTTTTGAATCCTGCTACTACGAACAGTTGGTGAATAGGAGAAAAAAAAAAAAAAAAGTTTCCTTCTGTGTTCAATGTCAAAAACAACAGCAAGTTTAGAACGACATGAATGACGACAAAATTGTCTTTTTTTGGCCAAGCTATTCCTTTAAATCAGTCTAGGACACATGCATATAGTCCAAATTAAAGGAATCCTGTTAACTGTGCCTGAGAATGAGGACACTTCCTATCACAACTTTCCTCACACGCTGCAAAGAGTTCCACCCTCAGTTCCAAGCCACTGAGCAGCATAAACATCTAAAGAGATTTTATTTGTATTTTTATAGGGAGAGAAAAACCCAAACCAGAATATCCCCAACATTCCTTGTTAAGTGCCAATCTAACCAGCCTGTAAAAATGTCCAGTTTTATACTGATAAACAGAGCTCAGGGCTGTGGTCTGAGTAGACACGCAAGAGTACAGCGCAGGAGGGGTGACATGAATACCCATAACGCCGCTCAGGAAACAGGTCAAGCGGTCACCTAAACGAACAGATCTCGCTGTTGTGATATGCTCTGCTCAAAAAAAAAACAAACAAACATGAAAGATGGCATCAAGGTTGAACTCATATCACCAATAAGAACTGTAATATTTGCTTATGGGTTTATTCCAACATGATTCGACTGGAGGGTATTTTTATAGCTGACATATTTATGCACAAAATCTGAGACGGCGCAACAGATGACATTTCGATTATTGGAAACAAGTGAGGTCGTGTTCTGTCGATACTTGATACATGCCCAAATGATAGCGAGACTGGCACTTAAAAAGATATGACAAGCCAAATTTCCAAACAGCATCAACAACATTTTCAACAACTGATGCCAAAAATTTGACAGACTGTCGATGGGTTTTAGAGGCTGTCTGAGATATGCCATTTTCTATTGCGTAATATTTAGTCAGGCTGAATTGCAGATCTTTAACCCATTATAACAATACCATTTAACTCACAGCCATATTGGTATCTATTGGACAATCTTTTACAATTTTTGTTTGCACTTATTTATTTGATAGTTTCATGCTAAGTCTAAAGCTAAGAACTGGATATACATAAACTACCATTGAAAAGTATGTTAAGCGGCACAACATTTATAAGTAATGTTTATTGAATTCCAAATCAGCATGTTAGAATTATTTCTGAAAGATTATGTAGTAATGGCTGCTGAAAATTTAGATTTGCCATCACAGGACTAAATTACCTTTTAGAATACAGTAAAATATAGTTACTTTAAAATTGCAATATTTCACAATATTACTGTTTAACTGTATTTTTGATCAAATAAATGTAGTCTTCATGAGAGACTTCTTTTAAAAGCACTAAAAAATATATTTTGCCATTGACCCTTGACCCTGGTTATTTGCCACTGATAATCACATGCTAATGGTCAATTCATTCTTTATAACGTCTAGATGTAAAAATAGAGGACGTCACAAGACACGGCCTGGTGGGAGGCACATGCACAGTCAAAGTATGGGCCTTCTCTCACAATTCTACACAACTTCCCATGGGTCATTTTCAGTTCATACTTGCAGAGATTAGAAATATTACACAGCACTTTATATTGAAGACGCACCCCTCGTGAATGAACTCTTCCAATGCGGCACATTCAGACACCAGCTGAGGCGTTTCACTGCGTAAAGCCACGAACGTCAGGATGGGCAACAGGTCATCCGCACCTCTGAGAAAGACAAAATGGGAAAAAATTTAAAAATTAGATGAAGTAAACAAACAAATCCAACTACATTTATTAGCAGGATAAGCTATTCTCAGGAAGAACAGATAAACCCCATGATTTGTGCGTTGGAGGGACGTTTGCGTGAGAAAATATCTGGGTGTCTCCTTTCCTGCCGGACTGCAGGACACCTGATATGTTTCATACAGGTGAGAATACCTCTGCATACCATCATCATCTCTGTTCCAACACCGTTTCTGCTGCTATCAAAATAGCGCTCAAACACAAGGCGTGCTGGGATGACGCGGCAGTTAGCTTGTTCAAGCCTGTTTGTCAAATTATGGCAAAATCTGAGCATATGTTGAAGAGCTTTTTTTCAGCGAGGGCAAAATTTGACTCAGTTGAACAATGTGAACTTGAAGGGTGATGATGGTAATGAAATTTGTTGCAGCAAAAAAAAAATGAACAAGTGCATGAGCATTGTAAGAAACGAAAAAACAAAAGATGTATTATAGACCAATATGCCCCCTCTAGAGAAAAGACAAAAGAATAATACAAAGTTGGACAGACAGCAGGAAATGACTGCTGTGCAGAAGGAAAGAGCAATATAAATTTAAGTGCGAGTGAATGTAATCTAGAAAGGAGGAGAAGAAAGTGAGCGAGTGAGAAAGAGGAGAGACAATGGAACAGAACAACCGAGAAAAAGGGTGAGAATGGCTAAATTGTTCATGTTCATGCATGCATGAGGACATTCATTCTCCCTCACAACCAAACACAAACTTAAAAGCAAAACAAAGGCAGAATGCGCCTTGGCTGTGCTACCAGGGCAAAATCAGGACAAGTCTCACAATGACACATTTCCTTTCGGATCGCTGATGCCTTTATAGCATAATCATTTTTAAACCAAAGTTCAAGCACGAGACTGAAAACACCCAAATAATGCTAACGAACCAAAACCGTTGGATTTGGAAAGCAACTGTACATTGTTCTGGTAAGAATAAACAAACATACGAAAATTAGGGATGGGCAGTACGACCAAACCATCTAATTGCAAAAATCATAATTATATAATACAACGTTCCAAAAATAAAATTAAAAAGGAAGCTTTAACTAGATTATATTGATAATTAAATAACTGTATATTATTTCAATTAACAACAACAAATTAATAAATATTTAAAAAAAATATTGAAATATAATTTAACTATTTAACTGCAGAAATTAAGTAATTTTAAACAACAACAAATAATATTACTATTATTAAAATTCATTTTTAAAATTTGCGATTCACAGATTTTTCTTTTCAACTTCAATTTTGGCTTCCAACAATTAAAACAAGATAACTGAGGTAAACAATTGTGCAGCATTCACCTTCCTTCACAGCGGTGCACATTTGTTCCTCCTTAAAAGCCCAAACTTAATGTCAAAATCAGCTAATCAGTAATGGTTGTAGAAATGTAGTCAATACTGTATTCAATAATCATTTGAGGAATTTTTTACTTGCATTAATTAACCAAGTTTTTGCTGAAGTATCGAAAGTGGTACCAGTAACTACGAAATTTCACTGAAACCTATGACTCGTTGCAAAATAAGATTTTGATCATGGCGCCAGAAACAAATAGTTAAATGATTTCAATACTGACCAAAATAATCTCAACACACTTGACCCTCTAACAATTGCACTCTCTATTCTATCAAGACCCTCTAATCCTAGCATTCTCTATTCTCTTTCTGTTCTATCTGTTTTCTTTTTATTTATTATATAAAAAAAACAAAGAAAAATGTGTACTTCTTTGGACAAACTGAGACTCACGACAGAATTGATATTTTATTGCTCTTTTGTTGGTTTTGACTGCTTCTGTCCTCATTTGTAAGTCACTTTGGATAAAAGAGTCTGCTAAAATGATTAAATGTAAAAGTGATTTTTGCCATAGTTGAGCAAATATGATTGATTCAAAGCCGACACTAGTGACAAGACTGTCTGCACTGGAAGCTTCTGTCTGCAACAGCCTGCTTTGCCCCTGATTTTTAAATTACCTCACCACGGATATACTGAATAGTATAACAATCTGCACCAGTTGATACATTTCTACACATTTCACCTCAACTAAATGTTCTTTCTTAAGAGAAAAGCACAACTGTGAGTCATTTTACAAGTGTTGCAAGACAGTGCTCTAACAACAAGCATCTACATCAGTCATGGGGTACCAAACCGCTGAGCATGTGCGTCACCAGCGAGCCACCGCTCTACAAACTGTGATGCAAAGAGACATGTAGATATGAACGCAAGTGTTCATTCTACCCTTGCTTCCTAGAATGAAGCACGAAATCAAGAGAGAAAGATGAACAGTCAGCTTGTTTTGATGGGTGTGGTGGGGCCAAAAGGTTACAGACATCAGAACGGCCCACATAATCTCCAAGCGCAGATCTCTAGCGTGAGCTCTCACTTCAACCGTCAAGATCACAGCCGAGACGGGAGGAAAATTAAGATGTTTTCCAAAAGAGTGGAGCAGGCACTGAGGTCTGTGGGAGAATTACCACAGGGAATCTGAGCCAAGTACATTCACTCCGATAAACCTGAGTAAACCCACATATTTAAGAAAGTGTGTGTCATCGGGATTTTACTCTGGTGGGACACACCCATTCATGCTGTAAATCCAGAATTCAGGAGTTTTACAAATTAGAAGAGCTGGCCAGATGATCTCATTAACTAGAACATAAGCAGAGCCGCAAGTCTCTATCTGCAATAGATAAGGCTCACTTTTGGTTAGCATTACTGGATCAGTTTGACTTGAGCTAATCAGTTCTACACTCAGACCCTCTCTCAAAGTGCATCAAGGCCAAAGTCTGCTCCAGACAGGGCGACCCACTTAGAGAAAAAGTCAGCTCCGAGCGCCCCGCAGGGGCCAGAGGGTCAAGATAAAACCCCTGCTGAGCTTTGGCCTCCGTGAGGCCTGATGAAGTTTGACACAAGGCTAGCGGATAAGCAGGCGATTGTTCTAGAAGGACTCGGAACTCCAACATAAAGTTCCTTCATGACTTCTTGTACTTTTGACAGGGCAGCAAAAAGGATGGAGCTTCACAGGAGCATAACGGTTTTTATGTTTAGACTTGTGCATACTCACATCGCTGCTGATTTGGGTGGAGGATCATTTTCTTGCAGGAGGCGGTACTCTTCAGCACAGCCACAGATAATTCGTAGAGTTCTCACTGCAATGAAAAAACAACTGCAATCAAAAAACAATAAAAAAAAAAAAAAAAGAAAAAAAAAAAGGGTGTGACAGGACATAGGTCTATGTTCGAAACGTAAGGGTACATATTAGCATTGATAAGCACTCTTAAAGGGATAGTTCACGCAAAATTCTGTCATCACTTACTCAACTGTCTAGGGAGGGTCTGAAAGCTCTCGGATTTAAACAAAAATGCCTTAATTTGTGTTCCGAAGATGAACGAAGGTCTTACGAATTTGGAACAACATGAGGGTGAGTAATTGATGACAGAATTGTCATTTTTGGGTAAACTATCTCTTTAAGATTAAATGCACCCTTAGGGGTAGAAAAGGAATACATTTTCAAACAATGTCCAAAAGGTTACATTTATGAAGTATGGAACCACATTTCTTTCACACAAGTAATAATCATGACAATTCAAAATTATAAGATCAAGTCATAATATTATCTCATAAGTATGACTCAGTATATCAGTTCCAGCTTTCTCATAATTATAAGTTGAACTATGACATAAGTCATAATTATAACCAAAAATGTGAGGTCATAATTATGACATCTCAATTCCAACTGTCAAAACTATGATTTATCTTCATTTCAACTTTGCATTTATCAATTATTAAATCTCAATTTTCACTGTCATAATTTTGACTTTTCATCTCAATTATGATATAGGTCAAAATGATAACACTTTCTTTTTCACCTATACATCTAATAAATATGACTTAGACAAAATGGGAAACAAAATCTTATAGTCAAATTTACATACTTTTACAAAACTTAAATTCATAATTATGATTATCAAAGCATGATTTGTAGGAGGCAGAAATTATTTTCTAAAATGTTACAATACTTTCTCCTATCCCAACTTAATATACAGAGATAGCTATAAGTGAGCAATTTTTAGGCTGATTTCACTTCCAAAAAAAAAAAAAAAAAGGGAGTGTGGTAAACCGGTTTGAAAACATTTTATTTTTCCAATTCCGTTTGGACACCAAGGTCCTGTTTACACCTTAATGTGTTTTTAGTGATCGACTATCCATCCGATTTGTTAAAACGGTTCCATTTACACTTGGCCACATAAATGTGTCTCTGCAAAAAGGATATAAATCCAATCTTCAATTTATAAATCCGAACTGCAAAATTAACAGTTCACGTCAACGAAAACATATGCGCTGCATTGTATTCGTCATCAGTTAATTCCAAGATCAAAGACCGCAATAGGGGAGAGTACGGCATCAGCACTCATAAGATAATTTAGTCTCACTAATTTTAATGAAAATGATTGTGTTGAGCATCAACAAATTACTTTCAATTTCATTTGCAGAAGTTTGCACGTCGACTTACTGAAGAGATACTCAGCTATCTGCAGCGATGTGTGTTCCATTAGCACTGTTATATCATACATAGTAGCATATCATACATCATATAGCCTATAACACGCTTTCACACGTTTATTTTTTTTAATTTACACGTTTCAACAACCAGATGCATTTACACTTGTCCAGTTTCATCTGAAATGTGTCCCAAACCACCTCCTGAAGTGGTTTGAGTGATCGGATTTAAATCAGTCTTGAAAGCGTTTTGGAGGGCATAGCTATCCGATCAGAGAAAACACTTGAAGTGACCAGGTGTAAACAGGCCCTAAAGTGACACACTGAAAGGGTTTGTGGTTTCAATTTATGATCTTACCAATACACTCCAGTTTCTTCTGAGGACAATAGTCTCTACACAGAAGCTTCAGCTCCTGCACCGCTGATTCGTATGGATAGGAACCATGCAGCACAGCTGGGTCTCTTGGGAACAATTTAGATGAAACACCAACATCACCAGGTGAAAGATTACGATGAAGACGCATGCTGCTCTCAACAGCCAGCTCCCGTTCTTGATGCACCTTCCTGCAGCATCACAAAAACACAAGACATTTATATGCAATTTGCTGAACCATACAGCAGTGGTTTTCAAACTTTAAGAGCAACCCTATTTTTTTTCTTTTTAAATTGACGCGACTTTCTTTCTATAAAAATAAAGAAAGAAAGAAAACTGCGCTACAGACCGATCTCGTGTCCCACTGTAGAGCTCCAGAAGGATGCTCTGTTCCAAAATCAAATCACTGTTGGTGCTTTGCCTTCATGCACATCTATTCCGACATACTATATTTTGTCCAGTCCGTAGTTATGATTATCACAATGTCATTGCGATTTTGAGAGAATATGTGGATGTCACTTCCGAAAGTTTGTTGCAAGTACACCACATTGGTCCTCTTAGCAGCATGAAAAACTTTTATTCAAATTCTGAATGGAGAATAGGCTATATACAGCAAAGAAAACTTGGTTACACACATACATTTTTTAAGTCTCGCGACCCAGGGTTTGAAAACCACTGCCATACAGCATCTATAAAAGTGCTTTGATGACTAAGAGCTTTTTGCGAGCAGTTGTAAGGGAAGATGGTTATTTTCATCCATGCTCTAACTAAAGAATAATGCATATGATACAAATTGACTAGTTGAGTTGGGACTACTGAATTTTAGGTTAATAGTGCCATCTACTGCTCAGTGTCTAGACAACTCATATGATTCAACATGACTCAGCTAACTCTGCCATTCAAAGTAGTAATTTGAATATTCTATTTTTGAATATATTCTGAAAAAAAGAAAAGTAAATTACTTTGTATTATTTATTTAAAATATTGCATTTACTTCACATAAGCAAAATTGAAAAAAACCCCAAAAAAACCTTAAAAAATCTTTTAAATCCAAATATGTGCAACCGGGGATTAACCTAATTCTTGTCATATACTAGTCATTAAATAAAGTTTGAAATTAATATTTTTATTAAGGATGTATTAAACTGATCAAAAGTTACAGTAAAGACATTAATATTGTAACATCAGAATCTATTTCAAATAAATGCTATTCATTTCCACAAAAACATTAAGCAGCACAACTGTTTTTTTTTTTTTTTTTTAAAGAAATGTTTCCTGAGCACCAAATCACTATATTAGAAATGATCCTTTAGAAATCAGTGACACTGGAGTAATGGCTGCTGAAAATTCAGCTTTGCCATCACAGGAAAGAATTACATTTTAAAATATAAAAGTTTTTACAATTTTTATAGGACTTCACAATATTAATGTATTTAATCAAGTAAATCAGATTTGGTGAGACTTTTCAAAAAACATACATAAATGCATATATATACCGTATTGTCCCGAATATAAGACGATGTTTTTTTCTTGGAAATGCATCTGAAAAAACGCGGTCGTCTTATATTCGGGGTCTAGACTTTGGCATGTCAGTAATACACCCACAACAATAGGTGGCGCCAAAAACGCATATAAGGAGTGTGCCATGAAATATGTAATGTAATGTGTGTTGTAAAGATCGCGAATGAAAACAAATGAAAAAGAAAAGCTTACAGCGGCACGAGTCATGACTGTCATGTTAACCTGATGGAACCAAACTTCCTCTGTAAGTGATTTTAAAACATGACAGTACCCAGATTTGAAGACTACAATAAGATTTCACTTCTACTGATAATAAAATGTTGGTAGGCTACTATGTGATGGATAGCCTAAATGTTAGATAATTCAGATGGGCTACCTGTTATTTCAATGGTATATCAAAAAGTGTATATTTTTCAATGTCATTGTTGGTACATTTTACCAGTATTTACCATACTTTCAAAACAAAAATTAAAATAGGAAAAATATGCAATTTGAAAATAATTTAAGAAAAGAAATGTGTTTTACAGAGAGAAAAACAAACAAAAAAACAAGATTTGGTTTTCAAAAAGCCTTTTTCCAAAAGGTACATCTGGAAAAAGGGGGGTCGTCTTATAATCAGGGCCGTCTTATATTCGGGACAATACGGTACTTAAAAACAAAACTCAAACCTCCAACAATTATTTTGTGACTTACCTAAAAAGTGCCAAAAGAGGGGGCCAAATAGGGGTGAAGAAGACTTCCTCTATACTCGCCACACATTGGTCCTTAGAATTCGCAGTGTTGAGACATTCAAAAGAGAGAAGACACAGGGACAGCAGGCGATCTGTTTCACACAAAGATAAATCCATTTACCACAGACAATCAGCCAACTAGTCCATTTTATAAAAGGACCTTTTTACAAACACGTTATTGGTGGATTAAGATGCTCAGGCGTTGGTTACACCCTGATGCAGTGCGAACACATGATACAACCATACAGATCCCACTGGCTATAACAGGGGATTTCTAAAAATGCTCAACTCACATGTTGCACATATCTAGAGTCACAACTAAGATCTCATTCACACAAGAACAAACACTTATTTACCGATAGCATTGTGGATGTCTTTGACGATGGCCTTCAAATGTTCCTTCAAAGCACGCTCCTCAAGATGATTAATATGAGATTTGAGGTCTATGTGTGTTGTGTCAAAGGTCACATCATAGTCTGTATCATCACCACTGTGAGAAGGAACCCAGTCCAGCTGAGTAAGAAACTTCTCTAGATCCTCAAAAGAGTTCTCCCTATCTGTGGAGACCAGAGTTGAGCACTCATCCAGGTCGGTCTCTGACTTTGTGTCGTTGGCGTTGAGGTCGTGGGATGGGGAAAGGGAGATGGAGATGGAGGCATCAGATAAGCTGTGTGTCATAGCAGATTTGAGCGGGCTCTGCTGCTGCTGCGGAGAGATAAAACTGTCGGACAGGAACAGGCTTTGAGCGCTGCGGGAGGGCTTTAAGGGCAGGGAGTGACCAGGCACTGTGCTCAGAGGAACAAACTGGCACACTATAGGATACAATCTGTTATACACCCTATACTGAAGCCTCTTCAGCAACTTCATGACTGGATGGTCTGGGTAGCTGGGATTGGAAAAGAAAAGAACCAGATGACATAAGATACGGAAGATACTTTTAGGCTTACAGATGATCTGACAGCATGAACCTACCTGAGAAGACATGAGATGAGACCTGAAACCAGCGTTGGATCATTTGGATTCTTTTTCAGATTAGCTTTCCAAATTTTTGGCCATTCCTATGATTAAACCAATAAAATCATTATTTATATTGTGCACATACACTAATGTTCAGTCAGTATGATTTAAAAAAAAAAAAAAGAAACTAAGACTTATTCAGCAAGGATGCGTTACACTGATCAAAAGTGACAGTAAAGACATTTATAGTGTTACAAATGATTTCTGTTTTAAATAAATGCTGCTCTATCCATGAAAGAATACTGGAGGAAAAAAAGCGAAAAAGAGAAGTTTTCAAAAATAGTACTATAAAGAAGTCATTTTAAATTGTAAAAATATTTTATAACATTCATTTTATTACTGTATTTTTTAGTATTTATCAAATAATTGCAGCCTTGCTGAGCATGAGACTTTTAAACCAATCTTACCAAACCTAAACTTTTGAACAATAGTGCAGGTTTAGCAGTTACATTTGCAAAAATATACAAAGATATTGTTAAAAAAGCTACAATATACATAAACTTACATGATCTTGCTCATATTCAAGCACACTTGCATACAGAACCCGCTGCTCTTGTTCCTCAGGTGTCATGGTCCCACAGCTCGCAAACCTCCTGCAAAAACACAGTTGCATGAACCCAAATTAACACATAGTGTAATTCCAAAAACTAAGCGCAATATGCAGCTTAAATGGGTTTACATAATACCTTGTAATAGCAAAGGAATTATGTCATGCACAACACACAACAAATATGAAATAGGCAAAACTCATAATACTACATTTGCAAATAAATAGCCAGCTAAACATCTTCATATGGCCTATGGGTCAAAAAAGCTCACCTGTTGGCTTCTTCCTGCAGCCGGAGTCTCCTTTCCTCCATTTTTCTTTGAAGCTGCATGAGCTCAGGAAAATTCCCAAACGTGAACAATTACCACACTCAAAAAAAACTATCAGCAGAAGGCAAACCTTGTTCACAGCACACTGATTAAACATTTAAAGTTACACTTAAACACTTAAAGTTTGGTTTTTCACAAGATTTTAGTAAATTGTTGAAATTGGAGATTCTGAAAAGAATGAGTCATATTTCACTTAAGCTACATTAAATACTTTCCAAAAAAAAAAAAAAAAAAAAAGCCAAATAGTATGATTTAATGAAACTTGAAAATAAAACTTAAATGGAGCATTGAGAGTTTGAACAATAGACACCTCTGGTTTGCAGAGAAAGAGGTCACAGGGGTGTTGACCTTCCAACCCTAAACTTTTTTTTCCCCCAGACACTCGTCGTAACAAGCATCTCAAAGGTCAAACATTGACGAACTTAAAACAGACATCAAAAGCCCTTTGATAATCTTATGTAATAACCTCAACAACAGCACAACTAATTAACTGAAATTATTGATGGAAAGAAAATAGACATAACAGATACGATTAGAAGAACAATCCAATTACAGCCAGCAGATTCACAAACGACTACATTTTAACACCTGTCAAATTCCAGACTTATTTTGAAACAGAATCTTAATGCAATGCATTTAGGTGTGAAATCTGAAACCAGATCTTAACCAAAGCCACAGCTCAAGCAACTATTAAGGATACTGCATCTTGCCTGGCTTTGGCTATTTTCAGATTCTCCATCATCTGCCTCTGGAGTGAGAGAGTCTGTAATAAGAAAAAGAAAAAGACCAGTGTTATACAAATTATTATTTAAGTTTCAGTGGAAGAAAAAAAAAACTGAATAAAGTTACATTAAATAAACTGACAGCACACTAAATATTCAGAAAGCATCCACCCTATCCAACCACAAAAACTAAATTACTTCAACTGGCCACCAGTTCTTTCCTTAAATGTAAATCACACTTTTTGCCTAACTGATTTAAAATAATCAAGCAGTGTCAAATGAGCTAAAAGTCAAACATTCAAAAAGTAGTGTATGAATTAATATTAAGTTAAAAAGCAGCATGCATAATGCAGAACTAGTAAAAGCAGATTAGATGGGCCAGATCACCGCTTGCTTGACATTATCATCATTTTCAAACTTCAAATATTTTAATACACTGTTTCATATTACGCAATTGATTTTCAGATGACAAAGATTCATTGTAATTAACGGAAACATTTTTTATCATACCAAGTAACGTTACGTACAGTTTGCATTTAAATGTATACGATTTTCCCCCAAACCATAAAAGGATTTAATATGTAAATCGTTTGAGAAGCATCAGTTTTATATTACTGAGTCACCACGCAAATACATGTCAAAACGAACCTTCCAGAATGTCTTGATTTTTTTCCAGTATAAAAGGATATCCATTGGCATGTCTCTGCGTCTACGGATCATTCTCGAGAACTGGACAGCACCCACTGTTTGTGTCCCGCCGAACAACATAAAGTCTGACCCGCACCAAAACTTAAACGAAAGAGCTTACGGTATAAGTAAATGTGATATTGCTCATTAAAACGACGATAGTAGTGGTATAGCGACCTCAAATTATTAAATATGAATTGTCTTTTGTCTGCTTGCGGCCAAACTATCGCTCTGATCCCCTGACTGGCTCCCAAAACCACAGCATGCGTTGCAGCGGTCGCAACACATGGACATGTGAGTTTAGTGACTCGCGCAAAGCCATTTAAAACAGGAGGTGTGGCGTCAGATGTGTTCTACGCATGCGCGCAATAAGGTAACAGATCATGTGCGTAAACATCTGAAACTGGGTCAAAGAGTAAGTTCATTGTTTTCGGATTTTCCACACACATATACAATTTTATACATATTATGAAAAAGCAGGTGGAAATAATCACAAAGAGTATATTATTTTTCTTTCATTTTTTAATTTGTATTTTTTTTTGCAAATACTTTTTTCTTCATAATTTGTTAACAAATAAAAAATATGCTGAAAGATAAATAAAAACTACAATTATGGAGATAAATATACAAACTGGAAAAAGGGGAAATGTAAAAGAGTACAGCAGACTTTGGGGCTTCCCTTCCCTTTTATATATGCATGTATGCATTCATTGTTTAATTTCCCAGAGTAAGCATACATAAGCATACTAAATTTTTTTCCAGACTTACCAATGAGGTTTTTTGTGTGGCCTGACCAGGGGTAAGTCTTGCCAGCCGAGCCTCATAATTAGCCTTAAGTTTCTGGTTGAGACGTGATGCTTCCTCAATAGGCGTTAATTCCCTGTCATACACATACAAAACTTCTTATTGTGTACATACTGTGCATTAGGGACAGTGAGACTAGAAGAACATGATGTCCTATTAACTTCCTTCATATGGATACAGAATAGATTTGTTCTCTATCACAAAACTGATAGCCTTGAAAGATCAATTGTCGGGGTCAGCGGTCAGTGGAAGTGCATGTAACTAATTGTGTGAAACGTGGGGTGTCATGTGAACCATTATTTAAAAACAATATTACAACGATGAACAACCAAATATTAAAGGTTCAGGACTAGATTTCTAGTTTTATTTTTAAATAATAAATTATTTCCAATAGTTATTTAAATTTTAAAGCAAAAGCATCATCCAGATAAAAACAAACTTGTTGACATGATTGCTTTTTGCTTTCTTAAATAACTTTATTTGAATAACATCCATTAAAAATGAAACATCATATTCAGTTTTCAAGTATTTGACAGAGACTATTCTTATCTTGTTAAACCAAGAATCTAACTGAATAAAACAGGGGCATTCATTATGGAGGAAGTTAAAGTGAATTATAACACTTTTATTTAATGTAGAGCTCTGAGATGGTGAGACATAATTTATGAAACATTATTTATAAGTGTGGGATTACAAATTTAAGAATCTGTCTTAGATCTACTGATCCTATGTCCTTACATACAATCACCTGAAAAACTAAAGTGAAATTCATTGGATTTAGCATTCATGGTGAAGATGATGACATCAGATGAACGATTCTGTTAAACAAAGTTTGTAGCAAGAAGTTCCTGCCAGTTCCTGTTCTCTTATTGTAAGTCAAATGAGCCAGATGATGGAGACTCTCACCTTTCGTTTGTAATGGCTCTTGGTGCCCCTGCCCCAGTCTTTGGGTAGTTATGCTGATTGGATTAGGAGTTGTTAAATGGGGCATGTTGCAATACCTGAATACTTCATTTGCATGCCTTGTTTAAGGTCGTCACCCAGGTGCTTTGTCTCCATTCCTAAGCACTGCCCCCTAAATGTATATAAACTACAATGTATCACTGCCTTAGTTAGGCTTTTGATGACTGCAGCGCTTTCTCAATAAAGAACTCTGCTGAAGAGTCTCCTGGTCTTCACTTCTGAGTTTCCAACATAATAGAATTATATAACAGTGATATATCATTTTCAGTGTTATTTAATCTTGTTTTTGTTTGTTATCTTGTATGTTATTCTATATCTTTGAGAACCAGTTGTGAACGATCAATGGATATTGGGACTCTGTACCCATCATTATGTAGGTTCTCCCACATTCTGCTGTTATGTATACAGCGGTTATGAAACACTCGATATCTCACAGCCTTACTTTCTGTTGTCTTGTAATTCCATTGACTGAAGCTTCTGGAAGACTTCAGGTGGCAGGAAGGGGGAGTCGGTCTCCCCTCCCTCAGAGAGGACTCTGCGATGTCTGGTGGGCTGCTCTTTCCTTTGGGTCTCAGAAAGCAATGCAGCTGCATTAGATGTTTCTACAGAAAGAGGAGTTTTGAGTAAACTGAGATACACTACCATTCAAAAGTTGAAGAATTGAAAACTTAAAAATATTTTAATAATTAATCATTTTATCCTGCACTGTAAAAAAAAAAAAGTCGAGCCAACTTAAAATTTTAAGGCAACCAGCTTCAGCAGATTTTTGAGTTTTCTCAACTTGTCGTTTTAAGTTTATACAACAAAAATGTGAGAATCTCCCACAAAAATAAGTTGAGCAAACACAAAAATCTGCTGAAGCTGGTAAAAAATGTAAGCTTGCTCAACTTTTTTTTTTTTTTTTTTTACAGTGTGCAGGGATGCATTAAATTGTTCAAAACTGACAGCAAGACATTTATAACGTTACAAAATATTTATATTTAAAATAAATGCTATTCATCAAAGAATCCTGAAAAGAATTATCATGGTTTCCACAAAAATATTAAGCAATAAAAATGGTTTCCAACACTGATAATAAGAAGAACCATTATAATTAATCTCCAATTATTAATAATTAAGCATATTAGAATGATTTCTGAATGATCATGTGACACTGAAGACTGCTGAAAATTCAGCTTTGTCATCACAAGAATAAATAACATTTTAAAATCTACTAAAATAAAAACAGTTATTTTAAATTTAAATAATGTTTCACAACATTACAGTTTTTTTACTGTATTTTGATCAAATAAATGCAGCCTCGGTGAGCATAAGTGACTTCGTTCAAACCATTAAAAAAATCTTCTTTATTCCAAACTTTTGAATGGTAGTGTATAAAAAATATTGTTAAAGAAATACATACAAGTAGCAACTTCATAGTCACCCTTATTGAAAACCCTGAATAAAGAAAATAAAGGCTCACCTGTCATTTTGGGATGATTTGTCGCATTAATAGCTGGAAAGGTGGCCTGTTGGGAAGCGGACAGAGGAGTGGAGGAAATGACAGGTGTTGGGGACTCGTGCTTTCTTATGATGCATGATTTAACCCTCTCTAAACATTGCTCTATTAGTTTCACCATCTTCTCCAATTCCACCGACTCCATCTCTCCCTCCTCTGCAAGAAGAAGTGCATAAGAGTCATTTGTCTCATTCAGTCCATAAAAACAGAACTTCAAGGATACAATCTGACAGTGGAGTTACTCCTGCCTAATCAACCAGGCAGACTTTACATAAGCCTGAAGAGTTAATCATGAACAAAGGTGATATCTAGCCTTATCTTAATAGGGCTTTAATAATCATTTAATGCAATCTACAGGAGTTAAGATACATTTGAACTCTGTGTGTCTTGTCAATTAAATGAACTTTGATGTCATGATGAAGCACACAAATTTGTGACACATTAGCATACAATCTCTTCCCTAAAAGTTCTCTCTTGAAATAGGAAGCCAGTTTACACCACATGACAATGACTCAAGCAGAGGAAATAAATTGCATTGTGAAATAACCTTCACAAGATAAGAACTCATCACATTTGAATAGAAAGGTTGAAGTAATTTCTTAATTAAGTATGATTAACTTACGTTTAGATGTGACATCTTCAAGCAGAGCATGAGAGATGTAGTTAATACTTCTCAAATATTCACAGTACGCCTCCTATAAAAGGAAATAAATGGTCATAGTGGGTAGCAGGAAGATTTAATTGGATAGTTTTAGTTTATTTAGAGTTGTGTTGAAGTCTTTGCTAGATGTCCTGTTCTGGTGTATATTGAATTGCCACAACCATCCACAAAAACAAAACAAAAATGAGAAGCACAACATGATTTATCACCGAAATATTTCATCTAAATCTGCACTGAATCTGTGTTTTCACAACATGAACTCAAACTAGCCCTGATGAATCTTTAAACACACTCTAATACCAGACGATTAGGGTAATTACGTTTACTTAACATCAAAGGGTAAACACTCCATATGACCGTTGATATGATTTTATCAGGACGTTTATTGAATAAAGTTCACATTTTGGACGCGATCGACTGGAGCCTCAGTTTTGTGTTAAAATCATCGGGATGCTCATATGATCATCGGCTTTGATCAATGTTTACTCTGATAAGTTACGTCACTCTCGCACGCATTTATTGGATAAATATGACCTTATCTGGACTAAACGGGGCAGGTTTAAAGATTTAAACCTCAGTACCTTGTGTCTGTTGCCGGTATCCAGCTGAATGGCCACTTTTACAAGTCTCATGGCATTCTGCAGCGGTTTCTGACTGCTGTCACTGACAGAAGCGGCCATCCTGCCAAAACAATCGCGCGAGTCTGTCGGCAATCCGCAACAACCCCTAGTGACGTAATTACCGCGTTTTCAAAATAAAAGGAGATGACATAATCCGTTTAAATAAACTAAGTAAATATAACCTACATTTCAGAGTCATTGCTTTGAACTGACGCTTCAGGTATGGCTGTGTGAGCAAAAAAAAGAAAAGAAAAGTGAAAAGCCTGTTCAAAATGGTAACCACAGACCTTAATTATCATAAACGTAGCAATAAGGCAAATATTCAGAAACCAGGCTGATATAAAATTTTAATAAAATGTGGCTATATTGGCATACATATTAAATAATTGCAATATAAATATAAATGGTTAAATTTCTTATATCTGCTTTTATTATTTTTTCCCCTGCCATTGAATCTTTGAAATATCTTATATTATGTATTGTTACAATGTAATAAATACAATGACAGAAATAAGGTAATAATTTAGTACTGTCATATTGTCATCTTTTACATAGTGGTGAAATGAATGAAGTGCTGATGATACATGTAATACCTGAGATGTCATGCAGCGTTTAGTATTATTTATACTGATTTCATTATAGTATTTGTAAATATTTGCTTGTATTTTCATTTTAGTTTATTTTTTTGTAATGCACTTTTGTCACTTTCAATTGTTTTTAAATATTTATTTGAATCTAACTTTAATGTTTATTAGTTTTTAAAATAAGTAATTTTAGTACTTCAGCTTAAACTTGTTTCAGTAATTTTGTAAGTTTTTCTCTTTTCCTTTTTTTTCTTTCCATTTATTATTTCAGCTTTATTTTAATTACTAAAACTTCTTGTTTTATTAACTTTCTTATCATCAAGAATAACAACATCAGAAGAACATACCTCAAGATATCAAACTTAACTTATCTAGACAAAAGACCAACACAGCAGGTACAGTAAATATTTCTTTTTAATACTGTCACAGCAGTTTTTACATTGGGGGAAACAGGGAACAATTTGCAGTCTCTTAATAAAAACACACTTCCTCACTGAGGCCACACACACATACAGATACAAAGGTTTATACGGAGCCTCGCACATGACATGTAAGAAAAAAAATTGTAGGCTAAATCGTGTGCACGATTTACTATTTCGTTCCCTCGATTTATAAATTGTGCACACGATTTACTTATTTTTTTCTTGCGTGTCATGTGCAGGGCTCCGTAGATTTATCCTTATGTGGCAAATTTCTTTTGTTTGATGGGTGCAGGTAACTGAGCGGCGACGTCCTCTAGAGGGCGCTCAACCACCACCAGAGACTGATCCGACATCAGCTCAACACACAGGATATCCTAAATAACAGAAAGAGGGTAGTATAAAAAAAATTATCCAAAATTTTAGAAAATAAAAAAATAAACCTGTATGTGGCTCACACGCACCTTGAAGTTCTTGCAGAGTTTAAAAGCATGGCTGTGAGATTTCCTCTGCTCTTCTGGGAGGCTCTTCAGAGTCAGCTGATTGTAGAACTGAGTTTTATCATCAGGCAGTGGCTAGAAAAGGAACAAACATAAAATAAAACTAATACATTAAAAAAAAATAAATAAATTTAACTACCAACATTAGAAATATTAGCCTCTTAACCATGTAAACCAGTGTCTGTCTCACCAGGCTTTGGTCAATGATGCAGATCATGTATGTATCATGCAGGATAACATGGGATGGATTTTGTGGATTGAACATCACATTGAGACACGGTGTGTCTCTTTCCAACCAGAGGCGATGAAGGCCCTTCCTCTGCACCGTTCTGCTCCAATCCGTGTACTGTTTCTGCTCTATGGAATACTCACACATCTGTGGTGAACAAGAACACATGAGACCAAGAAATACAATCAAACCTACTTCGTCACCCTTACGCTATTCAATAGAGGTTGTGATAAAAGCTCAGTGATTACCTGTTGATCTGCATACATCATGAACAGACAGTTTGTTGTTGGGTGAATGCCCATGGCGGTGACAGCAGAACTGTATACAGGAACTGTGCAATGAGCCTGAAACATATGAGGTCGTTGTTAATCATCCATCTTCTGTCAAATGTTTACATAAGGTTATACAAACACTGTGGTCGTATAACACACCTTCCGTGTCTGCAGGTTGTAGATGTGAACATCGTGGTCACTGCTTGCAGAGGCCAACCATTTGCCATCCTCACTTGTAGCTAATAAGTGAATGGCCTGATGGGAACCTGGAGGAGGACAAATGATTTTTGGAAAGTTTTTGGAGGAACTCTCTTATACTTCTGCATTTACTTGATCAAAATACAGTAAAATAGTAATAATGTGAAATGTTGCTGCAATTTAAAATAACAGTTTTCTATTTTAATATCATTACTCCAGTTTATGAAAACAGTCGTGTTGCTTAATATTTTTGGAAATTGTGATTCTTATTTATTTTTCAGGATTCGTGAATGAATAAAAGTTCAAAAGAACAGCATTTATTTGAAATATAAATCTTTTGCAACATTACATGTAAATGCTTTTACTGGCATTTTCAATCAACTTAATGCAACCTTGGAAAATAAAGTATTAATTATAAAACTAACATTTTCACACCAAAACCCTATAGTCCTCTCACCTGACTTAGGTTTAAGGGTGCCCACAAACTTGCATCCTGCTTGGCTGAGAGAAACTAAGTGCACTGATGACTGTGTGGAGGCGGAAATCAAATGGGAGGAGTCTGAGGAGAAGCAAAGCTGATTGGCTGAGCTTAGTACCTTTGGAAGTTTGGATATCTGAAAGAAGAGAAAAAATTATGTTGGTCTACTATTTAATCAGTTTTCATCTGAGGTCATCAAATTCTTCAAATTCAACGAAAATCTACGCATTTCTTTAGCATGCATCAAAAGCATGTAATGTGTTTTCATGCAGCTCTGTGGAAATCTACAGTACCTTGGTGATGCTGATGTTGTTATTGTCACAGTGTAGCCTGTAGAGCCGTAGACTGCTGGCTGTGGAGTACACAATCCATTCTCCACAGGGAGACACGGCACTGCAGTGGATATGATCTTCACCCTACAGATAAACATCACAGCTCAATCATTTCATTCATTTCAGCACCACTATGGATGTCACAACTTCCAATTTTTACAGATTACTTTGATATATAGATATTCTGTGAAATTATTTTAATCAATTTTGATGTTTAAAATGACAATTTTCAAAACAAGCACTCTACCTTCACTTTCAAATGAAGCAGCTTCTCTGGATTTCTTTTTACAAATAAACTGCTTCCTGGTAGGCCTGACAACAGAAGAAACAATGGTTAACAACACAAAAGAAATCGGCATTTCATACAAAAGTCAACACGAGAAATTATGTGTTATCAGTCAAAAGTCTAAGAGTCTAAGACAAGACACTTGACTAAACTTGTTTCTCATCATTTTAAATATTTTCTCATTTAAAGACTTATGCTTTTCTGCTTGATATTAGTTTTATAAAACATTCCAACATGAGTTGGACCAGAAATAAAAAGTATGGGAATGTTGTATAAAAGCATTTCAGAATGAATGTCATGAAGACAAAGCTAAAAATGAACAAAGGCTGCTTTTATTTGATAAAATTACAGCAAAAACAGTAATAATATGAAATATTATTAAAATAAAATTTTCTATTTTAATATATTATAAAATGCCATTTGTTACATTTGTAACGTAATACAAAAATAGTTTTTCAGGATTCTTTTATTAATGTTCAGAAGAACAGCATTTATTTGAAATAAAAATCTTTTGTATCATTATAATTGTCTTGTAATAATTGTCTTGTAATAATAGTAATAATAATAATAAATAACTGTCAGTTTTGATCAATTTATTGCACCCTTGCTGAATAAAAGCATTACTTCTCTCAGGAAAAAAAAAGAACCTTACTAACCCAAAAGGTTTGAATGGTAGTTTAATTTCCTTATTTCCACTTATGCCATTTCATAGCTTTTACAGCGGGGGAAGAAATTATTTGATCCCCTGCTGATTTTGTCAAGTCAAGTCACCTTTATTTATATAGTGCTTTTAACAATACAGATTGTGTCAAAGCACTTAACAGTATCAAATTGGAGGATAGAGTGTCAGTAATGTATAATGATAAGATTAAACACTCAATTTTCAGTTAAAGGCATTTCATTATTGAATTCAGAGATGTCATTGTCTAGCTCAGTTTAGTTTAAATAGTATCTGTGCAATCAAATCGACGATAATCACTAGAAATTAAGTGTCCCCAACTGAGCAAGCCAGAGGCGACAGTGGCAAGGAACCAAAACTCCCTCTGTGACAGAAGGGAGAAACCAAGCTCAGTCGGGGGCCAGTTCTCCTCTGACCAGACGAAACCCGCAGTTCAATTCCAACCGCAGCCATGTCAGATTGTGTAAAGGGCTTATCTGATTCCCGTGGTCTTGTCCCGATGGGCAAACGTACAAAATGCTCCAATGACAAAGAAATGATCAGTCTATAAATTTTAAATGGTAGGTTTTTTTGAACAGTGAAAAACCAAAAAAATCCAGAAAAACACATTTCAAAAAAGTTATAAATTGATTTGCATTTTAATGAGTGAAATAAGTATTTGACCCCTTCGCAAAACATGACTTGGTGGCAAAACCCTTGTTGGCAATCACAAAGGTCAGACGTTTCTTGTAGTTGGCCACCAGGTTTGCACACATCTCAGGAGGGATTTTGTCCTTATGTCATTAAGGTTTCGAGGCTGACGTTTAGCAAATCGAACCTTCAGCTTCCTCCACAGATTTTCTATGGGATTATGACTAGGCCACTGCAGGACCTTAATGTGCTTCTTCTTGAGACACTCCTTTGTTGCCTTGGCCGTGTGTTTTGGGTCATTGTTATGCTGGAATACCCATCCACGACCCATTTTCAATGCCCTGGCCCTGACGGTACATCGTCCCTTTGATGCGGTGCAGTTGTCCTGTCCCCTTAGCAGAAAAACACTCCCAAAGCATAATGTTTCCACCTCCATGTTGTGACGAGTTCGTTTTGCACGAACCGCACATAAATGAACCAATCTTACCAATCACAAGAGAGATAAAATTGACGTCACAGAAACGTAAGTGAGGATCTGTGTATAAAAGAGGAAATAGAAATGAGGAGAGGGGGCTGGTATAAGAGGCCGAGTATAATGAGGTGCCATAAAAAAGACGGTTGTGGTCAAGAGTGAGTGGCGTTTGTTGAGTTAGTGGCATGAGAGTTTAACAGCGGCAAGCAAAACAAATACTTGCCGTACTTCGGATCCTTCCTGGTAGCCTACAGACTGCGGGGCTTGGCCGGTTCTTGGGGCAGAGCATTGCCGGTTCCTGTTCCTGGTGCGGACGAGGAGTTGTTAACCAGTTTGGTCTGACTCGCGGATCTGACGCTGACGCAGCCTGCGTGTGGTCGAATCTCATGGCGGGGTTTTTTCCCAATCCAAGGTGTGTTCCGTGTTTCCTGGACAAAGTCAGCGTATCCGCTGCACTTTCAGCTCTTCTCACTACACATGCTGATTTCAACAAAGACTCAGGTACTCTCTAAACTCACGTCCTCCTCTTCGACTTCCTACAAGTTTCCCTACGCAGCCGTTTGGTAGCGTTTTGCACACATACATTACACACGAACAACGCGCAAACATATACAAATTTGTTGTTGTTTTCTTTTGAAACTGATGATTTTGAACTCATGATTGGTGAATACTGTGATCATTGAAACTGAGAGTCCAATATTGATATGTTTCTATGAAGTTTCCTTCTGTGACAAACTTTCGATTCATGAACTAAATAAGTTGATGCTACATCTGAGGACTCTGTTTAAGTGTGACCGTGTTAATCATTGTGCAAACTGAATTGTTTTTGTGATAATTGAACAATATTCATTACAATTTCACCTCTACACCTTTGAATGTTATGATTCTTTTATTTTGTGTTGACATTTTCTTTCGGTGTGTGTAATTGGTGGTTTCAGTTATCCTGGTTTAAAGTTGGAAATTAATTCTAATTGGTAGGTTAAATTCTATCTGGCGCCCGAATCTAGAAGATAAACTGTAAAGGTTTAATCCAAGTTAAAATTCTTTGTTTTGGGTGGGCCACCGTTACAATGTTTGACGGTGAGGATGGTGTTCTTGGGGTCATAGGCAGCATTCCTCCTCCTCCAAACACAGCGAGTTGAGTTGATGCCAAAGAGCTGGATTTTGGTCTCATCTGACCATAACACTTTCACCCAGTTCTCCTCTGAATCACTGGCAAATTTCAGACGGGCTTGTATAATCCCTGACATCCTTGGACAGCTCTTTGGTCTTGGCCATGGTGGACAGTTTAGAATCTGATTGATTGATAGCTTCTGTGGACAGGTGCGTTTTCTACAGGTAACAAGCTGAGATTAGAAGACACTCCCTTTAAGAGTGTCCTCCTAACCTGTATAAAAGACACCTGGGAGCCAGAAATCTTGCTGATTGATAGGGGATCAAATACTTATTTCACTCATTAAAATGCAAATCAATCAGTTTTTCTGGATTGTTTTGTTGTTATTCTGTCTCTCACTGTTCAAATAAACCTACCACTAAAATTATAAACTGATAATTTCTTTGTCAGTGGGCAAACTGATCAGCAGGGGATCAAATAAACAATTTTCCCACTGTAATTACTTTACTATTTTTCTAAAATACTAATTGTAAAAAATGATTAGGAGTTTCCAAACTTTTAACTGGTATTCTATATCAAGGATCACATGGAATATCATTCTCACCTTTTCCTTCACTCTCCCCTAGTCTCCAAAGCTCGAGATGACCAGGGTACTGGAAAAGCATCAGGCCTGACTTCCTCGCACAGGACACCAGTCTCCTCTGCACAAAAAGTCCCTCCCATCAAGAATCAACTACAAACATGTTGCCTATGTGAAAGTCACAATTTCACAATACTCACATGTGGAAAGTGAATCTTCCTCAAAGCCGATGCAGCTGACCTCACTTCGATCTTGTCCAATAAAGGTCTCACGACCAGCTGTGCATCCATACCTGAGACGAGAATGCTCGTTTAAACTATTTTAAACAAAAATACTTCAGTCATATGATAATGTGTGTGATGGAGTGAGCTGTGTTTGAATCATCTAGGAATAAACTCACCTCCTGAAACCACAGCCGTCGTGATCTCCTCCACAGCTCTGATGTCATGCGTGTGGTTCTTAAAGGTTCTGGTTCTGACCCATTCTTTGTCATCCTTTCCCAAAACCACAGAGACGAACTGGAACTGTACCACAGTTCCTTCTGATGTCCCGGCAACAAGGCTGTCCTCATTCTGTCATTCAAGAGGTACAATAAGATAAGATGTTATCATGTTCGTATTATTAAAGTATGTCTTGTATTCTATTATGAGAAAGATTTCAGGTTTGGAAAAATTAATTTATTTTTAATTTTTTAAAATAAATTAACACTTTTATTCAACAAGGACACTTAAATCAAAGTTGGCAGTAAATATTTTTAATGTTAAAAAGCATTCCTATTTCTGCTTTTAAACACGTTATTAATCAAAGATTCAAGAACACGGTTTCCACAAAAATATTTAGCAGCGTAACTTTTTTTTAACATTGATAATAATAAGAAATGTTTCTAGAGTACTAAATCAGCATTTTAGAATGATTTCTGAAGGATCATGTGACACTGATGAGAATTCAGCTTTGCCATCACAGAAAATACATTACATTTTAAAGTATATTCAAAAGGAAAATTGTATAAACTGTAATATTTCACAGTTTTACTGTTTTTACAGTATTTTTGATCAAATAAATTCAGCCTCTGAGAGTAGATCGAAAGAGTTGATCAAATAAATACAGCCTCTCTTTCAAAAACCTTAAAAAATATCTTGACTTAATGAAGTTTTGAGCAGTAGTGAATAAAGTCATAAACGTGAAACTGTAACATTTGCTCGCAAACACGCAGCATTTTTCTCACCTGAGAGACTGATAATGCCAGCACATCACATTTTGTGACATTATGGCTTTTGATCAGTGTACCAGTTTGATCATCCCACAATTTGACCATTCCCACAGAGTCTCCACTGATGATTGTCCCATCCGAGAGGTAGACCACACCCCACACCACGCACTCCTTACTTTGGGATGTCCCGACCCCTCTGTCAGCCAGCATCCTGTGTATAGAGTGGCCTAGAAAACATATTAAACACTTGATTACATTAATATTTTCCAGTTCTACTACTAACTCTTCATAACTGACTACAGTAATGCATTCTGGAGGAATGACGCCGTTTACCTGTCTCTACATTAAATATCTGGATCATATCAATCATTCCAGCTGCAATTTTGGAGCCTGATGGGTGCCAGGACAGAGAGATGATGCGGCCTATAGAACAGGTAATCAGATGTTCAGTTTTTTAAAAATACAATAACAAATCATGACATTCATCTGAAAGTTTCAAATATGACCACAATCTTACTTTTTTGCCTATCCAGATTTCTCTCAAACTGTATTTTGTCTTCATTCACTTCAAACAGTTTCACAGTTCCGTCTTCACAACCAACCTACAAAAAGGTAAAAACACAAAAACTGAACAAGCTTCTTTTTCTGAAGTACACTTAAACTTACATTAAACAGTACTTACGACTGGAGTATAATTAACAAGAATGTAATATTTATTTACAATTAAATTGATTTTAAATGCAAACAACTGAAGTTGAAAAGTGATAATTAAGAGTGATTAATAAGAGAAAATGTACTCTCTTTAAATACCATTAAGTGGTGTTTTTATTTATATTATTTTATTTATAATATGCAAGTAAGGCTTTTTTACATATAATTTTTAGATTCGAAGTACACTACAAGTGCACATTCAATACAATTATGCATACGTCTTTATCACAAGTGTTTCCTTGCATTATCTTACCTTAAAATAAGCATTTGTTTTTAAATTGATTTCACTATCTAATGCAATGACATTCATACATTAACTGTGGCTGATTTTTGTTACTGTACACATAGTAAACATACCGCTAAGTGTGTTCCTTGTTGATTGCCTGTAATAGTCCAGATTGGCCCTCCATATGCATCTATGGTGTATTTCACTTTCTGGTTTGTCAGGTCATACTCGGTTATTCCACCGTTTAGTCCTGCACTGAACAGACGCTCCCCAACCCAGGACAGACCTTCAGTCCCACACTGCTCTCTGCCAGGGATGATCTGTGGACATTAGAAACATAATTAAGCATCTTTAACAAACTGTCTGCTGATCAAAAAACATTTTATCACAGTAGCTCTGGTCCCCAAAACTAAGACAGAGCTGTCTTATGAGCATCAATTTGATAAATATGACTGAACGTACCTTTTCTTGGAAAAATCTGTCTGAACAGTGGAAAACCTCCACTGATCCATCAATCCTCGCCACAGCCATCCTTTCAGTATCTCGATTGAAAGCCAAGGCTCTTATTCCCGACGGAATATAGTCAAAGAACCGAACGCGGTGAACTTTAAACTCCCCCATCGCTGATCTGAGACCTGTAGACATCATGAGAACATTGTTTTAATCAAAGAAGAGTCTGCTATTTTGATCAAATAGTTGAATCAGTGCATAACGTTACTGGTCACTACAGAGATCCCGAACAACATGAGGAGCCTAGATGTTTCTATAACTGCAAATGTAACGGTTTATATATCATAATTTGCTAATTTATTTGACAATTCGACTAAGCGCATCATGTTTTGGCTTGTCTCTGAAAATGTCTTTCTGAAGTTAGGTTAACTATTGATTTAGGTGGCACATACAAGCCGTATGACCCGAGAAAAACAGAATTCAAATTCAAAACGACAATCTCTTTCCTTACCTTCTTTACTTATTTATTACTTTCTTTCAGATGTTTTACCACTCAGAAGCAGCGCACACGTTGAGCTGCAAGATACACCACGTTGGTTACCCCTGACCCGGAAGGGAAGCTTCCTAAAAAAAAAAAAATAAAGGTCCCGCGAAAAAATAAAACAGACAGTATAATATTGTTTCGATATTATATTAGTGCATTATGGCAGTTAAAACTATAATTACAATGTAGCTACAATTTAATTACACAAATAAGCTTTAGAATCAAAGTTACGTGTGTGAGTGTAAAGATATAGAAACGTTAACTTTATTCAGTTTTTGTTAAATTGCAAATATTACACATATAAAATGTATAACAATATATGTTTTAACAATCCGTATGTATAATATATTTTAAACCACTTAACTTACAAACAGTCAAATCGAGGGTGAAAAAAAGAAAAAAAAATAACTACAAAAAATAATATAGCTACTATTACGTAAATCTTATACGTTAGTAAATCTTCTTCATGATAATCAGTGAAGTTTAAACGTAGCCTACTTCCCATAAAAGTGAGAAGGGTCTTAAACACTATATAGTTTACCCTAATTAATAAATGTATGACAACAAAATAACTGAATAAAGTTGGTTTCATGAGAGTTATTACAGAAGGTCCTATTTATATATTTACCTTTTTAAATTTATGTAAATAATGATTTGTAAATAAATTTAAAGGAGATTTCTTTCTTTAGCTGAGCTCAGACACCGCAGTACCACACCATGTATATACACATGAACATGACACAGATATATTTTGTCAAATGTTTTATTTGTAATTACAAGGCAGTATATGCAGCACCAGTTTCAAATAATTTGCTTTACTGAAAGCTGTATTGTGGTTTATCCCACTCGTCAGACTCGTATAGCTTATCAGAGAGCAGTAGAGTAAAACACAGACCTGCACAATGAGTAAACAACAACAACCACAGTTATTGATTGGAGCACCATATGAAAAACAAATAGCTTGCAGTGATAGAGCACAGCTGGAATTTAACTGTTTGCTTGGTTATGGTGAGCTAGTTGAGGCAAGCACCTAAACACATGAAACAAGGTTTTGAATTTTTTTTTTTTTTAACTTCAAAGGAGAAACATAGTTGTGTGATATGGAATTGAAGTCTTTATGGAGCACTTCTGTACCAAAATTTAAATCCACACAATAACTGAGAGTAGTAAGCATACATTAACTAGCTGTTTTTGGTATTTAAAGTGAAAAAAAGTTCAGACTCAGCAGCATAAAAAACACACAAAATATCTTCCTTTAACACAACTCACATAGTTAATTCTGCTTTTTACCCAAAGTAAGCATATGTAGAAGACATATTATTGTATAAGTTCTTTGATACTTTCTGTGGTCTGTTTTTGGCTTTTATAAGAGGTAGGAAATTTTAGCTTTGCATTTCTGTCACTCCACCTTAAGCACCTAAAAAAAAAAAGAGCACTAGATTTGAACCGATCTCTGGTTTACGCTGAAGAGAAAGGCTTGTGCAGTTCTGTTGGATTTGATGGTTGGGGTTCAGGTATAAGGGTTAGCGGTTACTGGTTACTTCAGTCCTCCAAAATGGAACCTAAATGAGAAAAAAGTGCCTCTTTAATACATTAAATCACAAAAAAGTTAGGATTCAGTGGTGAAATTCAACTCACCTGTCTCAGCCCAAATGCTTGTGCTGATTTTTCTCATAGCTCACTGCATTGTTGGAGTTACTTCCTGAAGAATAAAGATTAAATTCATTGTCATTCTATTAATAATGGCTGCTTTTATTCTTCCCTTTCCTACAGCTGAAACACAAAATAAATTGGTGGTCGTACTAACCTAAATAATCCTTGTAATCTTTGAAGGACTTGTGTCTCAGGCTACGTCCATCTAGAGGGAGAACAGTTAAATGTGTTTAATATTTTTATTTAAATATACTAATTATGCAATCTACTGTTGAATGTGTGAATGTAAGCTTATTTAGATGTTTTCTGAAACAATGTTTATAACCACCATACTATATAACCTACACAATGCATAACGTGTGAGTGGATGGAGTGATGGATGTATGAATGAAAGTTTGGATGAAGGAGCCCCTTCAGACCTGAGTTTCCACGCTGTTTGATGCACTGGCCTCGGTTTGGGATCCCAGCTGAGGGGTTTCCCGGGTTGATAATGTGGCACTCGTAACCAGTTGGGCAGAGCAAAGGTTCATCTCCATCCTCTGTGGTGCTGCAGGCCTCAGCTACACATAAAGACAAGTTACTGCTGTGTTCCACTATGTACATCTATGTTCAAGCAACTACCAGTGTGTTATGATACACAATATAATTTATTGGTTTAAGCACCAGAATGTTTTATTGCGGGCAAAGTGTTCATGTAAACCTTGTGTTTCATACTTGGTTCAGTAATAATAGTAAACCACCTACAGATGGCAGTGTTGGATTAATTTAACAATGTCCTTACTACCTTTCTGAACATGTCGGTTGTGTTGCTGTCTACGCAGGGTCAGAAAGCTCATGGATTTCATCAAAAATATCTTAATTTGTATTCCAAAGATGAACGAACATGAGGGTGAGTAATTAATGACAGAATTTTCATTTTTGGGTAAACTATCCCTTTAAGTAATAATAGTGAGGGGTCAAGGTTGTGCTGGTCAGCATAGGCCAGTTAGATCCTTCTGGATAGTTTTCTCCAGGTATTATACAGTCAAAACAAAATTTATTCAGACACCTTCTACATTTCTCACATTATCACAGTTTAGAAAATGGAAATACAATATGACAAGAACTCTTAGAACAAGAACTTAAGAACAGTTAAACTGTCAGAACAATTTCATCTTGATAATGTCAGATAGCTTTGATAGAAAGGTATGTAATGAATTAGATCAGCTGTTAAATTTAACTACACTATTAGATTATACCAATTTAGGTCAACCAATTACCAAGCAATGCTTAATTTTGTTCAGTCTGGTGTGTAAAAAGGTCGCATTAGCAATTAAAGAAAAAAAAAAAACACATGGTCAGGTCTCCAATTTTTTATCAGTTTTACTTCTAGTCCACTGTATGAAGAATGTTTGTATATAATATGTATAATATGTTTACTTTATTTTGCTATCCTCATTTACATAAATGAACTATAGTGCCCTGCACCCACTAGTAAAAAAAAAAAAAAAATATCAAAAATTATATCTGGTGTCTGAATAATTTTTGGTTTGACTGTATATATTTGTAAGTCCTTGAGAAGAAGGAAAGGAGTCAGCTGAAACCCCTTAACCCCTCAGATTTAAAATGAATATTTAAATAATTTAACAACATTTAAATAATTAACAGTCAGTTTCTGAACAGCAGTTCAGATTTCTCTGATGGAGGCTAATGGTCACATAACATGCAGATAAGCAAATAAAATGTTTATATATTCTAAAATACTTAATTTTTATTATTTTATTATTATATGTTTAATTTGGAATTGTTTATATTTTTCTTTGATTATGCATTATATTTTTATGATTTAAGTATTGATTTGCTTTTCATGAAACCTCCTGCAGTTCTCTCACAAACCCCCATTTGGAAACTTTAATACATTATAATATAATGAAATATTTTCGATTTGTCAGAATATGTGGCTACTTTTAACCTGCTGTCTATGAAGAAAGATACGTTTTGCTGTCAGATGTAGGTGTACTTACAACTTCTACTAGAAGGAGCCAAATGGATCTTGTTAACCAGCCAAACCTGGCAGGACAGTTGCTAATGAAGAGCCTGGGACTGTGCGCGCTCTTGTGGTGCCATCAGCCAATCAGCATTGTCATGAGGTGTCGGCATGCCAATGCGACTTACTATATACATCCTCAGTGCTAATTTAGACTGCTGACTGCAGAGATTAACTGTATAATAATTTCATGATAATTGCTTATTTTTTATAGATTTTTAGATATGAATAAGCCTCAGGGTAGTTGGGGTTGCTCCAAGTTGAATTTTTGATGGGAATGAAAACAACACTGTGAGGGATAGAAGTACAGTCTGTTCAATGGATTGAACATACCAATTCTATTAACTGCATTGAAGACTTTCAGTACACAAAACTCCAGAAAACAGCTTTGAAAGCTGTTCCATGTGATCTAGGACCTTTACACAGCACATGCCATCGTAAATACTGTAAGTCTATCCCTCAAAGCCTTGTTTTCATTTGTGGAAAAGTCAATATGGCGTCTACCGTGACTAAGGTCTATTAAGGGTTTTTATTATTGCTCCAAACTACATTTAATGGTGAGTCAGTATACAATCATTGATTAATTGATACCCACCCTGCAGAACTTCTTCTGGCCCATCTAAAAGCCAGCCGTTCCCTCCTAACCACCGCGGCTTGGGCTGCACCAACCAGTCCAGCACTGAGCAATAAGAAATCAATACACAATATCAGTATGGCTAAATGCACTCATGATTCACCGTATACACATCCAGCTGAGTAACTCGCGCCTCACGAGAGGATCAATTCATTTTAAAATCCATTAGCACTATGCCTTGTAGAAATGCTAAACCGGATATGTGTGTCTGTTGCATGTACTGATTTCAGAGCAGATCATGGTATGTTTTCTCACCGGGTGGAGGTTGCACTGACTCCAGGCAGGCGTAGATGCAGCCATTGTAACAGCACCGTTTGTGTCTCTCACACTCAGAATCGGACCGGCAGCCCGGCACCTCACAGGCTCGCTCGGGCAGCATCTGCGGTGGCGGAGGACAGCGGTCGTTCTTCTGGTGCTGAGCGGTCTGAGGATGGTTGGGGTACTCATAGTCCTGACAGATTGATAGATAACATATGTAAGGGTATATTATCACAATTTTTTTTATGTTTTTGAAAGAATAATAATATTGTGACAAATGATTACATCCTTTCTGAACACATGTTTAAATGTTAATTATTCCTGTGATGCAAAATAGAATTTTCAGCATTACTACTCCAGTCTTCAGTGTCACGTGATTCTTCAGAAATCATTCTAATATGCTGATTTGGTGCTCAAGAAACAGTTCTTATTTGAAAACAGTTTTGCTGCTTAATATGTTTTTCGAACACATGATATACTATGTTTAGTATACAATAATGTTATTCAGCAAGGATGCATTAAATTTATCAAAAGTAACTGAAAGCACATTTATATTGTTACAGGAAAACATATATTTCAAATAAATGTTGTTTAAAGAACTTCAGGAATCCTGTATTATGGCTTTCACAAAAACATTTCAGCAAAAACGGTTTTCAACATTGATAATAATAACAACTGTTATTAATAATTAAGCACCAAATCAGTATATTAGAATGATTTCTGAAGGATCATGTGACCTGAAGAGTACCTGGAGTAATGGCTGCTGAAAATTTGGTGTGTTCACACCTATCTTGTTTGGTTCGATTGAATCAAACTCAAGTTCGTTTCCCCCCTTTGGTGCTGATCTTTTGGGCAGGTGTGAACACAGCAATTGCACTCGAGTGCGGACCAAACAACCGTACCGAGACCCAGCTGAAGAGGTGGTCTCGGTCCGCTTCCAAATGAACTCTGGTACGGTTGAATGGATAAACCAATGAATGGATGACCTTGAGCACACGTGTGGTTTTGTTTACAGTTTCTGGTTCACTTGCAAAAAGGGCAGTGTGAAAGCGAACCGCACCAAACCAAAAAAAAAAAAATCAACATTGTATTTGGTCCGGACCAAGGCAAGTGAACTAGCGGACTTTCCTGGTGTGAACTTTGCCTTCACAGAAATAAATGTAATTTTAAAATATATTCAAACAAAAACTTATTTTAAATTGTAATAATATTTCACAATATTATTGTTTTACTGGGTTTTTGATCAAAAAATTGCAGCCTTGGTAAGCATAAAAGAAAACATTTAAAGATCTCAATTATTCCAAACTTTTGTCCACTCCTGTGTGTGTTATGTATATTATTTTAAAGCTTCCACCAAGAAAACAAAAAAAACTTGTACAAAACAATCGGCCTAATCGAGAACATTGGTTTCAAGTTGGAATATCTGTCTGATATACAGTTCCCATGGATGACATCTATAATAGCCTGTGACACAGTTTTCTCTTATTTAGCAC
Organism: Onychostoma macrolepis; assembly: GCF_012432095.1. NCBI lineage: Eukaryota > Metazoa > Chordata > Actinopteri > Cypriniformes > Cyprinidae > Onychostoma > Onychostoma macrolepis. The sequence goes on along the minus strand of NC_081172.1, from coordinate 9,128,110 downwards.
TGTTAATATAACAGGTACACTGTTCAGGAACATAATACCTCTCACAGAGATGCTGGGTTAGAAAAAAAGGCTTTTCATCCAAGTCTGGGCCTTTCTACTCTGGTTTTCTTTCTCCCTTTCTTCCTCCCATGGGTTCTTCAATGGGCTCATAGATCTGCCTGAGCCAGGTTTCAGTTTGCACCAGAGGTACTGTTTAGGGGTGCATTTTGTTCTGAGAGACCTCCTCCATTCTCTCGCTCTTGGTTTTCTTTTTACGTTTCAACACTACTTAAGCTCATCAGTTCTCTTGCTACTCTGTTGAAACTCCAGAACAGAGCTGTTTAGAATGCAGACACGCATCAGCTGGTATTCAGCACTTCATTCTTCTCCACAGAGCCTTTTATTAGGGCCCAAGTCGAAATGTGGCTGTGATTTTGTTTACTAATTAAATTATGGGTTTGTGAACTGCATGCATCTTAAAAACTCAGCATGTTCACTTGGCAAGTCTGGAGCTTTGCTTTCGAACAAACTGTTAAAATAAAAGCAAATGTCTGGCATAAGCCCATTTGCCCCGTTGTTTTTGCAATTAGGCTAGATTCAATTTTATTTTCTTTTTACAATGTACAAGAAAAATGAAATGCAGTTATCATTTAATATATTCACTACCACTTAAAAGTTACTAAAATCTTACCAAAAATGAAGTTAGTAAGATTTTTGAAATAAGCCTCTTTTGCTCACACAAAGGCTGCATTTATTTGATCAAAAATACAGAAAAGAAAAGTAATATTGTGAAATATTATTACAATTCAAAATAATTGTTTTCTATTTTAATATATTTTAAAATGTAATTTATTCCTGTGATGAAAAAGCTTCATTACTCCAGTCTATAATGTCACATGGTCCTTCAGAAATCATTGTAATATGCTTATTTGCTGTATGTAGATATTTTGTAAATTTCCTAAAAATAAATAAATAATAATTATATATATATATATATATATATATATATATATATATATATATATATATATATATATATATATATATATATATATATATATATATATCAAAACTTAATTTTCAATTAGTAATATGCATTTCAAGGACTTAATTTGGACAACTTTAAAGGTGATTTTCTCAATATTTTGATTTATTTGCAGATTCAGATTCCAGATATTCAAATAGTTGTATATAGCGTCCTATTCTAACAAACCATAAATCAATGGAAAGCTTATTAATTCATTCAGCTTTTCGGTTTTGTGGTCCAAGGTCACATATATAAACCTGTCTTTCTTTGATACCTTCATGAATGTATCTGTTGCATAACAGAAATGCAACTCATGAAGTTTAGATCAATATTTTATGATTTATCACTGCCGTCAACATGACAGTAATTCAGCGTGCTGTTTTACCAGTGCTGACAATAAAAATATCAGTGACTGTTAAGATCAGTCTGCCTTTGCTTATCTAACATACAGATTATATTTTCCCAAGTGTCTCTGGATGAGGCCGAGAGGAAGTGGTAGTGTGCTCTTCCTGTCTGGAATAGGTCCCCTGATGCTGCGTAGTATATGACTTTCTGCTTATCTCTCCTAGATCCTCTGTTCCTGCATAGAAGATATCAGTAGCTTATATAACAGTTTCTTCCAGTCCTCTGATTGTTGATCAGGCAACAATACTGATACTTCTATTAACAGCACAGGAACTTTGTTCGTTTGATGCTGTGTTTTAACACACGTGTAAGCAACATACTGTAAAAGAGATCTATACAGAGTGTGGACCCAAAATCTATATTTTTTTCTCATTTTTTCTTTCATGTTTGGGGAAAAATGCCTGCACAGTTAACTAAGAGCAGCCTGGGTTAAGAACTGCAAAATTACACTCCCTCACCCTCCAAGGAGCCACAAAATATCCTTCATTTCCCATTTAAATGCTCCACCCTGTTACTGCTCTACATCCTTCAGGTTCACTGACTTGAGGCCCCTAGTATGGACAATAAGATTTGAACTAAATACATGTTGACATACTTAGCACTCTGTAGTGTGGTCTTCCAAGCAATCATTAAGATAATTACGAGAGGAAAACTAAAGAGCCCCCTTTCCTCTCTCTCTCTCCAAGTTCCACCAGTGAGCTGTGATTTAAGTCTAGACGTCTGCACGTTCATTTCCTGCCGAGTTCTGGGTATTTTACAGCTTCTTAGGTGCTTCGGTGACTTGGCTCAGTCTGAAGTGAGTGGAGTGAGTAGGACGGGACTTGTAGATGATTGACAGATCTAAAGATGGAAACAGAAAGCTTGATGAGGGGCAGGGTGAAGGTCACTCGTTTCAGTCTTTCACCTCTTTTCCTGATAAACCCTGATAAATTACAGTAATCCCTGAACTCTTTGAAGAAATGTAGCAGCCCCTTCATTCAGTAAACTATATTTGTTAGAAACATTATTTTCCTTCCCCTTAAATTAATTGTAATAGGCGTTGTTTAAATTAATGGTAAAGTGCATTATGTAGTGTCAATCAGACACAAATTGAATCTTTAGAAATAAGTCTTTAATGAAACATTCACGTATTTTATCTAAACATTACAAAATAAATGTGTTGTGTTGTTGAACGTGGTCTCCTCAGCTGACTGGGATTACTGTTGAACCCTCTCTGCAACAGAACTCATGACTGCTGTTCAACTGCTTTAGCCTGATCTCATGTTGGATATTAGCTAGATTTGAAACACCACAATGCTTCCCTAAGAACTTACACTATAACTTTTGGTAAAAACTCATATTTTTGGTCATATTTTATCACACCCGAAGCGTTACAGAAACCTCCCCATCTGCCCTGTCTCTCAAGTGCCACATAAATATTTCTCTGAATATAAAATATTTAATATCATATGATGCTAATACTTATATAAAGATATTGACTGCCTAAATGGCTTCCATGTAGTACATTTTTGTTATTAGCTTGTAGCTTGATAAACTACAGTTTCAAATGAGCTTCTTTAACACAGAATGATGAAGTTTCTCATAAGTTCCAGGGTGTTAATTGAATCATTTAAGCTGCAAAATAATGTTTAATATCTTACAAAAGTTCTGTACGGTTTAAAACATTAACACTATCCAGACTGAAATAACCTGCCATGAAAGCAGACACTGCAATCTTTGATTTAGAGTCTATGAGCAAATACAACCTGAAAGAGGATGACAGACACTTCACATCACCTCAGGAGGTTGTTGACAAGTAGCTCTAACACATCTGTCATCATTTCTGTCAGCTTTTAAAGCGTTCTCCCTTGGCCTGTTAGTCATCACTGTGCTCAGAGATTGATGGGGTTGTGAGGGTACAGCCGAGCTGAGATGACCCCCTCACATGCCTTTACATGTTCTGCAGAAAAAAAGCTTTTTGTGACGACTATCTTTACAAAGATCAATGAGAAATATTTAGCTTTATAACCATACCTTTGTACTTTAGCAACGCAAACCCTCATGGATTGACTACACTGTGATTCTGATTCTGAGGTATTCACGAAAGCCTGAAATGCTCAGCCACAAGCATTTTTACCAAACACAAATGCTTTGAAAGGATAAACAGTCCATGCTTCGCAGTCACGAGTGAGCTGGGAGCCAGTTGGACTGCTTCAGGCCCACCCAGAAAATCCAGCTCAGCAGAATGCTGGCTCAACCCCACTTTCTCTCTCCCACAACAATACTGTTACAAAACCCCGAAAGTGAGGCACAGCTCACCTACTTCTCTGACCCCTGTTATTGCTGTTTTTCTTAGAGAGAGGTCACATCAGTGGAATGATCTCAATTACCCTCAATGTGAACCTAATTATGATTTATTGCTATATCAGCACTGTACTGTGTGTCTATCCATGCACCATCAGTTCACAATGACTCCGCAGAAAGAGAGAGTGAGAAAGAGAGGACAGCTAGGGAAGGAAGCAGATCTTACTTGTCATAATGTCACACGGAAAGAAAAATGAATCAATTGAAAATGAGTATAAAAGGACTTTTAAGGACAAAACCAGAAAGAAGATGTATGATAATGTAACAGAGAGGTTACTTTGGGCACGGTCCATTTCCTGTGGCATGTGAATGGATTTGTTTGTAAATCTTGTCAATCTGTAATTTCACAGTAGAGCCGTAATCAGAATGACACTGGAACTCAGTCAGTTGGGAAGGGATATCCATCCGGTGCAAATTCCATCTTGCCATCCCTTGTTAATTGTTATCAATCAAACCTATGCTTATCAGGACTAATGAGCAGAGGCCCAGAAACTTCCCGCCTGAAATCCCTCTGCCTCTGTTGCGTGCACACACACAGACACACACACACACACACACACTACATACATCTGAGTATTCAGCCGTAACCACAGCAACTCCACTGGAGTCACAGAGACACAGTGTATTCATTACGTTTTTTTCACTGTATAATGGACCTAAAAACTCTTAAAGGCTCACAGATGCCAACTTCTGCCAACACTGCCTTCACTAACAACAAAGGGCCAAAGAGTGCCACGGTATGACCATTTTCCTGCTCAAGTGTACATCAGATATCAAACTAGAGTGCATATCTGCATGCTAAATTCTTTTCATAGCATATTTGCTGCATATGGTAATCTGAAAATAAAATCATGAAAATGCATAAAAACAAAAAAACATGTGAAATGGCACCATGGTAATGCAATGGTATTCTTTGAAGTACCATGATCAAAATATTATAGTACATGAATATAGCCAAACATGGTACCATGGTAGTATATAATAAAAAAATAATACTATACACTACAATTCAATGTTTTTTTTTTGTTTTGTTTTTTTTAATTAATACTTATATTCAACAAACATTCATTAAATTGATCAAAAGTGACAGCAAAGAGATTTATAATATTACAAAAGATTTCTATTTTAAATAAATGCTGTTATTTTAAACTTTCTATTCATTAATGAATCCTAAAGAAAAGTATATCATAGTTTTTATTTTATTTTAATTTTTTTTGTAAATTTTTTATTGCAATAATAATAAAGAATACAGTATAAAAGATAACAAAGTATATCATAGTTTCATCAACATTTTTAAGCAGCAAAACCGGACTGATAATAAAAATGAATGTTCTTGAGCAGCAAATTAGCATATTAAAATGATTTCAGAATAATCATGTGACACTAAAGACTGGAGAAATGATGCTGAAAATTGCTGAAAATTTTTTTTTTTTAAATTGTAATAATATTTCACAATATTACTATTATACTTTATTTCTGATCAAATAAATGCAGCCTTGGTGAGCATAAAAGGCTTCTTTCAAAAATATTAAAAAATGGTACCAACTCCACACTTTTGACCAGTAGTCTACATTTCTTCCACTTAAAGACATAAGATTTTAATTTCAAGAAAGTGACCGCTTATCAAATAAATGCAGCCTTGCTGAGCCTAAGAGGCCTCTGGTGTCCAACACATGTGCACACACACACACACACACACACACACACTGAATCCTTACCTTCTGGTTGAGCCCCCTCTTCCTGATCATGCGTGCATTCCCTGGACCAGATGCCAACAGCAGAAAGAAACAGACCAGCAGAACCGGCACAAACCCAGTCCGGATCTGACTGCCCGGCATGGTACCACTTTTTCAGCCTGATTGTCCTTCTTCTTCTCTCCCAACAATCCTCAGACTTTTGAAGTTGTTTCCGTTGGAAGAGCTTATGTTGTGGCTTCCTCCAGCATGTATGTGCTTAAGGTGTCTCTGTCCTGTTGCAGTTACATAAATTCCTCTACAGGAGAGTTTCCAGAGCCATAAAGAGGACAAAAGCTGCAGAAAAAAAACATATAAAGAACACTACAAAAGGAGAAGTGAGAGGAGGAGAAGTCAAAGAAAAAGAAAGAGAAAAAGAAAAAGAGACAGCTATCTATGCATCGGTTATTCTGAGGAGAGGGTTAAATGTGTCTACTGACACGAAAAGCACATGGTTACTCTGAGAGAGGGAGGGAGGGAATGAGAAGAGAGGGAGGGAAAGAGGAGGACGAAAAGACAAAGTTAGGGGAATGAGATTTTCTTACACTTCCTTTGGCCAGGCATCTTTATCAAGTAATTTTATGACAAACTTGTGTCTTCATCTGGAAAATACATCTGTGAAGTAGGCCTATGCAAAAAAAAAAAAAAAGAACAGCAGAAAATCTCATATTTCACATATTTGCTTGTGTCTTAAGAAAAAAGTTATTCCTAGCACAATTATCCTGAGGTTTCCCTGTAATCTGTGCGTGTGTGTGCTCATTTGCACGGGATAAAACAAACCGGGTGAACAAGCAGAAAGAATGAAAGCATGTGGTGAATTCTGAGGAAGGGGCCACCAGTCTTTGAAAATTCACGTTCCCTCCTAAAGTAGGACATCCCGCCTCCAGCCCCACACTCTCTGTACCCTTCTGCACCCCTGCTGCAGGGGCTGAAAAAAACTAAGGAATGCCAAGTCCATTTTAACCTTTAACACCACTACTTTTACTGGATGAAGACACCTGTGAAGATTTCAGGGTTTAGACGAAATAGGCTATATATTTACTGGGGAAAAAAAAAGATTCAGGAAATTTTATTATATCCCATAGGTAAATATATCTGTTTCTTAAAATTAAATAATAATAATAATAATAATAGTATCACAACATGTGTCTGTTTATCTCATATTTCAGATTTATGTTTTCTATTAAAATGAATGGAACAGTTACAAGTGATATTAATATAGTCAGGTATTTATGCAATTTACAGAATGTACATTTGTTACAAAGCAGTAATTTGGACTTGTAAAAACACCCAAAATGGTGTGCACAGATTTGCATTGGAAGTTTATGAGGCAATGTTCTGGACGGTTTAACAGCAGAAATGTGCAGTGTTTAGGGCTTTTCACACTGTGCATAAGCCTAGGTTATAGTCGTTCTAAATTTAACCCCGACTAAAGGTAAGCTTGTTAAAAGAGGTAATTGCAGCCTTTAATCTCACATTTCGGACTATTTCTTGCAATATTTAAATTTAAGGTGTTAGATTGTTGCTGCCAACATACAGCCAATCGCGAGCCTCATATTCACGTGCTTTGTTGAGTCACGGAAACACAGCGCTTTGTATGAACAGTCTTTTCAGTGTTTGAGGTGGAAAATGTCAAATGGTGACAGAAAACACGTAGATTGAACTTACCTTTATAGTCCACTGAAAAGTCCATTCAGGTAAAACTTGATAGTACAGTTTTGATGTGCAAGGCTACAGCCAGCCAATATGTACACACATATGCATTCGTCCAATCACTGGCACAGTTTAGAGTGACCCAGGGTTAACTGTTTCAAGTGTAATTTTTTGCCCTATTTATTAATTCTTTTAGACAATTTTTGTTAGTTAAGGATAGGTAACCCAAAAAAGAAAATTCTGTCATTATGTACCCTCATGTCATTCCAAACCTGCATGACCTTCATTCATTTACAATATATTTTTGATGAAATCCGAGTGTTTTCTGACCCTGCATTGACAGCAAGGCAACAGACATGTTCTAGGCCCAGAAAGGTAGTAAGTGGTTCAAACGTAATTTTAGGAAGCTTCGAGAATACATTTTGTGTGCAAAGAAAACAAAAATTATGACTTAATTCAACAATTCAACAACAACTTCTTATCTGTGTCAGTATTCGATGCGGTTTTTATGGGTTTGAAACAACATGAGGATGAGTAAATTAATGACAGAATTTTCATTTTTTTGGTGAACTATCCTTTTAAATTATAATGCTACTGAATTACTTCATTTTACCTTCAAATAATAATCAAATAGCCTACATAAACACTAAAAGCTAAACAGCATGCCAAAATTTTGTAGTCTATTGATAAAAGTGTTTTGAAATATTGCATTCGTAATTACTAGCTAGAGTACACAGTCCTGTTTTTTTCACTCAAATTCATAAAACTTGCAGGACAAATGAATAACAAATGTTAGAAAGAATGGCTAGAGAATAAATCTGCATAAAAAACACCTGTATGGCAGGACTGCAATAAATGAAGTGAATGCACATGTGTCATCTGATGCGCAGCTGCTCTAATTCCTTTGATCAATGATTTTTATGATTTTTGTGGAGCTCTGATACAATCAGTCTCCAACCTGCTGAGGATCTGCAAAGATCAGACCAGGAACACAGCCTCACAATGAAACGAACACTTTTACAGGTGCTGGTCATATAATTAGAATATCATCAAAAAGTTGATTTATTTCACTAATTTCATTCAAAAAGTGAAACTTGTATATTATATTCATTCATTACACACAGACTGATATATTTCAAATGTTTATTTCTTTTAATTTTGATGATTAGAGCTTACAGCTCATGAAAGTCAAAAATCAGTATCTCAAAATATTAGAATATTACTTAAGACCAATACAAAGAAAGGATTTTTAGAAATCTTGGCCAACTGAAAAGTATGAAAATGAAAAGTATGAGCATGTACAGCACTCAATACTTAGTTGGGGCTCCTTTTGCCTGAATTACTGCAGCAATGCGGCGTGGCATGGAGTCGATCAGTCTGTGGCACTGCTCAGGTGTTATGAGAGCCCAGGTTGCTCTGATAGTGGCCTTCAGCTCATCTGCATTGTTGGGTCTGGTGTCTCTCATCTTCCTCTTGACAATACCCCATAGATTCTCTATGGGGTTCAGGTCAGGCGAGTTTGCTGGCCAATCAAGCACAGTAACACCATGGTCATTGAACCAGCTTTTGGTACCTTTGGCAGTGTGGGCAGGTGCCAAGTCCTGCTGGAAAATGAAATCAGCATCTCCATAAAGCTTGTCAACAGAAGGAAGCATAAAGTGCTCTAAAATTTCCTGGTCGATGGCTGCGTTGACTGTGGACATCAGAAAACACAGTGGACCAACACCAGCAGATGACATGGCAGCCCAAATCATCTCTGACTGTGGAAACTTTTCCTGAAGACATCTGAGCGTGGTGACTCTTGATGCACTGACTCCAGCTTCAGTTCTCTCCTTGTGAAGCTCTCCCAAGTGTTTCAATCGGCTTTGCTTGACTGTATTCTCAAGCTTGCGGTCATCCCTGTTGCTTGTGCACCTTTTCCTACCCAAATTCTTCCTTCCAGTCAACTTTGCATTTAATATGCTTTGATACAGCACTCTGTAAACAGCCACACCTTTCAGTAATGACCTTCTGTGACTTACCCTCTTTGTGGAGGGTGTCAATGTTCGTCTTCTGGATCATTGCCAAGTCAAGTCAAGTCAAGTCACCTTTATTTATATAGCGCTTTTACAATACAGATTGTGTCAAAGCACTTAACAGTATCAAATTGGAGGATAGAGTGTCAGTAATGTATAATGATAAGATTAAACACTCAATTTTAAATTTTCAGTTAAATGTATTTCATTATTGAATTCAGAGATGTCATTGTCTAGCTCAGTTTAGTTTAAATAGTATCTGTGCAATCAAATCGGCGATAATCGCTAGAAATTAAGTGTCCCCAACTGAGCAAGCCAGAGGCGACAGCGGCAAGGAACCAAAACTCCCTCTGTGACAGAATGGAGAAAAAAAAACCTTGGGAGAAACCAGGCTCAGTCGGGGGGCCAGTTCTCCTCTGACCAGACGAAACCCGCAGTTCAAAAGTTTATATTTCTATTTTAATTTTGTTGCAATTTCTAACAATAGTAGTATTATGTAGTTAGGTATTTTATTATATTTTAGTTATTTTGTTATTTTTGGTTGATATATCTGGAGATATATCTCTGGGGGTCATCTGGGTGTCCTTGTCTCCACTGACGATCAGGGCTGTAGACATCATCTCTTGGTGCTGATCCACCATCTGATCGGATACGGACTGAGAAACAGACTAGGAAAGAAACAGACAAATATTAGCGTAGATGCCATTCAACTTACGATGTAACGAGTACATCGTGTGTTATGGGGAGTGTTCCCGGTTCCGGTTGATCTAATTAATGCAGCCTAACAATCCTTTAACGGATTTGAATAATAGAAGCGTATTAATGTGTTATGTGTAACAGTCTTCAGTGTGTAACAAGTCAGCAGTCTTCCCCATTACTGTGGTTTCAAAGAACAAGAGATACCCAGAATTTATACTGTAGGGATGGTCATTTATTCAAACTCAAATGTAAATATTCTAATATTTTGAGATACTGATTTTTGACTTTCATGAGCTGTAAGCTCTAATCATCAAATGAAAAGAAATAAACATTTGAAATGTATCAGTCTGTGTGTAATGAATGAATATAATATACAAGTTTCACTTTTTGAATGGAATTAGTGAAATAAATCAACTTTTTGATGATATTCTAATTATATGACCAGCACCTGTATAATGATCAGATAGAGCTTTCTCTGCATCTGCTGAGTAAGTGTGAACCATGTGACTGTAAAATTCAGTCTGATGTGTGAGAAAAACCTGAGCATGTTTCTGTGCTCTAATGTTGCTCATCTTGAAAATTGCCAGTGTTTGTGAGGTTGTTTCCTTTTATTATCTGTACAACATGATTGGTGTATTGTGGAAATAAGCTTTCTTGAATATAGGGGGCTGACCTTACTGTGCTCCGGAAAGAAATACAATATATTTGCAAGAAAAAATGCTAAAAAGTTCCATTCTCTCTTTTTATGTCTCTCCCTTTGAAACAGATACCTTTGATTCTTGCAAGTAGGCGCAGGTGATGTGGGCTTGAGTGTGCGTGTTGTCAGACACTTGAATGTTACACAACGGTCTGAATCTTTTAACCAATTCTAGCAGAATTATAATAATTTTCCTGCAGGTAAATATTTTTTCAAATACACCAAAAATTGAATTTCCATATTAGAGCCACAGCAGTCTGTATCAGTTCTCATAGGTTCATACCAACCTCTCCACAGCTGTTCCTATCAATTCTGTTCAGGACAACCCCTCTCATTTGACCCCATTAAGCCCACCCAAAACAGGGCAGAAAATGAGAAAAAGAGAGAGCGAGAGAGAGGTAAAAGGAGAAGAACTACACCTCTTGGGTTGTATCCAGTATAATCCCTCCAGCTTTCCAGATTTTTCTTCTCCAACTTTGATTCCTCGCTGCTTTGAAGTTCACTCTCTCTGTAAGCAGTATGTCTCCTTTGTCTGGCTCACTGCATAGTGCATCTTTTTCATTCATAATACATATCCCACTGATATAACTTTTTATGAAACATCAAACGCCGAAGGTTAAATGGCCATAAGGATGAATAATAGACACAGTGGCCTCAAAAGCTACACTTAAAGTAATAATTTGCCCAAAAATGAATACAAAATTTCTAAATCTGCTAAAAACCTTGGAACCAGTCTGGGTTTATTGGTTGAGGTGCCATTTGGTTTGATATTTTGTTATCTAATGAGGTTTACAAGTTTTTACCTCATTGTCTGCATAGAAAGAGCACAGCCTGTCCTTTCTGGTGCAATAATATCCAAGGCTACACTTCCTAAATGTATTGAGATTGTAGAAACCATTGGTTACGATGCTTTTGGGAAATGCAGCTTACGTCTGTCTGTGTTTGCCTGTCACTGCTGAAAGGTTATGTTTGCTGAGTCTGTACATTGTCTGTTCCTATTGTAGTTTCCTAGGTTTCCAAAGAGCTGGTCACATTAATCAGGTGTTCAGCCACTTTGTATTTTCTGTTCAGAGAGAAACATTTCCAATTTGTTGTCATTGCTGTTCAATTTCTTAGGTAGTTTTCCTTTTGTCTTTATTATTAGATTGAGTCTAAATCAGTTTTCATCTTGAGGCTTCACTGAATGTTACCATCATGCATCATTCTGACCGTCTGTTTCTGGGCTTACTGCCTAACCTGGACTAAACCAAGGTCAAAGTTAAGAGGCCCGGTTTTACGGGTGGAGGGAGATATGGCTGGAGAAACGGATCTGGGATCAGTTATTCAACTTAACCCCATCAACTGTTTCCAATTACAGACTTCAAAGGACTCATCGCCTCAGCCGTGTTTAAAAGAAAGGATGGCTCAGGTCAGAAGAAAACAGCGTGAGCCCTATTTTCTCTCATTACAGCATTATTTCTTTTCTCGTTGGGATTTACTGATGGGATCAAGTGTCAAAAACTATATGTAACGGCCTATGTTGAGTTTTTGCTTGAAATGATAACTTATTTTACAGTAAAATGTCAATTATAATAAAATTACATAAAAAACTAATATAAAATAATAATAAAAGTTAAAATGATAAGATCTGTTAACTAAAACTAAACTACTAAAAATACTGTATATATAAAACAAATATAAAATAATAATAAAAGATAAAATGATAAGATCTGTTAACTAAAACTAAACTACTACAAATAAAAAAAACTGCAGAAATATATATAGTTATATTTCTCATATAACTATAAGAAAATCAGAAATGAAACTAAATAAAAATAAGCCGAATTTAAAATACTACAATTCCTAAAACTGAAATAAAAATAAATTAAAGCTAAGTAAAAATATGAAAACTTAAAACAGGCAAAAACACATTATAAAATGATTAAAATATGAATAAATACTAGTATATAAATATACTACACTAAAAACTCAATACAGTGATGGCTTGTTTCCTTGTGTGCATGTGTTTGTGTTTAGTTTACTGTTAATACTTACATGTTAAAATAAAGGACAACAAGTTAAAAGATAATATAAGGGAAAGTCAAAACTGTGCATGTGAACAGACTAAAATGTGAAGAATTTTTCATTTGTATGCCTTATTGTCTAGCATAATGTTTGCTTTCTCAGATTCATGGGAAGTAACAAGCATATTGAATTTTATTTCTGTTATTTTCTTTTTTTTTTTTTCCAGTTTGAAAAGCCATTTATCTGTGATACACACAGACCAGCATGCATAAAACACATCAAAGTGCAGATGTTGGGAACAGATTATTGTGAAGAGACGAGAGATGAGAAATATGCTTTGATATCTTATAAAGATGGTTTGGCTTTGAACGGTTACCGTTTCATCACACAGTGTAAACAGGAAAGATCTAGACACTACTATCTATCGTGTGGTTTTCTTCAGCAGGATGTGCCTGTGTTTTTAGTCTATGCCTTCAGAAAGACGTTTATCTCCCACAGATCCAAGATCAAGCTATTGTAAGATGTTTTTTTGCAAAACAAAATGCATTTTAATACTTTTTTTCTTGATTTATGCTCTCTTAAATGTGCACTCAGTAACTTTTATGTTGCACTGACTGATGTGACAGTTGCTCCATGTAAAATAAACAGCGTTCATTAGGCTGTTTAAATCAAATATGAGTTTATACATAAAAAACATAGCTTATTTATAGTATGTATAAAACAAATAATGAGGAAAAAGTGAATTTAGAACAGTTTCACTGTGGCCATCAAACCTGCATTTCCCCTTTTTCACCTTTAGAGGGCAATAAGTGAGAATGTTTTCAGAACTGTGGGATTTAGATGACATCCAGACCTGGGGATGGCACTTTGGAAAAAAAAAAATAGTCATGTTTCAAACCCAAATTTGTATAATTTTGGACAGACAGACTAAAATACATTCTTAATGTCATACAAGAAATAGCAGCAGATATTGTTCTTGACTGCATGTGATCATCTTTGGCTGTAGCTAAACTGAGTCAGCTTCCATTAGTCCATTAAGTCACTGCCCATTTTCCAGAGCAATAGATCTGATGAAATATTGCTTGTAATGGCATCTCTGTAGGACTACACTAAGAAGACTTCCCAGAATCCATCAAATGCTTCATTTAGGTGGGAAATGTCTGTTCACTTATTGCCATTAAGAGTGAGAGTTTCCTTCAGGAATGGACAGACAGTGCACGTCAGCAGCATGAGGACATGTCAATTTACACCTTTCACTTATGACAGTCATCTCTAATTATAATCTTACATGGCTGCATTTGTGGTGAAACATTATACATTATGTTAGAGCCTCCTCTTACTAACTTTTTCTGAAATTGAAATTTCTGTGTTTCAGATCATGTTCTTTCCCGTTCTCCAAGTTGATGTCTTTTCCCTTTTCTGTCCCTTTTTTGTTCATCTGCTGTAACACAAGCAGAAAGAGGGCAGAGACGAGAAGAGCGACGCCCGCCATCAGAAAACCAGTGCCATAGTCATTCATTTTGTCTATGAAGATTCCTGTAGAAACAGTAGAAAATATTTAATAACAGTCAATTAAGTTTGAAATTGAATTTCCTCTTAAAACAATAGCTAAACATTTGCTGAATATTTACTGATCCTCAGGCCATCCAAGATGTTGATGAGTTTTGGAGAAAATCAGCATTACATCAGTTGCTCACCAATGGATCCTCTGCAGTGAATGGGTGCCGTCAGAATGAGAGCTGAAACAGCTGATAAAAAACATCACAATAATCCACAAGTAATCCACTCCAGTCCATCAGCTGATGTCTTGTGAAGTGAAAAGCGTGTTTGTAATAAATATCCATCAAGATGTTTTTAACTTCAAAATGTTGCTCTATTCTTAACATTGCTTTCTCCAGTGAAAATGTCATCGCGTCTGAATCAGGAGAGAAATATGCACAGATCAAGCACCGTTTACAAGCAAAAACAGTCCAAGACATTATGGACTCTTTGGTCAGATGTGATGGTTTAAAGTTAAAATGCCTTAATGGTGGATTTGTTTTTTACAAACACACATATTTTCACTGCACAATGTATTAATTGATGGACAGGCATCATGTGGATTACTTGTGGATTATTGTGATGTTTTTATCATCTGATCGAACTTTCATTCTGACGGCACCCATTCCCTGATGTACTGCTGAATTTCTCCAAAACTCATCTACATCTTGGATGGCCTGAGGGTAAGTAAAGTGTCAGCAAAATTTCATTTTTAGGTAAACTATTAATTTGACAAATCTCTAAAATGAAACCACAAACCACAAATCTCTTATGTGGTCAGATTTTCTATACAGTTATAAAATATGGTAGGTAGTATTTAATATTATGACAATGTTATTAGCATGCAATTAAAATGAAAATATTTACATTATCTGGGCAAAATGAGAGTGTGCTGCTTGAATGCAAAACTTGCTGCAACAATTCTAGGGTGTTGTAGGTGGTTGCAAGGGCATTTGTATGCAGTTGCAATAGGATGTTCTGGATGGTTGCGCGTGCATAACAGTGACGCTTGCCCAAGCACCACTAATTAGCCCGCAGTTGTTCGTGCATCTTCCCACCTCACGTTTTGGGCCAAGCTGCTTTCTGAATGCACATTTCCCTGTACATTTATTTTAAATGATCAATCAATTAAAGCACCGAGGAATAGAGCGCCTGTGAAGTCAGTGACGCAGTGATTATTTGAAATGCCTTTTATAATGCCACAGTAAAGGAGTTTTCCAACCCGATTAAAACTCACTGAGAAAAACTGCTGCAGAGCTAATTTATGGTGTAATTACACCGCCGGTTATGAAGCCCAGCAGACTACACTCGTAACCTGTAGTGCCTAAAATAAAGGCTCTCCTCTCCTCCCAAACATCAATCTGTGCACTATTTAATGGAATAAAACCCCAAGAGATTCATATTAAGTACATTAGTCTTTCAGAATACAGATATAGATCTAGTTTTGGCAGTCAATGCCTTTAAATGGACCGATGAGGTTTTTCGGGATGATTTAGTGTTGAACTGCCTCTGGTGTGGGAGAGGTCTTTGGCTGCTTGGGGTGAAAGCTCTTCCAACTTGTACCATGTTTTGGCAGATGTTTTTGAGAGAAAAAGTGTTAGGTAAGAGCAAAATGTCATTATTTCAACAATACAGAACTATCTATTTGAAGTTTCCCTATCAGAGCTTATTGTCTAGCAATCAATTACAGCTATTATATACATTGTTGTTCTTGGCTGGTTGTTTGTTTGTTGATTTGTTGGCCACTTTTGCAGAGCTCCGGATGATGTATTATCACACTACCGTTTGTGATGTGTTCTATACTGAGCAGCGGGCACAGAAAAATTACAGCCAATGAAACCAAATAAATGGTTTAAATTTGGTGAGGGCAGTCAAAGCGTGGCCTGCTATTGAAACAGGAAAAGCCATTTATGCAGTGACCAATAATCCATGAAATTAACACAATAGCCCAGTGCATTTCTCTGATAGGCAATGCATTATGGGAAGATAACATAGTATTACTGTGAATTGAATCCTGTAGGGCATTAATGAGGAACCTCATCAAAGAAATATGATGAGGAAAGGGTATGCATTAGGATGACTGATAAAGAGTTGAAGTTACTCTATAGTCTGACATTGTAAAGTAACAAGATGTAAAGCTCTTTTACATCTTGTTACTTTACAATGTTAGACTATAGAGTAACTTCAGCAAGCTATTTGTAACAACATTGCATGTTGAACTATGTAGCCCCTGGTGGTAGATTTCATAATTACACACAAACAAATAAACAAAGGAACAAATGAATCACAAAAACTGATTTATTTGTAAAGTGTGTAATTACACAATACGCAGCGACATCAAAATTATTATATTATATTAGTGATTTATTTGTTTAGCGTGTAATTTAAATAAATCCATAATGCAGTATAATATAATATAATATGATACAGTAGTCAACATTTGAAGTGGATCAAAAAATTCATCAAAGTTGCCCTAAGACAAGGACGCATTTTGGTTTTAGGACAACTTTGATGAAAAGTTTTATCCACTTCAACTATTGACTAGTGTATAATAGTGTATAATAGTGTATAATATAATATAATATAATATAATATAATATAATATAATATAATATAATATAATATAATATAATATAATATAATATAATATAATATAATAATGATTACAATTTATATATTTAATAAATTATTATATATATATATATATATATATATTATTACATAATTATACATAATAAAATGTATAAATTATATTGTATTATATTGTTAGTGATTTATTTAAATTACACACTCAACAAATAAATCAATCACAAATATAATATACTAATTTTGATGTCACTGCTTAGGACAGTCACTAGTGACCAAATTTATTTTAAACATCTCACCTGCCAAAGGTGGTCCAAGGAGACCACCGCTGCTGCGGATGAGCATGAAGAAGCCCAGAGCACTTCCCAGCCTCTCCACCCCCACCACTTCCGCGAGTACCGTGATGTGAATGGCCACAGTCGCTCCAAACACCAGTCCATAACCCGCACTGAACAGCGCTAGCTGGGTGAATGTGGTTGCAAGTGGGCAGAGCAGCAGAACAATGCCCAACAGGATCACTGTGACGATCAGCTGATGGACTGTCTTGACCAGCCGCAGATTAGCCAGCCACCCGAATAACACCCGGCCTAACAGGTCCAGCACCGCAGAGATGGACATGAGAGCGGCTGCCTGGTACTCCTCCACTCCTTGACTGCGGGCATACGGAACCAGAAAGAGAGATGGAGCGAAGAAGCCAAGAGCAGCGAAGACACCAAACATCGAGTAGACCATGAAGCGAGCATTAGCAATAAGAGTATAGTCCACGTAACG
The DNA here is from genome assembly GCF_012432095.1 of Onychostoma macrolepis. Lineage (NCBI taxonomy): Eukaryota > Metazoa > Chordata > Actinopteri > Cypriniformes > Cyprinidae > Onychostoma > Onychostoma macrolepis. The sequence goes on along the minus strand of NC_081172.1, from coordinate 9,110,659 downwards.
AATGATTTTGACCTTCAGTGGATCTGATTTTTTTGAGTCTGACCTATTATTTAAACTTCTAGAGTCTATGTGTGGCTGAGATAACAGCCCCAGCTCATGCTCTTTCTCCTCTATGAGCTCTTTCGGAGGAACGTGTCTGTTGAGGGGTCTCAGAAGAGCTCCGCACAAACACAAGTTGAGCTGCAGAGCTCCCAGGATCAGCATCGCTCCCCTCCAGGAATACTGATCCACCATGAACTGGAAGGATGGGGTGAGGATGAAGGTGAGGATGCACTCTCCTGTGCTGGCCAGAGCGTTGGCTACTGGCCGTCGCTTGTCAAAGTACCAGCCCAGCATGGTCACAGTAGGGGTCCAGGTCAGGGCATAGCCAAATCCTGCAGAGGACGAAACAAAAAGGACATTCAGAGCACAAAGCAGGCGGATATACCTGAGCAAGCATTTATTCCTCTGACAAGTCATTAATTTTTCAAGGGTAAAACATTGCTGAAATGACACTGGTTAAATGGATAACAGTATTGCAAGATTATGTGTATTATGAATACTGAATGTCTGTTTCAAACGTTTGGGGTCGATATGATTTTACTGTTTTTACTGTTGCTCACCAAGGCATTCATTTGATTAAAAATACGGTAAAAACAGCAATATTGTGAAATATTACAATCTAAACTAACTGTTATCTATTTCAATATATTTTAAAATGTAATTTATTCCTGTGATGCAAACCTGAATTTTCAGCATCATTACTCCAGTCGTCAGTGTCACATGATCCTTCAGAAATAATTCTAATATGCTGATTCTGTGCTTAAGAAATATTTCTTAATATTTTAAATGTTGTGCTGAGTGATATTTCTTTCTTTCCTTTAGTGTGCTATATTGGTTTGACAAAATTAGTACATTTTTAGAGTTTACGGCTTAGATTTTGTGCAAAATAATATTAGTGCAAAAGGATTAAACAAGTAAAATTAACAGATAATAGTAAAATAATAATATATAGATAAATAAATATGAAAATAAATATAACTAAAATAAAAATAAAATTGCAAAACAAAAATGAAGCAAAATGAAATAGTAAAATAAATTAAAAATAAGTTCACTAAGATACTAAGAAAGTGGCAATTAATGAATTAAACTACATAAACTAAATGCACCATTAGTTATAATGAACAAAATTTATTTTTCTTTCTTTCCCCCTAACATTTTCCTGTTTCATCATATTCTCTGTTCTTGAATCTGAGAGGTTCATGAATAAGATCCCATACAGCTGCTATAAATGGCTAATGACATTTTCAAGTTGTGAATCCTCATTGAAACATTGGAAACATACGGGTGTGTGTGTGTGTGTGTGTGTGTGTCCAGTAGCAAGTGAGTACAGCCATATGCTCCACTGCTGGCTGTGCTCTTACCTGTAAGGAACCCCACAGTGATGTACAGCTGTAGCAGATCCTGGGCATATGACCCGGCCACCATCCCAATGCTGCTCAGTAGACCCCCCACCGTGACCACTGGCCGATGGCCGAAGTACGTGCTCAGTGCAGAGCCTACGGGGGCTGAATCACAGACAAACACGAAGCACACAGTCATGACATACTGTACCGCCAGGAGCCAAGTGCTCCATCAGCCCAGTAATGCTATTATACTGGGAGACTGGAGGGTAGAACACAAACTCATATTTCTAGTCCCCTGTTAGATTTATTTCAGCCACACAATGTTTTAAAGTCTGATGGTGCCAGAGAACATGAGCGTGTCTCTAACAAATATTACAAGATTAAAGCGAGCTTGTGTGTTGGCATGCATCTTAATCACAAATAAGATCAGACAACAGTGAAGATCAAGTGTGACAAAGAGTTTTCAAGTGTTTTTCGCAAATCACATCTTCATGGTTAGCAGCTTAGATTTTGTGTGAAAACTGTGTAAAATAACATTAGGTTAAACAATGAATATTACCTAATAATATTTGAACAACAAAAAATATTAGTAATATAAATTATTCATACATGTAAAAAAAAAGAAAAAAAAGATGAGAGAACCTAAAGATTACAATGAGGTTGTGTGCATCGTAAATCACAAATAAGATCAGATAATGATGAAAATCAAGTGTTTGCAGCTTTGATTTTGTATTAAATTGAATTGTGAAAAATAACATTAGTGCAAATAGATTAAATAGGGGATATTAACAAATAATACTTAAATACTATATATAAACTGATAATAAATAAGAAAATAAATATACTAGAACATGAGTGTGTCTCTAACAAATATTAAAATATTAATGATCGTGTGTCAGTATGAGTCTTAATAATGAATAAGATCAGGCAATGATGACAATCAAGCATTTTTAAGTCTTTGCAGCTTAGATTTTGTGCAAACATTGCACAAAATATCATTAGTGCAAATAATTCTTATAGTGCACATAATACGTTTTAAAATATTTTAATGATATTAAATGAATTATAATATTAATATTTTATTAAATGAATTATAATATTAATATAATATTTGTTAAATTCATAAATAAGAAAATGAATTTTACAAGAGAACATATTAAAAGATTGCAACAAGCTTGTATGATCAAGTGTGACAATGAGTTTTTACCAAGTCACATTTTCATTTTGAAATTCATAAACATATCAGTCTCAGTCAGTGTATGTCAATAGGCAAAGGTGTGTCAGTGGAGTGTGCCCTCTGCTGGTTGAAACTTCAAATTGCCACATACCCCCAAAATGTACAGTTGCCACAGAGATAGATGTGATCCATGAGCTTGCAGTCGCTGTGGTTGCGAAGTACTGGTGGATTTCTACGAAGAACACACCGAAGGACTTGATTACACCGAATGTCAGCCCAAAGACAAGGAAGGTGGAAAGCACTATGAACCAGCCATAGCCTCCATCCAGGGGACCTGCAGGCTGAACTGTTCGGCTCTTCCTTTGTAGTTCCATTGGAAGCTCAGGAGAGAAATTCAAAGCATCATCTGCAATCTAAAAATGAGATACAGCATACATCAGACTATTTATATCAATGGAATGCATAAATCCACACTGCCTAGTCAGCACTGATGTTCTCTGAGCTCAGTAACACATGAGACGAAAGTGATATCATTCATCAATTATTATCTCTAAGTGTCAAAACAGCTGAAGAATGATTAACTACTACAAGCTGTAATCAGATATTATACAACACTGAACTTATGCTGTGTGCACGTGTGTTTATTAATGAGGGAATGAATGCGTAACCTATGTCAAGACCCCTACAAGAATTTAGGACACCCTGTAAACTTGTTTTCGCTTGGTCGTCTGTATAAGGCCAGCACACATAAACAGTGAGAAAACTAGTTATTTTTACCGCCAGAAGCAAATGTTAACAGTCAGCGCTGAATCAGTCAGTTGAACGCAGTTGGAGTTGATGGTGGTCTCTTTCATTATCCACATAGAGGTGTTTTCTAGAGCTGCTGACATGTTTCTCTGTCCTGTTTTATGTCCCATGTGTTTATGTATACAGTGTCTATAGAAAGTCTTCACACCCCTTCATTTTTTTCACATTTTGTTATGTTGTGTTAATATGTTAAACTGCTTTGAATTACTTTTTCCCCCCACAAAAATCTACACCTCACTCACCATAATGACAAAGCAAATACCAGATTTATCACAACTTAGCAAATTTATTAAATGACATTGCACAAGTCTTCATACCCCCACTGCGTGATGCTGCCGCCACAATGCTTCACCGCTGGGATGGTATTATGCAGGTGATAAGCGGTGCTTGGTTTCCCTCAGACATGAATAAGGAATTGAGGTTCATCAGACCAGATTTTTTTTTTTTCATAGTCTGAGAGTTATTTGGGTGTGTTTTTGTAAATTCCAGTCATGGTTTCATGTATCTTTACTGAGAAGCTTGAGTTTGGTCACTTTGCCATCAAGCCCAGATTGGTGGAGTGTCGCAGTGATGTTTGTCCTTCTGTAAGTTTCTCCCATCTCCATATAAGATCACGGAGCTCAACCAGAGCGACCATCAGTGTCTTGATCACCTCTCTATCCAAGACCCTTCTCCTTCAATTGCTCAGTTTGGCCAAGAGGCTAGATCTAGGAAGAGTCCCGATTGTTTCAAACTTCATCCATTAAGGATTATGGAGGCCAAATGCTCCTGTGAATCTTCAACACAGCAGAATTTTTTTTTTTTTTGTAGTCTTCCCCAGATCTGTCTCGACACGATCCTGTCTCTCAGCTCTGCAGGCCATTCTTTTGACCTCATGGCTTAGTTTTTGCTCTGACATCCATTTCAGCTGTTAAACTTTATATAGACAGGTGTGTGTGCCTTTCCAAATCATGTCCAATCAACTGAATTTGCCACAGGTTAACTCCAGTCGGAATACAGAAACATCTTAAAGACGATTCAGTGAAACTGGAATGCTCCTGATCGAAATTTCAAGTGTCAAAGTAAAGGGTATGAAGACTTGTGCAATGTAAGGTTTTCAGTGTTTCCTTTTTAATAAATTTGCAAAGTTGTGATAAATCTGTTTTTTGTTTTGTCATTATGGGGTGTAGATTTATGTGGGGGAAAAAAGGAATTTAAAGCAGTTTAAAATAAGAACGCAACATAACAAAATGTGAAAAAATGAAGGGGTATGAAGATTTTCTATAGGCACTGTAGGTGTGAAGAGCTAATAGCACGTCATGCATGATAGAAGTTATCAATTAGGACAGGTAAACACGTGATGACCTTTTATATCACTCCACACAACTTAGGAATGCCATGTAGGACAACACAGAAACCCATTTCAATAACCATCATATATATGATTTATTTTGCCATATAATTTTTTATATGTTTGCGCATTTTCTATATTAACTGCCATAGATAGAGGGGGACATTCATTCATGATAATGTTAGGATGTTTTTTGTGTGTAAAATACAGTACAGCTATTTAATCAATACCTATTTTCAATGTCAAATGTAAAGAAAAGTGGAACACCTTGCTATTTCATATAATATATTTTATCATGAAGCAATCATTTAAAATACAATAAGCATCTATATTCTGAATTTAATCACAGATGAAAGAGTTGCAGGGACATTGCATTTGCAATACAAACATGATCTTACCTCTCAAGGTGTCTGCCGGCTGAAAAAACTCCTCATTCCCACTTCCATGTTCTGCCTGGCTCATCTTCAGCGACACTACATATCCATGCTACTGTACACAGAAATACAAAGGTCAACACAGGGAACAAGTAGGAAGTGGGAGGTAACCTGCTATTTCATATTCACAAATTGCAGTATTATTATTTTAAAAATATAAAAAATATATATAATTTTACTGTATTTTCAACAACAAATATTACTTTATATTATATTATATTACATTAAAATTGGTGGTGCATTTTTCTGATAGTTCTCTATATTAGAGCATGTAAGAGAGTTTATCTTGTTATACTGCAGGAGTTGCACAACTACTCCGGCTGAGCCTCACTGGTCCAACACTCGAATGATCTCTGGACCTGAGCATAAATAAGCTGTTTTGTAAATGAATTACTCTGCACAGTAATGTGTACAGCACATCATTCTCTAGAGCATAATAACAAGATGTGCCGAAATTAATTTTATCACTTTATCACCGAAATCACTTTTATATCCCACCCTGCTAGGTTGAATATATCTTATAATACATTTCACCAACAGAAGCAAATGAACAGAGAAACACAGCATCTTTATATAATTAAAACATTTCCTTATGATAAAACTGATGAGCCCTCTGGTGCATTCAGCACTTTAAAACATGTTTTGTTAGATAAGCTAGAAATGTGCATCGTGTGATAGCATCTAAATGAACTGCTTTTATTCAAGTCAAACATGTAATTTATAACTGAATACATTAGCCAACACCAATGAAAATTATTTCTAAGGATCAGATATACTGTAAAAGAAATGTGTAAAAACTGCACTATAACTGACCAAGAAAAAGGAAATGTACAGACACCGGCTTTTTTGATAAACTCCAATACATATTTCCTTTTCATTCTTTTCATTCTCATTCCTTTTCACCCAGTAGCTCACAAAGTGCCTAGTATACAATAGTAGGATTTTGAAGATGAGATGGAGGGTTTTTGGATTTGATATGCTGTTTGTAATTTCAATACTCATGTTATCCTGCCTAATTGTGTTTCAAATTAGCATCGTCCAAGGTCATCGAAAATAGTTTGAAAAAACATTCAGAAAATCATTTTTATCCAGGTGCAAACCTGTAATCTTGAACTACTGACACTCTATTTCAACTAAAATTGATGCATAAACAGTACTCTACCCTGAGAACCAAAAGCAGTTCAGTAATAGCCTGAATCTCATCTCTCAGCCACTGCTCTGAGTTCATTGATTAGTGGAGGTCATTTAAGCTTCCTCTGATGTTTGATCTTCACTGCTTAGAGCAAAAAACCAAAGTGTTTTGAAAAACAAATTAAAAGGAAGGAAAATTAAATAAGCTTAGGGGCTAATAAAAAAACTTGTTTCATTGATGTTCTCCTTCTCCCTCTTTATGCAATGCAAAGTAGGAAGCGTTTCCTAAAAGGAAGGTTAAACTGTCAAATGTGCATAAAAATGGCCAGCTTCAGATTCATTCAGCTGTAATTTTTGGCTTCTGGACTGGCACTTACACACTATTCATTATGAAATAGATAGTGAGGAATATTACAGAGATGCTAAAATGAAGTTTGCATAAAAAAAAAAAAAAAAAAAAAAGTGGATAGTAAAAACTACACCAGACGTGTTCAGGTTCCAAACAGAAGAACCAAAAGAACACTGGTTGCACAACATGCATGTTAAATAATATGTTAATGTGACGCATACATGATAATACATTTATATAAAATCCTGGAGTGGCAGTACATTGGACAAAAAGATGAGAAGTCAGTTAGTATGACATTAACACCCATATTATTGTATATTATAGATAATACTTTAAATTGAATTTATAATAGATAACTGAAAAGGATATGTAGTGTCAAAGCATGCAAACTTGATAATGTGAATGATGAGTATATGTAAGTTTTATCACACATAGATAAAATAACTATTGGCTTACCTCTCTTTACTTTACAATGCCTTCATCTGCCATAGCTAAAGCTGATTTCAGCATTGAACGTCATAAAATATACAGGTATGTAGACATTCTCAGATATATTACTGAAACCGAAAGGTCATAATAAACTGCAATACGTCTGTCCAACTCTTTTCTGTCTGAGCGATACAGATCAACTTAATCATCAATTCATGAAAATTAATTTAGTGAGAAGCACTACATAATAATATGACATAAGCAGTCACTTTCAAGAAATATACACTATTCAATTTTTAGTAGTATTTTATGATTTTTTTGTAGTATTTTTATTTGTCAAAGCTGCATTTATTTGGGTAAAAATAAAAAATGATTAAAAATATTATTATTATGTAAAATAGCAGCAAGTCTTCACATGATCCTTCAGGAATCATTCTAATATGCTGATTTGATACTTAAGAAACATTTATTATTTTTATGTTAAAAACAGCTTATTATTTAAATATACAAAGAAAGTTCACAAAACAACATTAAAAAAAAAAACAGAAAACTTTTGTATCTTTTGTAACATCAATTTAATGCACTCTTTTGGCTCCAAACTGTTGAATGGTATTTCTTTAATATAGAGGCAGAAGCATAGCTAACTAACTAGAGAAACTGATCTTTTTCGTTAAACAGCACTGAAAGGTTAAAATAACATATATTATGCTCACATGATCAGCTGTAAAGTTAAATGTTGCATGTCCTGTTTAAAGCTTCATAGGCTGAATGTTCTCTGACTAATTGCTGGTCCAGTCTTGGATGAAATCCAATTAAAAAGAACTTTAATAACCAACCAACTGTCAGCTAGTTAGTTATCGAATATTGTGCAGTGCCTGATTATCTGTGATCTTTTACTCTCTGGACATGCATCAGACTACCCTTGGCCAACAGACCTTGGCATCTTGTTTAATGATTTCATATTCCAGGCATGAATTTCGACACGTCTCAAAGTAAAAACTGACAGTAGCTTAATCAGACTGATTTCCATGTTACTGGATATCACAGCAGGGATGAAATAACTTTCAGATTAATCTCTGTTTGGGTGCTGTGACCCGCACGGTGTTAAACAGAAGGTTAGCATTAGCTGAGCCGTGGATCATTCATCATAATAAGGTCTTTATGTTCAGGATCCCTCTGATATGATGAAAATGTGAAAAGACACTAATTAGATAACATGGACAAGATAAGTTAAGTATTAAGCCTCCAAATGGTTCAGAGCAATATAAGATGCATAGTGTGGGGTGGAATAACATGTTATGACGTTGAACTGTATGTTTTACATTGTCATTGCTAGAAGGGCATTCTCTTCTGGCAGTGCTTCCACTTCAGTGGCTTTCACCCAAAAAGCACAGGTGTCTCTGCACTTACCCAGATGGCTTTGCTGTTGATTACAAAACCTGCGTATCACAAAAAGATGAGAAGCCAGCAACGCAGGATCTCATTGGAACATAACGATCATCTAAATCACAATTCCACTGAAAATGCTCTGTTAGATTACTATCTCTGAAGCTTCTGTTACAAAGCATGTTCTTCCAGAATAAAGACAGAATGTACATTATTTTTTCTTGGATACAAAGTTGCCGGGCAATTCTGGAGATAAATCAAAGCAAATCAAAATGTGGTGTGGTTGTTTCTCTTTGTTTTTTTGGATTAGCTGTCCCACCAGAGGAGCAAGCTTATTATAAAATGTGAACACAATTCACATTTCTTATGTTGAACACAAAAGAAGAAATTTTGAAAAACCAAACAATTGACTTCCATTTCTTTCCCTACTCTGGAAGTCAATGGGGACCATCAACTGTTTGATTACCAGCATTCTTCAAAATATATTTTATGTTCAACATAAGCAAGAAACTCGTACAGGTTTGGAATGCCATGAGGGTGAGTAAATTATGACAATTTTTTTTGGGGGGGGGGCAGTTTTCTAGCTAAAACTACTGATTTAGAATAGTGGAAAACTGGTTTAGATAGACATAGATTCTAATATTATTAGAACATCTGTTATTGGCATCTTCAACATAATTTCTGTATTATTAGTATGTCAGGTTTCTGCACTTTCAAAATGAACTGGTAATTCAATTCAGTTCCTAATTTGAATTGAATGTAAACAGAAGTAACAAATAGAAAGCAAAATTTAAAGGAGAATTTTAATTGTATCTAATGTAAATTAACTTTGACATGCATTTATATCTCTGTTGAGCATGTTCCCAATTCAATTCCCAATTCCCAGTTCTTAAATTTAAAGTCTTTAGAAGGTACACTTTTCACATCTTCTAAAAAAACCCCAAAACAATAATAATATATAATAATAATAATAATAATAATAATAATAATAAATGGTGATGAAACTGAAGAGAGATCTGAAGAATGTTGAGTATTTCAGGGGTCAAAGCAAAAAAAAATTAAATCTTTTGACTGAAAAATTTTCCTCGGCCAAACCCCATTCCACAGCCATACCTGTCACACACCCAGTTTAAGAGCAGTGTTTTTCTTCTTGTAATTTAGAGCGCTTGTACTCCTAATTTACAAAAAGATTAGGAGCACCTTCTAATCAATAAAAAAAAATTTGCATCAAAAATTAGCCTTCTTAATAGGAGGTGACATTTGACTCAAAGTGATTTACAGGGGCATTTTCTTTTTACCTTTGTAAATGCATTTTTCTAATTTTATTAAATGTATGCAGTGTTTCCTCTAGGATTTTTTCCAGTTGTGGTGGCAGGACTATTTCACATGGACCACGCCCCCTCCCCACCCAACAATCACCTGCACTCAGAATTAAATTTATATTAACTAAAAAAGACAAGTAAATAGTAAATAATAAAATAAGAACAAATAAATTGGATTAAATTAAAACAAGATACAAATTAAATTATCAGTACTTAATATTTTTCAGTTAGGTCTAACTATAATCTATTCAACTGTAAAATAACACTGGATAGTCTTCACTGTATAATGAAAGACAGCAGCAGGTTTATTTAAGACCTCATGCATGGATCTGATATGTTACACATGGCTCTATGCTTACTTTTCTTTTTAGGAGCACTTGTCCTCCTAATTTAAAAAATTTAGGAGCACCTTCTGATCAATAATCAAAAATTCTGATCAAAAATTAGCCTTCCTAATATGAGGTGACATTTGACTCCTTATAGTGACTTACAGGGGTATTTTCTTTTTACCTTTGCAATGGCAATAGCATAATTTTCATATTTGTCAAATTAAAAAAATATATTTATAAGCTTTTAAAATGTTCTATTTAAAACAATATAATAAGAAGTAGAATAAGACAAATAAGTTACCAATCATATGAAATTAGTATTAATAAAAAAATTATTTGTACTACAGAGGTCCACAAAAGTGGTTTGTAGGTACATTTTCAGACGTTAAATGAGGCTCAGAGGTGGCATCAGTGCAATTAAATTCATAGATTCATGTGGCGATTGTTTTAAATAGAAAATTTTGAATACAGAAATATTAAATGATTTAAATAACTGAAATTATAAGCTAAAACTGAAACTGAAACCGCCAGCAGGTGGCGGCAAGTCACTGATTTTAGCACTGAATCATTTATTCAATTGATTCGTTCGAACGGCTGATTCATTCAGAAACGAAGCAAGTGACTGTCTTTATGAATGGTTAATCATGAATCACTGACTCACTAGATTCCTTCAAAAACGCACTTTCATTCATGAATGAAACACCGCTGTGTTTGCTTTTATGTGCAGCGGCTCAGCTGTTACTTTATTTAGAACTATTCTCGTTGATGATATAGAGCAAAATCATGCAGTACTTGTTTATTGATCTGTTGTATTAAATCAATGTCACATTTGCAAACTCCCTTAATAATTATTAAAAGCTGTCACTCTCCTTATCGCGATCTGTGCAGTGTGCACAGAAAATGAGAGCGCGCGAGTGATTTATCAAGATTTAAAAGCAGGTGCAAATGTGATACATTCCGTCGGAACCTGCGGGAATGAGTAGATAATAGCCGCAATCTCGCGCCGAAATTCTGCTCTGTTCTCTGATAATAACCCGACTGAATGATGCGAGCGGCGTTACTATGTTGTCAGTGAGAAGCTGCAGCCGTGGTGGGGATGATTTTTGGTGTGCCGGTGTTGTGCCCATTTTCGACCCCCTGCCAAATTATTACCCCTCTAGTTGAAATCGCTATATGATTGCCTAATCCTAACCCCTCCCCCACACCTAACACTAAACCTACCAATACTAGGGGGTTAATAATCTGGCAGGGGTCAGAATTGGGCACAACACCGGCAGAACAACAACAACAATACGCTACATGTTTCTTTTCCCCTGTTATCCCTAATAACTAATGGAGGGAACACGGAGCAGTTTTTCCATGAGCGGGAACAGAAAACCAGAACGCTTCGAGCGGAGAGAGGAACGTGGTTTCGCTCCACTCCAGGCTTTGACCACATTCCCCTCAGCAGGCTGAATATATTATTATTATTTAGGGAACTTTTAGGGAACGTTGCGCAAGGTTGCGAGAACGTCCCCTCCTACGTGGGTACCTCGTCTTTCCCTAATTTAAGACCTATTCAAGCTAAAATTAAGACATTTATTACACTATTTGAGAAATGTAATCCTATTTACGGCCTTAAAATTATGAAAAGTGAATTTAAGACATTAGGACAGGCGGGAACCCTGCAATTAACGGAAATCCGACGTATAGCGACGGAGAACTTTAATCCCTGGTATTTGGTAAAACAAACAACAACAACAACAACAACAAAAACAATTATGTTGCAACCCGTTCTCACACCCAACTCGTCACATATTGAAGCTTGGTCAGGACCACTCAAGGTACCCCTTTACCCCTTCATTTTTCGATTTGCAGGGTCCTCCATTGCTTTAAATAGGAAACCCTAGAGTCAATATTCCGACGCCATACTGGGAATTTTATCGTCATAATTAAATTATATATTGGGTAATTACATTGCCATTATTGCATATATGCTGGGGTGTGGTTTTTCAATGTAAACAGCCACAACAGTTTTATTTATATTACATTATTTACACATTTATGAGCACATAACCCAACCCCTGCCCCTAAACCTACCATTTGTCAATAAAACACAAAATATAACAGGCAGACACAACTACCGTCATAATTTATTAAAAAAAATATGAATATTCCAAGTCTTCCGAGGAAAAACGATTGATTTGTGAGAGGAATAGACGCTCGCAGTCTCCGTCCGCCTTAAACTCTTGTGTGTCTCGTGACCGATTGCGTTATGCTGCGGGAGATGTGATTAGGTGCGTTCGACTTTAAGCGGCGCTGCGCAGAATAGTCAGTGTATGACATCAAAGTACCGCGAGAGCCATTCGAAAGCATAAGGATCTGTCTGCTCTCTTATCGCTCTCGCGGTACTTCGATGTCATACACTGACCATTCTGCGCAGCGCCGCTTAAAGTCGAACGCGCCTAATGTGAGCACGTTAACAGAGAGCGGGATCATTTTCAGCAGTTAAAACCTTATGTTTTGCTCTCTTCTTCTCATAAAGACTTCGTATGGCTTCAGAAGACTTGGAATGCAACACGACTTGTTTGTAATGCTTTTATACTGCTTGTTTATGGTCAGTTTTTGCAATAAATACCTGTGACTGCACTTATATTTGCCTGTTACGTGTTTTATATTGTTCAGAAGTGGGTAGGTTTAGGGTAGGGTTGGGGTTAGGTGCTTCAATAAAAGTATAAATTTATATTTACAAATTAAATTATATATTTGTAAATTATATTATATATAATAAATTATATGTTTACAAATGCATGCAAACCATTAAACTAAGACAAACAACTGAAAACAACGGAGGACCCTGCAAGTCGAAAAATGACACTAAAGGGGTACACCTTGAGCGTCAAAAAGCGACGCCATGTGGTCCTGACCAAGCTTCAATATTGATTGAGTTGGGTGTGAGAATGGGTTGGTCTATACCACTAAGACTGATTCTATTCTGTTGTTTTCATCTGTATAAGGTGTGACACCACAAGTGCCCCCTGCTATAGTCATGGTTATGTTTTGGTGTCCATAGTGACCATCTGTGCACCTCAAGAGGATTTGGTGTCACAGCACCAAAAACATCCCTTCCCCCCTTATCCTCACACAGCTCAGCATCACACACTGATGGAAAACTAACAGACTTAAAGACAGGGCAAAGCTCTGTGCCAACATGTGATATATTCAGTAGAGGAAGCAAGAAGTCTTACCTGTTGCCATCAGGTATGTTGTAGCGCTAAACCTCTGGTCTGCTCTGATGATGTCAAAACTCCACAGGTTAAGCGAGATGATGAGGAAAAGGTGGAGCTTATGTAAATGAGACAGAAGACAGAAGGGTTATTATATCTGAGGTTTACTATGGCTGTATGTTTAGAATACTGCGTGATGTAGGAGTTTATTTTGCATGTGTGTTGCTTACGTTTCATCTGAAAATGTGTAATTCCATGCAGGCTTGAATTTGCCTGGGACATTTTCATTGTACTGTATAAATAACAACTAGAAGGTTTCTGCACATCTCAAATGTTTGATAGAAGAAAGTTATGAAGTGTATAAAACATACATGCATAAAACATTATACAGTAAAACAATAAGCTTGACAAGGCTATTCTCAATGAATTATGGAGGACCAAACATGCAAATATAATAATAATAATAAAAAAGATAAAAGTAAAAACTGAAAATAAATTAAGTAGGAAAAAATAATACATTACTAATATGATACCAAAAACAAAAACAAATATATATATATATATATATATATATATATATATCCAACTGAACTTTCTATTGTAACTTCTTGTTTTCTTTAAAAAAAGAGCCTCTAACACTAGCATTCTATATTCTTTTTCTATTTTATCTATTTTCTTTTTACTTATTATTAAAAAAAAAACGAGTCTCTAGCACTAGCATTCTCTATTCTTGTTCTATTCTTTTGACTTGTTTTATTTTTATTTTAAAAGAGTCCCCCTAACACTAGATTAACTGGCTAACCGAGTCTAGTCACAGCACTCTTTTGTTGTTTTTGATTGCTTCTGTTGTCCTCATTTGTAAGTCGCTTTGGATAATAGCATCTGCTAAATGACTAAATGTAAATGTAAAGTGACATTTAGGTGTCTTTACACAGACTGTTTAATACTTCTCAGATGTGAACAATATGTACAGTATTAAAAGAAGGAATTTTTCATATTGATTTTTTTTCCTGAATTGTGAATTTTGCACTGATGTCCTAACAGAAAATTACCATTTCATTTTTTTTGTTATTTATTTATTTTATTTTTACAAGGTAGATCATAAACATTTGATATTTTAAATTTAAATTTTATATTTGTTCGAGCACAAATCTACAGTTTTTTTAAGGGTGCTCTTTTTACCACAGCCCCTGCAGAGTGTTGCACTGATCTATATTTCGAACCCTTGATTCATCACTCAGGAGTTCAACCTCACCATCTGCCCAGCGTCACGAATAGCACTCAAAGCCCAAGGCATTCTAATTTACATGAGCACAGAGAGATTTAGTCAACAAAAAAACGTACTATACAGCCAATCAAAATGTCAGAGTGTGGACATGTGCACACGCATATGCATATATGCATGCACTGGGAAACTAACGCAAGATGATGGTTTTCTGTGCATTACCAACCGAGCGAAATGAAGGGTCCATCAGGGGCTTATTCACAGTCTGTGCTGATAGTTTGGATGATTACTCAATCCAGCCCTGCCACAGCTGAGAGGACACAAAGCCTTCTTCTACCGCTTTTCCCTATCTCGGGATTGATCACAAATTACACTGTATATCTAATATAGGAAGGAGGGAGGAGGGGAGGGTACAATTTTAATCCAACTGGACTACTTTCTTTTCTCCAACCATTGTTATGTTTGAAGATAAATGGGGCAGTCAAATTGGTGGCTTGATTGATTCTGTGGCATATGGAGATCCCTGTGGACAAGTTTTTTTTTTAATGTTTTTGTGGCATTCGATTTCTTGATTTTAGCCAAGCGAACATCTGGCAGTGATCCAGAGTGAGACTGATGATATAGTGATGATATCTGTGCTGGAGCTGCACAGGAGAGATGAGAGAAAGGAAATGAAACCCAGTTCTACAAGTATGGTATCAGACTAGTGACTAAAATTGAATGGAATGACAAGATAACTGTAAAACATTTTTTTCTGTGATGTATTGTAGTTTGTCATTGTAGTATTGTACAGAAAGTACCTACACATTATGAAGACATAATTCAAAATTCAACATTTGAATATAGAAAGACCTAAATTGTTATATATATATATATAAAGTAAATGATAATTATTATAATTATTCTATTTGTTCTGCTTTTTTGATCATTCCAAAATCACTGATTGTCAAGATTACATTTAAATAACATTTAAAGATAGATAGATAGATAGATAGATAGTTAGTAAATACAGCACAGCACAGCAGCCATATAGCATTTTTGGGTTTTTCCAGCCCAATCTCACGGCAATTTGTACATTTCGTTCATACGTATTTTACGATTTACACAATTCGTATGAATTGTGCACAATTTGCATGAATGACCTATACCTAACCCCGCCCCTAAACCTACCCGTCACTGGTGTCTAGACAAATCATACAAAATCGTACGAGTGAGGTCGTACGAATTTGTACGAATTAGCCACCTTGTAAAATACGTACGAATTGGTTGTGAGATAGCGTTGGTTTGTCCTATTCTTTGTTCTATGTGTGATTTTCTGCTCCACTGTACCTGCTGAAAAGAAAAGGTAGTTTGAGAATTTGTGCAGAGTGCAAGAACCCAGACCTGGGGAAAGGTGATTATAAATCATAAATGAAATCATTTGTCTGTGGACATTTTATGGATTCACCACCATCCTTCGTGAGGTCTGACGAAGCCCATTAATACATTACAGTCCCAGTCGCATAACTGATTCAGGGACATTTCTACATTCCCTGACATGACATCATTCTGGTCACCATGGCCTCTAGAATAGCTCGTCCCTGTCTGTGGGCTTTTTAGAGTGAGCTTTGATCGATTGGTTCTAGGATGTTAGAAGTTGGAACTAATTACCCATGGTGATGAGATGATTAACACTGCCCTTTAATCTGCCCTTAAAGACAGTAATCATCAGTGTCCTGTATCTGACTTCTTATCTCTAGATACCTGCTTCATCTCGGCCCTCCACCTGTCTCTCTGATCTCTCTTGTTCATGTATGATTCCAGCATCATCCGCTTCTGTAGAACATGTAGAACAAGTTTATATTATTACAGCAATTACAGCACTTCCAACAACCAGAACAGCTACTAATGGCATAATTTATGACTCTTAAAAATTTCTGCAGTATGCATATAGAATACGCCTGCATGAAATGAATAAATGCATGACTTAACTACTTTTACTAAAATGTGCAGTTTACAACATAACACACTGCAAGGAATATATATATGGAGTACAATGTAATGTATCACACAATGCAATGGACTCCACCTAACCTTCCATTTCCAGAATAACAAATGACCTAGAAGTACTATTAATATGATTTTTAACGTCTTTCTCATTATTTGATTGGATGTCAGAAAGTTTTAATATTTTTGCACAAAAGTTGGGTTAAAAACCACAAAACAACTAGTTCAGTACTAGTCCGGTATCCTGAAGTAAAAATTGTGACAATAGTGTACTACTGTTTAAAAAATGTTTATGCATTTCACATATTTACAAAAATGCTTTGAGTATGTATTGTGCAGTATGCAGTAAGCTTTTATTTCACTCTGAACACAGCCTTTGACATCCGATCTGTTTATGGGATGATATACAGAAATTCAATATCATAAAACACCCATTTTTAGGCATTTCAAGCACCAGAGATGAAATGCATAGCTTGCTAGCGATGTTGCAATGCAGTTAAACTATGACTTTGCAGTAATTATAAAGTCACTATTCTCTGTTTCATTTACCTTATCAAATTAGTATTTACTAGCATTATTCATAGACTCTCTTAATCTATTTCTGACTGAAACGTCAAACTACACCACTTTGGAGTAATGTAGCAGAACAGATGTTGGTTGCCGTCACCTAATAGCAGCCATATCACAGTATAAGCAGTCGTTTTCATTACAGTTTAAGAGACAAAGCATCATTTTTCACCACAAAATACTAAAAACATCATCTGCATTATATTAATTTGTCTATAAGATGGAAGGCTTGTTAACAGTTCCGAATCCGACACAGTTTGTTGTTGGTTTCTGAGGGACACAAAAAGACACTTTGTACCTGAGCAGAACATCAAGCAGACATCAGCAGAACACCCGCTACACAAGTGGCTCATTTGATGGCAGAAATAAGAGCCATCATGCACAAACACCTGCTTAAGAGCCTGAAAAACTGACTAAGAAAGAAAATGTAAAAAGCATCATCAGCCTCTATATAAATAGTATATAAACTGCACATTGCAGTTAGCCTTTTTTGTATACAGTGAAAAGTTGAAGGCCCATAGACTTCCACTATAATTCCATTATTGAAAACATGACGTTTGTTTTAACAAACTGATGGATGAGCAGAATTGAAATTCTATTGTAAATCGAAACTTCATTTAATATTTATTGTTTTACTCCACCATGCACCTTCTAGGTTAGCATCAGGATGATGAACAATGTTCCAACAAAACACGTTTACAGTGCTTTTCTCTATTTGAACAGAGAATGAGACTTATTCTAGGAGAGAGGGATGTTTATGAGCCAGATGCTGCAAATGAACAGATGAAATGACATCACATCATGAAATCCAGTTTATTAGCCGATAGCACATCATATCGCACTCTTTAAATGAACCCGACTAATTCTGCATATGAATGAGTGCTTGAACTGTCCCTCCTACTCTTTCGCTCAGCTTTGTGTGGTGTATAAATAATACATGGACACTCACTGTGAAGTAAGCCTGGAAAAAAAAAATGCTGAAAACACCTCCTCATAGAGCCTTTGATTCATTTTTAAAACTTTGCCTTTAAAGAAATACTAGGAATGGCTCCAATCACAGCTGTCTGTCAAAGACACTAAGGTCTCTAATGTTCAATACAACCTCCACCTAGACTAGAACTACTGCAATGAGGAAGAGGAAAGCTTTAACTTTCCAAGCGAGACCCTTTCCAGAATTTCATCGCCACGCTGTGGTACATCTATGGTCAAGCTGTCAGCTAAGATTAATGGGAAGCTTACTGCCCATTGAGGCTCTTACCATCATGACAGAGAGAAGAGAGAAAGAATGACACTGTGTCGTAGCTAGGAGCAATGCAATACGTTTACAACGTCAAGCTATTTGTCTGTCCACAGTGAAAGCAAAAAGCCGCAGGATGTGACAAGTCAAACAAAACACATTTAAAACGATGATATACAGCAGGATTTTATACCACTTTGAGCAAGATTTCACTTAATCTCACCATGCCTGGTTAGGACTGTTACATCACAAGAGACGCTTTCTTTAATCTATACTACCGACTGTGTATTTAAAAAAAGCAATGCTCGTGTTAAAAACGGCTTAAGATGAGATGAGATGAGATTAGGCAGTGCATTCTGGGTAATTCAATGTATGCTGTATATCTAGGTCACTATAATGTCAGCCAAAGTTCACAAGATCAAATCCATTTCCAAACAAACAAGTCAGACAGACTGACAAGCCAGTGCCCAATTATAACTGACATATCAGATCAAAACTGAACTGAATATTGAGAACTCTCTGTTCACTTCTAGTCTCTCTGCCAAGAGGAAGATAAATGCAGTGATTCAGCTTAATACAGTGATAAAAAGACACATTTGAGCCTGAAATATAGTATGATGACAACATCCCAAATATGCTAATGAAAGCATCCAGTCAGCACTGCAGAACTCATACCAATCATGAACAGTTTAAAGAATAATGTAATAGGAAATACAGTTTTCCTTGATCTTTTAAGAGGTGAAAAGTGCCATTTAATGAAACTATGCTGCAAAAACATCTTGATGTCTGACACCACCCACATTTAAACATCAATAACGTCAATTCAGCGTTCATAAACTGGGCTGCTCAGTCACGATCAAGTAATAAGGAGAAGGTAAGAAACATAAAAGATAACATTCTAAACACCATAAGAACTAATGATATCAATAAAATGAAAGTTCCAGGCTGTCGCTTTGCACATCCTGCCATTAAAAACAAGTACAGTTTTTGATCATTCTAGCCTGACCTTCACAGTTTATGCGTTATATTTCAGTGTTTTGAAAAATTTCACAATTTAAAGCAGGTTTTGCCAAGTGGCTGTTATTGAAAGATGTGTATAAGCCTGTTTAATTCTAAGGGTCAGAAAAAGGTTGAGAAATGGTGCTGAAAAACTAAATTATGACTCTTTTTTTGTGCAAAATGTGAATGTTTGCCTTCTGAGTCCTGGATGATAAATGAAGACCATGATCAGCTTTAAAAGTCATGGGTGAATGAGAGAGACTGCAATGGCCATCCATTCATCCATCCATGCATGGACTGCTTTGTACTTGTCACAAACACAAAACCATAACATTCAACCACTACTATACACTCTGAAATGTTAAAACACACACATACACATCATTGACCTATTGCTTAGATTGCATGGTAAAAGGGTTGACTTGCAGAGAGAACTAAATATTAGGTTTACTACACTTTGAAATCTAAAAAGCAACTTACCTACAGAATCAATCTCTCCATCAAGAAGATCTGATAGATTGCCTCTTAAACCCTTCTTGATGCTTTCTACATCAATCACTGATGCCAGCAGAAGACACTTGCCATCTAGATATGGCCTTCCTTGATAAATAATGGCATATGATACATCATTCAAGCCATCCTTCAACAAGATTTTTCAATAAGCACTGTGGCTAAAAGCATCTTTATAGCTGAGCTGATGGCATATCTCATGAAGCTTCCCCCCATTTAATGGTGTTAAATGGTGCAGATGGTTATTGGGTTCATATGAATTGTTACCGCAATAGAATACGTTTTATCAAAATGGATAAGAATGTGGTTTTCCCTTCCCGGTTATGTTACATAACAGTTTAAGTTCAGTGTAATGTGAACATGAATATAAGCACTAAACATTGAGATGCCAGTGACTCAATGATCTGCAACACAATTTCAGTTGTGCATTAAATATAGCTGGCATTTATCAATAACGTCACTGTAGAGAATAGCATGGTGCCATTTGTTGGCTTTATGAAGTATACTCTTATCCACCTTTTTTGACGAGAATGAACACATGATGACATTTCTAGTGTAATATAGTGATTCTGACAGAAATTGATGACTATCTGGTTACTTACGAGTGGATTGAGACACCCCTGGACCATCTGAGACCTGAACCTAGCCCTGCTTGTGTCTACCATGAAAGAAAAACAAGTGATAAACAGGTTTAACCTTTACATCAAGAAGAAGCTGATGTCAATTTAATGATTCAACCAGCTGGTTAATCTTGCGAAAAGCTACACATGTAATCTGATTGGTCCATCAAAGCCTCTTGGTTTCCTCTGTACCTTTTCCCGATCCATGGCTCAGTCTTCTTGGACTTTTGGTGCGGCATCAAGGCCATTTATGGAACATCCAATGCAACATGAATGAATAATTGGATTAGAGGTGCAAATTTGTGATTTGTTGACAAAGCAAAGTCCGTCACAGAGTCTGACTGCGGAAGGACTTTTTATCTCTATGAGTTTATTGCATGTTTAATCCCCAGCCTAATCAAGATTCTCCCCCCACCAGCTGGACCCTGCAAGCATTGGGCAGTGGGACAATTTTTTGACCTTATAGAGAAGCTCTTCACCTGGGGGCAACATACTCTCCTATGGGAATATCAGCAAGAAGATGACGAAAACTAGGTTGACCTTGTTGAGGTCACAGCATGGCTGAATCTCAACTCTAGCAGTGACAACTAAAACAATCACAGATTCATCACTATGTAACTGCTGCACGTCAGAGCTGGCAGATGGTAGGGGCACATAAGTGCTGTTTCGTAAAATGAAGAGAAGAGAACAGGGTGACTGTGTCTAATGATTGAGCGTTTCAAAGAAGCGGATTAGAGAATCCTTCTATGAACCCTAAAAAACAGGACAGGACATTGAGATTACTGCTGTTTTTATTTGGAGCTGTACAAGAGCATGTCTGTCCCAAACCGGTGCAGGACATTTCAAGTGCACATTCTCTGGAAGAGCAATTCTTGAACCTGAAGCAGTCAACAAAAAAAGCATATCTTTGGATTTGTTAAAAAAAAATGTAGACAGTTAATGTGAGGAACCTAAATTTCTCTGCTGTATGTCTAACTGTGTGGAACAAGGCTTTAAAGTTAAACTATCTAGCTTTATTTTTTACTTCTATTGCATGGATTTTCATGGAGTGCTAAATCTGACAAGTCCACAGTGTGAATATGAAGGAATTAGTACTTTAATGAGACATAATCAGCTTGTGGCTGATGGAAGACAAAATAGCTTCAAGGCCCTTTAACTTCACCCTGTCCACTGCAAGAGGGTTCATTATGAGGGCATGGAAGAACAAGTTTGATCTAGAGAAGAGTACAATGCGTGTGCATCACTTAAAAGGCTCCAGCTGGTAACGGGTGCTTGTTATTCCCAGAAGTCTCTCCACCATTCCCGAGAAGAGAAAGGTCTTCAAGGGAGCCAGGCGTTTCAGTGTCTGGAGTAAGAACTAGTCGGGGAGGAGGAAAGGCCACCCATCCTCCATCCTGTTCGTCATCGGGTCCTGTGGTAGCCGCTGCGGCTGCCGCACACTCCTCTTTAAAGAGCCTGTCGTGCTCCTGTTTCAGCTCTTGGTAGGAGCGGGAAAACATGTGGAAGATGGAAGTGGCTGGGAAGGCCATGATTAGGATCCCACTCAAGATGCTGCTGAGTGCCACCACCTGACCAGGTATGCTTCTAGGTACCATATCCCCATAACCCACTGTAGTCATGGAGATGATAGCCCACCAGTAAGAGGCGGGAATGCTGCTGAAATCCTGCACTCCGGTCAGCTCGCTTTCCGCCAGGTGCACCAGAGGTGAAAAGAGCGTCACGGCTACGCAGAGAAAGAGCAGCAGCAGGCCGAATTCGCGCGTGCTCCGCCGCACCGTCATCCCCAGCGTCTGCAAGCCCAGAGAGTGGCGGGCCAGCCGCATCACATACAGGATCCGAAGGGCACGCAGGATACGCAGGACCAGCCCGAGCTTGTCCAGGTAGCCCTTACCTCCAGAGGGTCGCTCATGTTCATTGGTGGGGCTCTCATCCACTACCAGAGACACGTAGTAGGGAAGGATGGCCATGACGTCGATGATGTTCAAGGGTCCTCGGAGGAACTCCAGCTTGCTGCGTGCCTGCATGAACCGTAGCAGAAACTCTAGGGAGAACCAGGCCACACAAACCGTCTCGACGATAAACATGTGGTAGCATTTCTGGGAACACACACCCTGCGGAGGGAGGGAGAGAGAGTGAGAAACTAATTTAATTCTCAATTCAATTATTTTCAGTAAAACGCTTTGCATCTAAATTTAAAATCAATGCATTAGGCTAAGCATATTAGAAGTTAAAGTAGAAAAATGTTTGCGAAAGGGAGGTTTAAAATATGTCAGAGAGTAAAACGTTGGTCAGTAACACAAAAAAAGAGGGAAGGAAACAAAATAAGATAAGGAGAGAGCATTTTCCAGAAAAACTCAGTGTTTACTTTAGTATTCAAGTCACACTAACCAATAAGTCAAGCTGTATCAGTTAATTAGCCAGAGTCAGAGGTCAAATTGAGGCGGTGGTGGAAGGAAGGCTAACAGAAAAGACAAACCAGACCACTTTGACCTTGAAATGTCTGAATTAAGCCCCGCTATACAAGCAACATGCTGGAAGTGACCCAAATTTGATTTTCTCTTTATGTGACATGCCTGTAGATGTGATCCTTGAAACTACACATATCTGATGCAGCCAGATCAGAAATAACACTTTTTGTTAACAAGTGCATACAGTATCGTCACACCGTTTTGTAATGTCGTTATCATTCAGCGCCAGTAAGCGCCTTTCTAAGATCTTGAAAACGAAAGGAGGAGCAAGCAGAATCAGTGGAAAGATGCTGTGATAGCAGATTTAATTAATATTTGGTGAGATGCATTAGTTCAAGCAAAACTCGAGGGAATGTATCATAGTCATGCCATGTTAGCAAATTAGCTGTTCAGTTTGCAGCTACTTGAAGGCCCTTGCAGATGTAACGGTTTTGTTGTTATGTGCATATACGCTGGTAAAATGTGTGACGTTATTGTTTCTGTACATGCTCACTCATAGGTACTTTAAGGTCAGCTGACTGTTCACAGTGATGCAGGTATGTGTCATTTATAAACACAAATGTGAACAGTCAAAGAAAAAAGATTACATCTCAGCAAATGTTCAGAACGTTATAATAAGATCTATGATCAATAAAACAGTCTCAGAGAAAAAATGTAAGGAATGATTGATGGTGGACTGTGTGTAGCACATGTACTGTACTGTACATGTCTTCATAATGTGTTTACCTCAAGACATTGTTTTAGTAGAGATCAATACTTAGTTTGACTGTTTTTTTTTTTTATTGAAATTGAAACCTTTCTGCTTCTTGCAAAGCTATTTTAACCATAACATTTAACAGTGAAAAAAGGAGGAATATAGGGCTATACAGTATAATAGGATAATAGCATAGGGTATATCTAATGCATGTATTTTATATTGTTGTTCTCTAATGAAACCATTTAAAATCTGCCTTTTGTTTATTGGACACTTAAATAAAAATAATCAAAACAACCTGTAAATCTCTAGTTGCAAGTACAAACTGTGAACTACTACATAGCAATGCAGAAACTAATGACCTTAAAACGAATTAAACCATGCCTTAATAAAACCTGAAATAGTGCAGACAGGTTTCCTCACTCTACAAACACCGTGCCTTCCCAAGAAGCTCACTCTGCCACACTTACATCTTTCAAAAAACTTTCAAAACTCATTCATGCTTTTTCTTGCCTGAAAAGTCTGAAAAGCCTTTGTAAATTCTCAAGATTTCACAGGAGCAACAGACTCGCAGTTAGAGAGGACGAATTATCAAACTGCAGCAGCTCTGAGGTGATTCATTGCTGTAAATTCAGCAATTTTATATGCTCAGCACATAATTTATCCCCCATACACTGTCCCCTTTCCCTCTCACTACCTTTCTGCCACTCTCCCCAGTTCTCAGTCATTCTCATTCCCTACTTCTACTCCAACACCTTCTTTTCATCTCATTTCTCTGACTTTTGCTCCTCATCTCCCTGCAGCGGGGTGAAGCGGTTGTGACTGCAGCTGCAGACATTATGCATGTTAAAGAAGGATAACAATTTGCAACTCGTCAGGCTGATTGTCAATTTCTCAGTGCTAATGCACTTAGGGTGACCTTATCTCTGCGCTGCCACTAGAAATGTCAATGACATCCCCCCTCCTTTGTGCCCAAAACCAATCAACCACAGCCCCCAGCATCTATACAGCCTGTATACATTTAGAAATCACCTACAGAGCTGATGAGCAGCTTACCATGAAGACATCGGGGCTTCTGAGATCAGCATACGTAGGCAATAGGGCTGCACAATTAATCAAAATAAAATTGAAATTTTTGCTTTAAGCCTTCAAATCTAAGCAACAGAAGGATGAGAAGTTAAATATTTAGGGGAATGTACTGTGATATCTGAAACTTTTTATAGTATTCAACTAAAGTGACTTGTCTAAGCAATTCAAAGCGCAATCAGAGCATGATTTTGTGACCTAACCATTCAGCCTTGAATAGCAGCACTTGCATATGGGATTCAGATGCATTCTGGGTGAATAGCAGAGTATAATGACAAATTAAAATCAATAGGATGGTTGGAATAGGTTTGGCTCAACTCAACTGCCGCAGTCCCAGAGCAAAACAGAGACATAAAACAACCAAACACAGAACTACCATCCTAGTCTTGCCAGGACATCGCAGTCTTTGTTAGCACTAAACAGGTTATACGAACTGACAGTCATCTTTCCGGTATGAGTCTCTGATTGAATGTTAGGTGGTCTGGCTGGCTGTTTGAATCTAGAGGGAGGGTCTGAGAATGCATAAATGGATGTATTGAAAACGAAATGCAGTCGGGATAATCCGATCTGTGAGCTGCTTGGTGAATGAGATATAGGGACCCGGGAATGGGGATGTCAGGAAGAGATGAGGGGTTGGACAGAGAGTTGAATAATTAAAAGAGTGCTACACACACACACACACACAGAGATTCTTTCATCTGACTGTACACTACTAG
The DNA here is from genome assembly GCF_012432095.1 of Onychostoma macrolepis. NCBI lineage: Eukaryota > Metazoa > Chordata > Actinopteri > Cypriniformes > Cyprinidae > Onychostoma > Onychostoma macrolepis. The sequence goes on along the minus strand of NC_081172.1, from coordinate 9,085,266 downwards.
GATCTGATAAACAACACCAAATACATGTACAGAACTCAAAGCTTGTTATAGTGCGCATCTTGCTTTATACATGTAAACACACAGGAAACAAACCCCTGGGTTCAGCTGTTTCCTAAAATTCCAATTTGAACTCGGTCCTTCAAACATTTTACATTTTATAATTTCATGCAAATGCATCAGATATTCATCAAAAAATATTATTTATGAGGAATGAAACCGCAGCAGGAATTTAGCCCTAAATGCATAAGTATGGCACATATAGCTGCAGAAGGCATACTGGAAAACCATAAATTATATTACTTTCAACATCTAATATTCAAGCTTTTATAGAAAGACTCAAATTAAGTTGTGGAAAACACTTGCAACTAGGTTTCTACACTTTCAGATTTTAGTGCCCTATTTGGCCTTGGGAAAAGTCCTGTATTACTCAGGGCAACTGAATGATTGAATATTAAATGGTATAGAGAAGGAACACAAGACGAATTTTCAGAATATGTTAAGTTTAAAAAAAAAAAAAAAATCAAATCTCATCTTTAACATTTCTCAAATTCGTCAAATTTCAAACAATGAGGTACATATAGGATTCTTTTCCAAATGTCTTTACAGTATTTGTCCACTTTTTATTCTAACAAAACAAAAAGTAAAACAAATAAATAAAAATAAAACAAAATCAAATTTCCTAAATTACAACGTAATTTTGTAAAGAAATTGATACATGGGCACAACCATTTTCTACAAGATATTTTCCAATGGGTGGCGCAGAGCACAGACATAAAAAACCTACTGTTCAGTGAGTCATCCAAACTGATTCAATGAGACCAATTTACCAACTGATTCATATATATTCAAAGACATCTTATCTATGAATAATGTATGCTGTCAAATATATACAAATATTAGCCAATCATAGCAGTGACCATTTAAATCTGCAATCCTCCACGCCTATTCAAACAGAGCGTTCTGATGAGGGGGGTTAAAAACAGGACAGAAAATAGCTTATTACTTCTAAATTATGATGTTTTTTATATGTAAACTTACATTACAAGTGAAAAAATAACATTACAAGTGGACCTCGGAGAACAGTACAAAACAAAAAACAAAGGCAGTTCATAACCCCTTTAAAAACATGTAAACAAACTTACCTACCCCAAACTATTAAACAGTAGTGTGTATACAGCATGTGTGTGTAGTATATGTATACATCTGCACAAGGAAATTCAAGATAATTTTATGCACTTAAGCACAGTGAGAGAGAGAGAGAGAGAGAGAGAGATTGAAGTGAGGCTAGGAGGAAAGCAGATATCACAAAGCTTACAGAAAGCTCTACGACTGATGTCCTGTCTTTGATGTTTTTCGAGCTTGTGACTTTGTCAAACAAGTGATAAAATATGAGGCTGAGGACTCTCTCAGAACTCTTACAGGCAAGAGAAATGACTGAAGCCCAAAATACTTAAAATCAACAAAACAGGGGTAAAAGCATGTTTAATATGCTGCTGGACAGTAGCTGTATAGTGTGATGTGATGTAATGTGATTAAGTCTTGTCCACCGCACCGCTGCTGCTCATCGTGTCTTCCTGCTCTAACACATCAGACATGAGCCCAGACCAGCCTCTCTTTCCATACCTCTCTTCCATAATCTAAGTCCATTATTCATCCTGTCTCACTCTTTTTCACTTTCTCTTGGCAAAATAACTGTTGTTGAACATTTCCTGGCGCAGAGTCAATAATGCCACGTCATTCTGAGCTCCTAGAAAAAGAGCACAGGCAGGAAATTGTCGAGGTCAGCATATTGCTTTTATTTAAATGCTTTACTCTCACCTCCCCCGGCTGCTCTCTATTCAATATTCTGATTGAACGTTGTTTCAAAGACATAAAGGATAAAGTAAGCAAAAAAATCTGTAACAGCGTGCTCAATCTGTCATGTTGGGTATTTACCAGGTTGTGTTTGCTGATGAAGGCGTATGTCAAAATGACCTTGAGGTCATTGCCATGGATTGAGAGAGATGCAGAGACAGAGATGGAGTGATTGGGACATTGAAAGATCTCTGTGTGCTACATTGCGGTAACCCAGAAACCCTCACCCGTCTGCTGTGCACTAACACAGTCACAGAGCAGAGACAGACAGGAACATGACAGATGATCAGATATACTCACGTCTGGGTCTTTCTGGCAAATACTCCCTGGAAAATACAAACACACATACATACACATACATACATACACATACATACACATATACACACACACACACACACACACACACACTCCTAGAGAAAATAAAATTATAGGTCAGGAGACTTACGGATGAAGTGTGAGATTTCTCTATTGAAAAAACTTTCTCCTAGCCCAGTCTTTTGAGAGTTCAAAACTAGGAAAAATATTCAGAAGAGAAATGTCTATGACTTTTCAGTGACCTTTCAAGATTTCATGCTTTTTAAAATTTCTTGTTATTTCTAGGTTTTCCAGGACAGAGGGAGCCCTGAAAAGAGTTCTTGGTTGGGCGATATGACCAAAATCTTATTACACAAAATTTTTCAATACATTTCATGATAGTTTTATATATATATATATATATACAGTGCCCTCCAAAAGTATTGGAACAGTGAGGCCAATTCCTTTATTTTTGCTGTAGACTGAAAACATTTGGGTTTGACATCAAAAGATGAATATGAGAGATTAATATTTCAGCTTTTATTTACAGGTATTTTCATCTGGATCTGATACACAACTTACAAGATATCACCTTTTGTTTGAACCCACCCATTTTTCATGTTACCAAAAGTATTGGAACATGTGACTGACAGGTGTGTTTTGTTGCCCTGGTGTGTCCTATTAATTGATTATTCAAACAATAAATAGCACTGAATGTCTGCGCTCAGTTTCAGATCCATGCAGACTGCATTTATAGTTAGTTAGATGTGTAACCAACATGAAAACCAGAGAGGTGTTTATGGGTGAAAAACGAGCAATTGTGAAGCTGAGAGAAGATGAAAAATCAATCAAACCATTGCACAAACGCTGGCAATAGCACGCACAACCATTTGGAATCTCCTGAGGTAGAAAGAAACCACTGGTGTAAGTAACACACCTCGAACGGGTAGATCAAGGAAAACATCAGCAGTTGACGACAGAAACATTGTGACGACAGTTGTAAAGAAAGACCCTAAAACAACTGTTAGTGACATCAGCAACAACCTCCAGTGGGCAGGAGTCAAGGTATCACAATCTACTGTTCGCAGAAGACTTCATGAACAGAGCCTACACCAGAAGATGCAAACCACTCATTAGCGAGAAGAATAGGAGACGAGCCTCAAAAATTCTAGGACAAGGTTTTATGGACTGATTTTATGGACCAAAGTGATGGAAAGGCTAAAGTTTGGAGAAAGAAAGGATCTGCTCATGATCCCAAACAAACAAGCTCATCTGAAACACAATGTACAAAGGTGTACATTATAGTACACATTACACAGGTAATGTAATGGCTTGGGCTTTCATCGCTTCTTCTGGGACAGGCTCAATAATCTTCAATAATGATGTAACACATGACGGCAGCAGCAAAATTAACTCAGAAGTCTTCAGAAATATTTTGCCTGACAATTTACAGAAAGATGCAACCAAACTGATTGGGAGATCCTTCATCATGCAGCAAGATAATGACCCAAAACATAGTGCCAAAACAACAAAGGAGTTCATCAGGGCAAGAAGTGGAAGGTTTTAGACTGGCCAAGTCAATCTCAAATCACTTAAACCCTGTAGAGTATGCATTTTACCTGCTAAAGAAGAGACTGAAGGGAGTAACCCCCCAAAACTGAAAGAGGCTGCGGTGAAAGCCTGGAAAAGCATCACAAAAGAAGAATGCGAAAGTTTGGTGATGTCAATGGGTCACAGACTTGATGCAGTTATTGAAAGCAAAGGATTTGCAACTAAATATTAAGTCTTATTCACTTTAATCTAGTTTAAGTCTATCTGTTCCGATACTTTTGCTCACATGAAAAATGGGTGGGTTCAAACAAAAGGTGATATCTTCTAAGTTGTGTGCCAGATCCAGATATGAATACCTAGAAATAAAAGCTGAAATGCTGATCTCTCGTTCTAAGTTTTCAGGTACAGCAGGTCTAAAAGTAGCATAAACAATGTTTTGCTCTTCATTTAATCAGACTGCTGTCTGGGAGAAACAGCTGAGATAATGAAGTCAATATGAAGTTAAAAACTAAACCTATTTTCTTAATACATGTCACTGATCTTATTGTGCATCAGTACATGTTATTTCAAAGAAAAATATTTGTCTTCATAATCTTTAATCAAAACGCAAAGCTTGCTCTGTGTCTGAAACGACTTTGCTTTCGAGATTTACGTCACCTTAACTTCTTATTTTTAAAGTCTTTCTTTATCTCATCAAGTCTTTCTAACAACACACGGACATCCAGTTTTAGTCTGATGCTTTAATCTGTGTAATCCTCCAAAATGCACTCCACTCAATTTTTCCTCCTGCATAATAATTTGTCAAACAGCAAGACATTTCTCCCTCTTTCTCTGTCTCTATCCATCCCAGCCCAGAAAGCTGAAGTATAAAGCGCAGAGTGGGATGGTACGGCTCAGCTCTGCACTAGTTAAAGTACACAGTGAGACGATCTCAGAATCTTAAACACCTGCCTCTCCATCTCCCGCTTGCTAAGCACTCCGTATTTTTAACCTAGAACCACTCGTTCTCTTCTCCTCACCTTATGCTCCTATAATGGAGAGTAATGAAGGGATGGAAGAAGAGAGAGCGAGTTGGTAGGCACTATGAAATCGTTTTTATTTATCCCAAATTCTGCATTTTTCTTTTGAATTTTTTTCTGGATTCCGTTTTAATAGCTTAACTAAACTTTAATAATCAAAAAAGATGTCTAATCAATTAATTTAATAAAATTAACAATTTAATAATATAATAATAATAACAATTTTAAAATAATAGTGTCATATAAAGGGTTTTTATTTTTTTAAATTTATTAGTTTTCATTTTTTCTGGATTCAGTGTGTTATACTTTAATACAAATTTATTATCAAAAATGTTAGTAATCAAATGAATGATTAACAAACAAATTATAATTTGTAATTAAAAACAATTTAATTGACCTTTTACAAATATAAAACAATGAAATTTTAAAAATTTTTGGCAAACAAATTGCTGCACAATGGAAGTTTACTGTGATATTCATTAAAAACTATGCTCTAATAAACTGTATAAATATAAATATTATTATTATTATTTCTTTTAGAAGTACATTCTAATATATAACCTAAATAATATTTTATTTTGGCGGGTAGCAGTGAAGACCATTCAGTTTCTGTGTGTATCTGATTAAAGTTTTTAATCAAATGTAATGGTGACATGCTTGTGACATGTTGGAGATGAAGGTCACGTGAAGGTCGTGTGTAGTGAAAACACCACGAGAGTAGTGGTAGATAAAACTGGTGAGCCATGTAGATATTTTGTATATAAATAACATTTTTTTTTTTTTTTTGCAATTTAATATTCAGTCACTAATCCATATCACAATTTGTTATAAAAAGTAAATGGTGTAAATTTATTCATCCAAATTTACCAAATTCCGTTACATTCCTTATTACGCTCTAAATTCCATTTTTATGATTGGAGTCTGTGATTCTGGGCCCTGCATTGGGAAGATTTTGAGTGCCTTTCACACTCAATGTGTGTCTCAGTTCCCACTGAACTTGATTGTGATAATCTGTGTGTGTAGAAAGGCTGTGAAGAGTTGTCTGTTGAACGAGATCAGAGATCGACTCATCCACATATATCAGACACAAAAACAGATCCGCTTGCAAATACCTGTGACTGCACCCACATGACCTTTGGAGGCATTGGTCACACACCCACACCTTTCATCTAACTGCATTGCTCTCATTCTTTTCAGTCTCTTCAGTGTCCTCCTTCCCCCGTCCCCAGAGACGAACACTGCACTCGGTCCATTTGATCTGTCCTTTATGGCAGGTTACTGCAAATCCTGTCAAGCAAGGTTTACTACCGTAGTCCTGCACCAGCAGTTTTGTGGTCTCCAACTGCCAGAGCTTCTCTACATCAGACTGCAGAAATCAGAGTTGTAGCAACCATTATAACTTTCATAAATGTCTTAGCTCATTCCCTCGCTCAAGATTAATCAAGATTAGTCAATCAATTTTGCTTGGCTGCAGCTGAAAGAAAAAAAATGCAGCTGGCCACATATAAAACACTGACTTTCACACCAAAGTGACAGCTAGCTAGCTACCTGTTGGAGGTACTTGTTACCATTAAAGTAACATAATGCATGGAAAGTATGTACAATGGGACAGTCTGCTTCCACTGTTGGCCACGCATTCAAGTATGTTTCTGGCCTAAGTGTAAATGGCACTGTAACATCCTCTCCTTCCCTTTCGGAGCAGCATCTCTAGCTTTTAGTCAGGACCCAGGAGACATTGAACAGACATAGATACCTAACAGCCAGCCCATAAACATCTCAGTGGAAAAATAACCAAGAGGTCAACGGATAGATTTATACATCCTGCTAGTCTGTAAAGAGAAAGCAGGAAGGGTGCTTGTTGGAAATAAACAATGTCAAAAGGGATATTCCACCCAAAAATTAAAGTTAAGTCTATTTTTTCTCACCCTCTGGCCTTTCTATCTTCTGTGGAACACAAAAGATGATATTTTGAGAAATTTCTATTTTTTTGTCTATACAATGGCAGTCAGTGGGCACCAACATGGTTTGATTACCATTATTCTTCAACATATCTTCATTTGCATTCTCATTTCATTGAGTTACATTGAGTATATAGCTGAGAATTAGAGAAAAAGTATTTTATAATGTCAAGACATTTAAGTGAATTAATCTGAAATGAAAAGCTGAATTAACTGAATATTAAATCATTCACCTGGTACACATTGATTTATTGTAGTCAACCTATTCAGAGAGGAAATTTGACATGTAAAATTACCAACCACCATCAGATTTACCAGCCCCACATGGCGATTATGGACATGCAAATCTGAAACCAATGCTACCACAATATTAGACCCTAAAAACTCTTGAATGTCTCTAGAAAAAAACAAAAAAAACAAATGCTTTGACCCTAATGAACAATGGCAAATCCAAGTACTAATTCTTTCACTGAAGCATTATAGCAGCCAAGTAGTTTAAACGCTACTTTCCAGCAATAGAAATGAGTGGATTTCACCTTCTCTTGCCAATAAATTTATAATATGAGGCAATGACCTGAAAGAGAAAACTGATAGTAAATGAACAATGTTACATGCTAATGTTGCTATACTGCCCCTTGTGGCAACTCTGTGAATGCATTTTCATATAACAACACAAAACTGAGCATACACAGTTAGAAGAGTCTGCATTCATGGACTTGCATAGGCTACGATTCAGGCCTTTGAGTAAAGCATAGCGATGGCTGCATAATGCCATGCTTCTCCACAGCATGGGGAGAAAACTCAGAGAGACACCAAGAACAATGGATAAAGCTAAAACAAGAAAGTCCTTGGAGAAAACATGTTACAGTCCTCCACAGCACTGAGACTTCAAGGGTGATTCATCTTCAAACAAGACAGATACCTGAAGCATACAGAAAAATACACACTTAAAACAGTGATGTCCTGGAGAGAACCAGTCAGTTCAATTAAACAACTGTGAAATGACTTAAACACTGCAGTTTACAGTTCCTGCTTAACTTAATGAAGTCGCGGCATCAATTTCTTTTTAAAAGCATCACAAACATGTTCTTATTGCCTCATGACTCATTAAAACAATGTGGAAAAGTTCAAAACTGTGATTATTTTTGTAAAAAAAAGTGTTTGTATTGTATTTCTATGCATAAGAATGCAGTGAGAGAGAGAAAAGAACCCACAAAGTGTGACCTGCACAAGATGAGTTGTGTACATCTTGCAAATTTAATACAAGAAAATTATAGGGGAAGATAACAAGCAGGCGGGCATTAAAAATGCATCTTTAACTCTGGGATGAAGCTACTTGTGGAATGAATCTTCTGATGGATGGCACTATTTACACCATTTACTATCTCTGCATCTGCTGAATCAAAAATGAGTATGCAGCACAAGAGGAAAAATGATCAGACGTGCCCACATACATTAATGGCCTTACAGCACCACACTATGCATCCCATGCATCTTCTCATTGTCATTTCCTGTGGCTTCTCTTCTATTGCATTAAATTTAAAGCAAGAAGCCCATTAAATTATTTAAAAGAAAAACAAAACGAAACACTACATTTTCTGAATGGTAGTTTTTTTGTATTACAATGCAGTCTGGGCCTCTTTTAGCAACCTGGGTTTGAATGACTTGCCAATCTGACTCAGGTGATTAAAACCAGGAACCTTCCGGTTACCCTGAGCTTGTAAACACTTCACTATATCACCAACAAAGACAAGCACTACTGTATACGAGCAGCCACGTGTGTTTGTTTATACATACGCCTGTGAGACACTCCAGAGTATATTTTTTGAACCCTATAACCTTGGAACTGAAAAGATGTTGGTGTTCAGAATGATAAACAGCAGGCAGGCGTAAGAACCGCTCCCGTTCGTAACATTTTCTTTCAGGTCATGCTGCTCATTTCAGGAGTTAAAGCAAGTCAATTCGTTCAGGACCTCAGTTCCAGCTTTAACAAAGGTGATTCTGGTGCAGTAACACTTTTGACCTATACTGGCACTTTGTGGCTTGGAAACTCCTGCTGTTGAGTGTTATATAAAAACCTATTCTGTAACCTGCATGTGAGGGCAATCACCTCCCAGTTTCTCCTGCATCAATATTGGAACACCAAAATGAAATGTACCAAAATGAAAGTATGTAGATCTACAAAAAAGTAAATCCATTTGCTGTAGAAAGGCAGTCTGCATTCTTGTAAAATGGAGCAACTAAAACTCAACTCAATCAAAGCTATGGAATTAGTAATCGACCCTCCAACCCACTTAACCATTAGTCCACTGCTGAATTTCCTGCCCAACGGCAAAACAAATTTAGATTTTAGCTGAGAAGTAAGCTTGCAGTGTGAACTGATTGCAATGCAACAGAAAGAATAGGTCCTGTGAAATAATATATAGACAATACATATTTAATTTTTAAAAAAAGTACTGTGTTTTTCTCACTAGTTGCACATATACATACAGCATAACCATTTTCTAATTTACAAACAAATGAACTCTTGTGAACCACCTTATGAAAGGCTCTCCTCTGTTAATGAAACAGTCAAATTAATTCATGGTCTGACACAAAGTCATGATTTTAAGATATTTAGGAGAGTATAAATATTTTCTATCAATGACTTACTGAACTCTTTCCAACTTCTGTCAGTCATATGTGGTTTAGAATAAACCAGTGGTCCTCAGATAGGGACACAGGGCCCATTAAAAGGCCACAGAAAACTTCCAGGGAGCCTAAAGATGACATTTTTTTTTTTTAAATTGAAGAATAAGGACTCCCATGATCTTAATAACAAAATTTTAAAAGTGTGGTTATTAAACCTGGAAAAGTCATGTCAATTAATAAAATCTTAAAAGTCCACAGGCATTTTTATAAAGAATAGGGCTGCCCTCGACTAAGGATTTTTCTGGTCAACTAGTAGTCGTTCATTTGAAGCATTAGTCGACTAATTGCACGTTTATTAATAAACCATTTAAATCGTTATAATGAGCCTTTAATTGCCTACATAGCCTATACGCGCTCAAGCACACGCATAAAGCTTGTCACAGCGCACCGGCAGAAGTAATAATTATGAATGTGTTAGAGAAAAACAGTAAGGAGGCTGCATTAACATTTTAATAATTTGATAAACTAGTGCTTTATTTGTTTTCAGCTTCAGAGATGAAGTCGGCAACACTGACTCATCATCTCCGCAGTAGTGGACGTACCTGTATGAATGTTTCATACGGATTACATAACCTGAGAACATTTGGTTTCCATTTGAATTGGTTAATTTGAAAGTAGACATTTCACTATATATAGATATAATTTAATGTCTGTAAGGCAAATATATACACAGAGTTTCGTGCTCAAGTTTACAGAGACCGAGACGGCAGAAAGTGCATCCTGTTTGGTTTCATTATTTTTCAAAAGTGCTGTATTGTGAGTGCACACAAATAAACGTAGTGTCTTTACAGATTTGAAAGATGTATTACTGTTATATGTATGACCAAAAATGAGGGAGTATGTTAAGAGCAAATGACCGCACCGGTGCCTCCATCTGTCCTTCAGTGAGTGCGCTACTGTTCAGCTCCACACTCCGCACAGACACTGAATAGCGCACATTTCTCAAGGTTAACATTAGATTCAGCGGCCATGTAAAGTTGAGAATAATAATAATAATAATATTTATTTATATAGCGCCTTTCTAGCACTCAAGGTCACTTTACAAATCAGGCTTAATACCAAAAAAACAAAAAAACAAAATAAAACAAAAGCTAAGAGTAATATACAGAAACCACTTACAAGATTAGATTACATACAGAAAGAATGAAGATAAACATCCATAACAGGATACAGCTCACAGTCAATGACTTTAAGAGTAATGGTCAGAAAAAAAAGGGGTTTTAAGAGGTTTTTAAAGGAGAAAAGGGAGGATGCCTGACGGATGGTTTGGGGAAGAGCATTCCACAATCTGGGAGCAACAACACTGAAGGCCCTAGCTCCCATTGTCACCAGACGAAACTTAAGGGTGACTAACAATCCCTCACTAGAAGATCTTAATGAACGGGCAGGTACATATGGCAGAAGTAAATCAGATAAATAAGAAGGAGCAATGTTATGGTGGGCTTTATAAGTGATAATTAGTATCTTGAAGTTAATACGCAAGGAAACCGGGAGCCAATGAAGATGATAAAGGATAGGGGTAATGTGATCGTTCTTTCTTGTGTGAGTAATCAAGCGAGCAGCAGAGTTTTGAACATATACTTGAATACTTACATATTTCAGATGATAAGCCATATTTGAGGTCAATGAATGATAGGCGAGCGTTTGAATGTCTAACGATTCGTCGACTATTAGGGGGCAGCCCTAATAAAGAATTTTTTTTTTTCTTGTAAAGTCAAGCTCTAAAATATTTTATCGGGTTACATTTTTGAGTCAAAAAAATGTTTATAATACTCCAGTAAAATCACAACTGGAAAAGTCATTGGGCCTTTGAATATCACTGTGAACAATGGGGTGGGGGCCATGAAGTCAAAAACACTAAGAGACACAGAAATAAATCATCACTGTCTTATGCATATTTGGAAACCAATGTTAATAATACAGGTCTGTATTAGAACTTTCAAATAAATGCTAAGTTAATAAAACAACAATAAAAAATCCTACAAGTTCCAATTAGTTGGTGGAATTGCTTTGTTGTAAACTTTATTACTTAATTTAAATGGGTTAAAAAAACATGGCATTAGTGCACAGTGCAAGTGCGCCCAATCTTCATCTAGTGTTTCCTTTCTATTCTCTCACTTTGTCACTTTGGCCTTATCATGCTGGTTTTGGTAGCTATCATCCCACTCAAGAGGAAACCTGCAGCACATTGTCCAGATTGCGCCATGGATTGTTCACCTTCTCCTGCCTTATTGTAAGAACCCAGGCCAAGGAACAGTAGCTGAGATCATTGCTAACCCTGCATCAGCACCTGTTCCAGGAACTCCCCTTCTGGCAAATCATAGAGCCAAAATGCAAAACTGCAACACAACACCAAAACCACTCATGTCCTGCACCTGTACCGACACCATCTGGCCCTCTGTAATACTCTGTCCAACATAGCATGAACAGGACATGTAGAGCGTTAGCCGGTCTGTCATTGATGGGTGTGTGGAGACTACGATCGGTCAAGAGGAAAATGAAACTATCTTTGGTTTGAACTGCAGCACTGGCTAAATGTTCAAAGACCAGCTTCATGTTTCATGAATGTCACAGACGTTAAAGTGATGCAGAGCTGTAAAATGCTCTTTAAATATTCTCTCACTCTGTGTGCTTCAGCACAGTCAGGACCGATGATTAATTTACCTGTTCATTTTTTCAGCACTTTCATCTAGCATGTAGATAATGTGCTCAACTTTGTGGCTCAGAAGCAAGGCTGTTCATTATCTCTTAATGCATGTAATCAAGTGAATACACCTGCAATATAAAAGATTTTGATTGCTGTAGAGATAAGTACAGTGCCAGGTCAAGCGGGTTCTTTCAGAAGGTTTCCATCAAATCAAACTGATTATGTTGTCTTTTCTGTAGCAAACACAAATCTACTCATTGCTTGATGGATTGGCTGGAGACTTTTAGCCAAATTAAAAAGACTGAGTTCATGACATCATACTAAATCGCTTATTCTCCTCTACATTTTTCAATTCAGGCCAATTCAAACATGCATTAGGGTATAATTGTCTTGGCAGAACAGGTCCATTTCTTTTCTGGAGTCCAATACCAGCTATTTGCAGATCAATCCAGAATTTTGGCTCATATGGAGTAGTCATCTCAATAGTCAATTCTACAACTACAAGAAGTTCATTAGATTATTTCATTATGTATTTATTTTAACATTAATATTTTTTCCAGTGATTTAAATAGCATGCTGAGAGTGTGCTGTATTTTGTTAGACAATTCCTGCTCCTCCCTGTTTTACTCCATCTAGTTATTTTTGAGCGCAAGAACAAATCTTTTGTAGGTTAAACGTACCATATTAAGCTCACCAAAATCTACACTGAGACATTTAGTGCACAAGACATTGGTTTCAGTACAAAAAGTTATGTTAAAATAAGATATTAATCTCTCACACAAAAATATTTAATTTTATTTTAAATGACAAAAGCATTTCAATTATACAACAGCGTTTTAGTGCCACGTAAAAAAAATTAAAAAAATCGAAAAAAACTAAGATTACGAGATTAAATTTCGAGAATACAGTCGAAATTACGAGAATAAAGTCAAAATATTATGAGAATAAAGTCGAAATATTAAGAGAATAAAGTCGAAATACTACGAGAATAAAGTCAAAATGTTATGAGAATAAAGTCGAAATGTTTCGAGAATAAAGTAGAAATGTTTCGAGAATTTAAATCATAGAAATTAAAGTTATAATATTTGGAGAGTATAGCCTATATTGCGCATGCAAATGGCCAGCATTGAGAGCACCGGGAGAAGTTGCCAGGCCACCGGAATTGATTTGAATATTGTTCATCATCTTACTGGGATGTCAATTTTAAGGACTCGTGGAAACAGCTTAATATCAAGAATATCAAGAATAAGAATATAATATAACAGACTGAACAGGAACAACTGTTTATCTTAACATCAACTCACGCACTCAATCGACATTCCTTTGGGGGGCCGCTGTAGCTCTCTTATTTAACCCTTTTTTTAATACACTACAAATATATGTTTGTATTTCGCTATAAAACTGAAAACTTTGAAAACTGAGATTTGGAATATCTCCCGGTGCTCCCAATCCGGGCCATTTGCATGCGTAAAAGGCTAGAATAGCCTATCTCAAAATATTATAACTATAATCTTTATTCTCAAAACATTTCAACTTTATTCTCAAAAAATTTCGACTTTATTCCCGTAATATTTCGACTTTATTCTCGTAATATTTTGACTTTATTCTTGTAATATTTCGACTTTATTCTCGAAACATTTAGACTTTATTCTCGTAATTTTGACTTTATTTTCGAAATATTTTGACTTTATTCTCGTAGTGTTTCGACTTTATTCTCATAGTGTTTCTACTTTATTCTTGTAGTGTTTCGACTTTATTCTCGAAATATTACAACTTTAATCTCGTAATTTTAGATTTTTTAACGTGGCACTAAAACGCCGTTGTACAATTAAGATATACATCATTAAATTCAAAAAGTCCGGCTGTGCTTAATGGGTACATTTTTGTACCCTTTAAGCACACCCCTGTTCCCATTAAGCTCAAATCATGTTTTATTAAAAATTCTTGTTTATTTTAAGGAAAATGTTTAAAGAATAATTGTAAAAATATATATTTTCAATCACAAAAAAAGCAGAACACTAAAATCAAGCAACAAGGCATTCAATTTGATCAGTTATATATTCATGAAGTGTCATTTAAGCACATTGCAACATCTATACTAGTGCACGTTCAGCTAAGTAACACATATTCAAAAGTCAAATAAAACATTTAATTCATGGGGATGAACACAGAAACTAGCCTCATTATGAAACCTCTTTTTAAATGGATGTCAACTTATCTATAGTCTTTTATGGCTGGAATACACTACACGATTTTTGCCCCGATTTTCCACAGATTTACAGTCTGGAGAAGTTTTTCTGGAGAAGTTTTACTTTTTGTGCGACACCGTTTTACGTACCTTGCTGCACGGTTCGCCGCAGTTTCAAATAGAAATTGAAACACAGGTTCAATATGTGAACCCTGACATGTTTTTATTACGTAGATATTGGTACATATTGCTGTTTTTTTATTACGTTGCTTCAGATACATATTGCGGCGGCGGTTCAGAATTCAAATATCCAGGGACTGTCGCTAAAAGTTAATGCTCTATCGTGTTGGAAATATGCCCTACACCAAATCCAACCCTAAACCTACCCCATAGTGTTAACAAATGCAAAACTGATATAAAAAAGTATTAGCTGATGCAACTGTGTCATTTGACCTTTCTTTTACGCAGATTTTAACTGCTTTGTCGAACCGTAGTTACACGGGATTCGAACCGGTGCTTCTCATCTCCTAAGTCCGTCTCCGTACTCCGCGAGCTACCGAACAAACTTATCATCTATGAAAATCCATAGATATGAAGCTGGATGTGTGCGATGCTAACGTTCAAAAGCATCAGTTTTCAAATCTCCCAGCATATTAATATTGTTATCAAGTCATAGCATGATATTCTTTAAGTAATTGTGCGAAAATTACGCTTTATTAATCGCAACTCTGTAAATTTGTGTGAAAGTGTTCATTTATTTTGGAAACTGCAGTGATATGTACTTATTGGTATGTATTTCATGTCACGCTAAAAAGTGCACCCAGGTACGTAAATGCCATGAGACCAGGTAGCTTTAAGCTCACCTTACAATAATATGAAATCTTTAAAAATTACAGCACTGTAAAACGACAGACCAGCAATAAACTGTCAATTTATAATATTATGGATGTAAAAGTACAAGCCAGTAATGCCTGTGAAGTAATATGTTAGCGTAGCACACAATCTTATACAGCTAGTCAGCTAACTGTGTTCTGTAGCATCTGTGCTATGTTGCTAAAACTATCTTTTGGATCTAATGTAATTATTTCCCACATCCAAGTTCAAGGATATAATATGCAAAAGTCTGAACATTAATCTCTTAATTTTACAATAAGTAGTGAAACTTACCCAAAATAAAGGCTTAAACATATAAAAAACTCACTTTTAAGGGGCTCCTCTTTTAGTGAAAGTTTTTAGACAGCTTTCAAAATGGTCGCCAGACAGTGTGAACACATAGAGACTCATATCTCAGTGTGCAATGATCTGATTGACTTGAAATTATAGGAGGTATATAGTAACAAACAAATCAATTGGTTAAGACATCAAGTAGGATAATAAATTATTTTTTCTTTTTATAATCTGATCTCGAAAATGGAAGTGTGCTTAATGGGTACGTGAGCTTAATAGGTACGTTTACCCTAAATGCCCAACTCAAAACCATCTTAATTATTCAGGGATTTATTAAATGGGTAGTTCACCCAAAATGCAAATTACCATTATTTACTTTCCATCCTGTCATTTCAAACCTGTTTGACTTCTTTCATTGAACTACTTTTGAATGAAAGTCAATGGGGTCCAAAGACTGACTTATATATCTTATATTTTGTTCCACAGAAGAGAGAAAGCAAAGTCATAAAGTTTGGTATGACATGAGCAGAGGTGGGTAGAGTACCCAGAAACTGTACTCAATTAAAAGTAAAAGTACTTGAAGAAATATTTACTCAAGTAAAAGTAAAAGTAATAGTCTGAATAGTTACTTGAGTAAGAGTAAAAAAGTACCGGATAAAAAAACTACTCAAGTAGTTAGTTACTAGTTACTTTGGATCATATACTGAATATAGTATATTTTTATTTAGATATATAGATATTTAGATAAAATTTTATATACATACATACATATACACACAAACACACACACACACACACACACACACACACACACTGCCGTTCAAAATACTTTTGATGTTTTTTTTAATGTAATTTATTTCAGTGATGCAAATCAGAATTTTTATCAGCCTGATTTATTATCAATGCTGTTCTTTTTTAGCTTTCTATTCATAAAAGAACCCTGAACAAAATGTCAACTGTTCCCTGTTGAAAAACAGCATATGCTGGTATGGTATGTTTTGAAGCATGGGATGCTGGTTTGAGCTGATTTAAGCTGGTCCTTAGCTGGTTTAAGCTGGTCATGTGCTGGTCCTAAAATGGTCCGACCAGCTCAAGACCAGCACATGATCAGCATAAACCAGCATCCCAGCTTCAAAACATACCTAACCAGCATATGCTGTTTTTTTGTTTTTGTTTTTTTCAACAACACTGGTAATAAATCAATATATTTGAATGATTTCTGAAGGATCATATGACTCTGAAAACTGGAGTAACAGCTGATAAAAATTCAGATTTGCATCACTGAATTAAATAAAATTATTTTAAAGTATATTAATTATGTATAATAAATGTATATATGTATATAACCTCTGACACGGAGAAGAGTGAAAACTCCTCACATGACCGCTACAGAACATCTGAACATAACGAAAAAAATGCACATTGACGGATCTTCTTCCGTCTGTTCTGCAAAATGTAAACAAATGTAGCCTTTATTTCTGAAAGCGTAAATATTGTGAAAATATCAATATTAATTGTCTCTAGGCAAGGCATTCCTCCTGGAACTAACGCGGGTTTGGCGGGTGTTTATTTCATACTCTGTGACTCTGCTTATTTAATGAATAAATTATACATTGTATTTAATGTGTAAGGTACATGTACAACAAACTGGCAATGTCATAGTGGTATCATGTACTGCAATCGAATCTATACCTGTGGAACCGACAGCACACGCGGTGTTCATCTAATAAAGATCTTCATAACTAGCAAACCATAACCTTTGCAGATTTGCTTTCAACTGACTGTTGATCCAAAGCCACGTCTTCAACGCTCTCGATGTGTGAGAACCGCTTCAGACGACTCAGCGCGTGCGGCAGGGAACTGAACGAATCATTCAAACTGATTCGCGAACCGATTCACTGGTCTGCCAACTGGTTTGATCAAGCCTTCGAATAGAATTGACTCAAAATAATGAATCATTCGCAAACGGGCATCGCTCATTGCCCAGAAAAAAAAGTAGACGGCGCGCTTGGAATAAATTGAAGGATTTTTAACTTGTATTGCATTAAGATAAAGTAACGAGAGGAGCGTCGCCCACAGTAACGAAGTAAAAGTACAGTTTTTTCACTAAAAATGTACTTGAGTAAGAGTAAAAGTACCCATTTTTAAATATACTCTAAAAGTATTACCCAAAAAAATTACTCAAGTAAATGTAACGAAGTAAATGTAACTTGTTACTACCCACCTCTGGACATGAGGGTGAGAGAATTTACCTCAAAATTTTCATTTACGTAAATTTTTATCCTTAATATGATCAGTGATACAGCTTCACTTTTACAGGATACTGTGAATAAGTGTGTGCGTCACCAGCACTTGAGTGAGAGTTTGCAGGATGCTCATGGCATACAAACACCTTCAACTCTTAGTCCTTGCTGCTGTAGTTCAAACAAAGCAAAATTTACACCTGCAGCCCAGGGGAGGAGAAAAGGAGAGAGAGCAGAAGACAGCATGGGGGAAGGAAGGGGCAGAGAGTGGTAAACAAGAGTAAAGGTGAGAAAAAGCAGAGAAAATAAAACAGGGCAGAGAGAAAAGGAGACCAAAAGAAGAAAAGTAAAGGTAGAAATGAATATTTAAGAAAGCAGGGCTAGAGTGAATCTACTGCAGGACAAGAGGGGAAAAAAGTAAAAGATCCATAGACATATCCCATGGATGCTCAGATTCTCTTGACTGGCTGGTGCTTTATCCATAGCACCAGTAGAATAAAGGTTAGTTTAAAAATTGTATATATAATATATAATTAACTGTTGCAAAACTGCAGAAGGTACACCCATGATATAATTCTAGTAGCACTGCTTCCGACTTATCAAAGATAACGGGTATTAGGGCATATGAATCCAGATAAAAGTCATCTAATCACCTCACGAGAATGTATTTATTATCATCTAAACAAAAAACAAAAAGTTGCTGCTTGGGATTACGAGAAAACAGCCTGCTCTCAAACACACAACATAGTTAACCTCTCTGGATCGACTCCCAAGGTTGTCAGTTTAAATGAGTTCAGATTGTGCTCCATAAATGTTACTTACCTCTTATCTATTCATATCACACTTAAAATACCAAACACAAATTAAATTGTACCAGGGAGTTTAGGAATCATACATAATGCCTCAATGGCATTGTATAAATTAGGCTAGACCTTACTATAAAACTAGTTTTGATTTACTTTGCCAATGACTTTCAGCCTTAATGTGATTTTTAGTGTATGGATGAAGTCAGTTCCCCTCATGTTCACACAGGTGTAATTCATCACATTAAATATGGGCATTTTCCACTAACATTTGTCTACTAGAAAGTTTTCAAATACCCTTTGTCTTTATTTTAAACAGTATATCAAAATTTGTTTTAAGAAACATTCAGAAAAGTGCACTTTTCTGAAAATTATCTTTAAAATAAATGTCTCTTGGTTTGGTATGTTGTCATCTAATGCAATACCATTCATACATATTTATGGGTTGCTCAAGTGTCCAGATACTTTCTGTGGCTTCTGTATTTTCATATAGATTCATTTAGAGCTAAAACACTTGCTGCATAAGCTACAGGGGTCTGTTTAGGTCACATTGATGTCAAGTGTTGAGATAAGCCCGTGGGTTGTTGAATTTATTCCCTGCTTTTCTCTATCAGCTCATTGCGAGTTTTCTCACAGCGTCTTTCTCACTTCTGTTTGTGTTTCCTGTTTACTCGAGATTTGCTGCCTTGTCTTTCCGCATCTGATATTGAGCTCTGAGCTAAAATCGTGTTGTATGTAATTTATAGAGGCATAAAACTTCACAGAAAAGTTTTATGCTTGTAAACATACAAAACTGTGAAACATCAATCTGTACATTTTCACATTTGACTACACACAAAGAATTGAAAGTGCTGTGAGAGATAGAGGAGGTCAACTTGTTATCACTCAGTGTACACATGCACACACACTTATCTGTGCACACACACACATTTATGAGCAGAGATGAATGACTCCACGCTCAGGCCATTCCTTTTCTACTGTGCGGCTGACATTGACAAATGGCCCGGCAGTGTGAATTAAATATGACAGTCCTGCTGCTTCCAGCGGGACTCTGCCGGTTGGACGCTACATGTTGGTGTAACTGCCTAGACACCGCCAGACTCTTACCTTGACATAAACACAAGCACATCCTATCGCGCACGCACAGTATTCCGATGCAAACATGTGGAGTGAAACTTCAGGAAAATGAAGCTACAGCCAGCGGTCTACCACTTCCACTTTGGGCGGTGTGAGGTGCCTGCCTAAGGGCGATTAAAATGCAAAGTCATTTAACAGCAAAAAGGTCTAGTCTTCTCAAGCGGACCTCCCTGTGTGCCCGCTGACATTCCAGAGGTCTCTATGGAGCTGGTTCATTATTCTCTGTGTGTGTTTGCTGACATTGTGGAGGCATTGCTGGTCCAGTTCATTACTCTCTGGGTATTTACTGACATTGGGGAGCCCTGCTGAGGTGCATTCATTATTTCTCACTAGGAACAGCACGCACAGGTCTGCTTGAAGACCGGAAACACACCTCCTCTGACATGCTCACATTCTACCTGAGGAGAAGGGGGTCTACGTTATCAGTTGAACATGTTTTGGGCTTTTTCGGCTTACATCTTGAATTAACTCAAAGGTAAAGATGAACAGAAGTAAAATGTACCAAAGAGAGAATTGTTACACCTGAATTTACATATAAATCACTCGGTTTTCAGTGTGTTGGCTCGATGTGAGAGGATCAATGCATTTGAGAGCATAGAAATCTTTAAGATCAAATAGAAAGGGTTAGATCGCCCAAAAATGAAAATTCTGTCATCATTTAAATTAAATCTGTTCATCATCCCCGTTGAACAGCATATGCTGGTAAGAACTCCTGCTCAGGACCAGCTTAGGACCAGCACATGG
The DNA here is from genome assembly GCF_012432095.1 of Onychostoma macrolepis. Lineage (NCBI taxonomy): Eukaryota > Metazoa > Chordata > Actinopteri > Cypriniformes > Cyprinidae > Onychostoma > Onychostoma macrolepis. Next base: position 9,064,967 of record NC_081172.1, on the reverse strand, counting down.
CCAGCTTAAACTAGCTCATGACTAGCTAAGAACCAGCTTAAACCAGCTCAAACCAGCAGCCATGCTTCAAAACATACCTAACCAGCATATGCTGTTTTTTTTCAACAGGGATATAAAGTGATCGTATCTCTTCACAAAATTGAAACCACACGTTTCATAAGGATTCATTTTATAACGCCTTTATGGCATGATCTTCTAAGTTTTGGTTCTTTGATCTTGATCTTCCAAGTCTTGGTAACTTTCAATGCGGAGACTGAAACCACTCAAATTTCATTAAAATATCTTAGTTTGCATTTTAAAGCTTAACAAAGTCTTATGGGTTTGGAATGACATGAGGGTGTGTAAATTATGTCAGAATTTTTATTTTCTGGGTGAACTATATCCCTTTAAAATCCACTCACCTCACCCTTACCTCACACACCCATGACACAATGACTTTTCATTTTTTGGGTGAACCATCCGATTGATTAGGTTGAGACATTTTGTACGTACTCACCCTATTTTCTTCCTCTCTGAGGTCCGGCATGGTGCTGATGCACAGGCTGATCACTGTCACTGCCACCATCAACACAGACAAACAGGCGAACACCTTTCCCGGCATACCCGACTGAGGGTTCTCCACCATGTCCCTCAAACGGTTCATCAACTTTCGGTAACGTGTCTCCTCGACAGGAGGGCGCAGCTGCATTCTGTGTTGACGGCGCTCCTCCTCCCGCCGCTCGAGCTCGGCGACCTCCTCAATGCGAGTGTACATCTTGCGCTTGCAGCAGCGTTCCATGTAGGCCATCTCTACGCCCCAATAGTTGAGCTCCTCATGCAGCGAGAGCGCACACATCTCACGTAACAAACGTAGCTTTCCTGCTGCCAGGAAGTTGAGGATTACACGGAAAGCACTGGGGCTACGGTCAAAGAAAAATTCACGGCGTGTCTCATCGTAATCATCACAAACACAAGCGATCTCCTCGGGACTGCTGCAGGGTTTGAGACGTCCTAAACGCGTCAGGGGGAACTGCTCCAACGTACTCCAAGGGAAGGTGTAACGGTTGCCCCCCACATTGATGAGGGCCTGCACTCCGTGGTCCACCGAAAGCAGATCTTCCGGTCGGCGAATGAACTGAGCGCGCTGATAATACACTCCCTTGACGGTCTCAGTTTCCGGGATCTCTGTAAAAATGTGGTCCAAGCTGCTGTCATCACTGGCCGAGAGGTTGCTGAAGTCATGATTGGCGTTGCTGATGATTGGCATGATGGCATTGAAGAGGAAAGTTAATCAAAAGGGTTGGGCAAAGCTCAGGTCGTCTTAGCGTTAGTCTGATACCTTGGGTTTAGGGCATTGAGGTGTTTAATCAAAGGTAGATCCCATAGGATCTCATGCACAGTTCAGTGAAGACCCAGACATCCCACATCATTTGAACACTGCTGGAGACACAAAGACAACAAAACACAAAGAGGTTAAACAGTTGTTTTTATAAAACCACAAAGTTTGCAATAGTACTATAACTTTGTTAAAATGACATGGAACTTGTATAATATGCTCTTAGTATTTCAATAAAGAAGGACACTGTTGTTTGGCACATTCTCTGGTGGCTGGGTGTATTAGCAGAGACATCCAGACATGCCACAACTTCTAATAGAGATTGAATAATTTGCTGTTGTCAAGGTGTTCCATTATGCTAGGGTGGGAGCTAGAGTGATAAACTATTTATTAATAGAAGCATATTCCCGTTGGGAGCGAGGCTTGCTTTACTGTGTGGAAAGTTAATTGAGGGAAGTGTGTTGAGCAGCCCAGTGGCAGTGACTCTATCAAGAACATTCTCTCCAGTACAGGCTGATGAGCAGAAAGTGAGGGGAGCAAGATTCTTCATAATCACACATAAGCAGGTGTTAAAATAGAGTGGAAATTAGGAAGGATGTGAACCAAGCAGACAATGCATGATAATTGCAAATGTGTCTAAACAATGGTGAAATAATGGGCATACTTTTACAACAACAGAGAGCATGCAAGAAGTGTCAGGGGCCACTTCTATTGCCTTTAAAAAGCTTATTTAAAATCCACTGCATATCTGAGTGATTTATCGACTTTAGTAAATTTAAAAGATCATTGTACAGTAACTTTAACTCAGAGGGGGTTCCAAAAAACAAACAAAAAACACACACATTTCCATATTGTTCATGTCTGTCAACTGATTGCTTAGAGCATCGACAACCATTTAAAAATGTTTATTCCGACAAACCTTTTGCAAGCAACTTTCAAAATCACAAATAATTCAGTATATTATACAGTATATTATTCCTGAACAAAGAGTCAGTTCATTTTGGTGAGTCAGAAACCATTTTGAATCAGTCTGGGCAGTTACTGAATTCATCTAACTCCCTTACTGAATATCAATTAGTAATGCAAGTATTTTTATTCAATAGCCTACATTTAGGAACAATTTTATAGGACTGTATTTATTCCGCTGCTAAAAAGTCTTTTTTAAAAGTCTAACACATTTTGCAAAAACTGAATTAAATTTATCTCTGACTTGCTCTATGCACATGTTCTTTTGAAATCTGAAATGATCTGATCATTTGTCAACACAGTCCCGAGGCCAGCACAAAACTGCATTTTTTATATCCAAATATTTCTTCCTCAAAAGTACCAAAAGAATCGTTCTTGGATCCGTTAAGGAATCGGAATCGTTTAAGAAGTATCAGAATCGACTATATGAATCATTGCATTCCTTATCCCTATCCCATCACTGTCATGTATCACAAATATGTACTTAAACAGTGCTTAAACATTTATTAAAATAGCCGGCTCGTTCACAGACCACAACATAAAATGGTAAAATATAATAAGAATAGGTTCAAATACTGCTGAATTTAACTAATAGGCTCAAATAACATACAATATAGGCTACAATAGGCTATACAAAACTGTTCAAATAACATTCTGAATACATTATTATCAATCCACGAAAGAACAGACATCAAATAAAACTAAGCGAAACTGACAGTCTAAAAGTTGATAAACACGCAATAAATATATAAATACATACGTTAATGATTATATAAGTTATTAAATGAAATCTACAAGAGAATCAAAGTAGAAACTCCAAACTCACCCCTCGACACGACTCCGGTCCTCACTTTCTTCAGCAGAGGCATTTTCTCTCCACAATGCTCCATAACCGGTTAAAAGAACTCACTTTAGTATTTCATTAACGGTTCTTGCTGGAATGCCAACGTCAGGAGCGGTAAAATGATCAGAAGGCGAATAATCTCCGCTGACACATCATCACTGTCCCGCGCGCTCAGAGTCACTATCACTGCATAGATCCGAGCGTATGTGTGTGAGTGAACACCGGTCGGTTGCGCGCCCCTCTCGCGTCTTGAGAGAGGCACTGTAAGTTTAAAGCGAAGTCTAAATCATCGTTCTGCATGCAAACCCTGGTCACGTACCGCTCGCACTCCGACAATAAACCGTATAAACAGCAGATTACTTTATTACCTGCTCCTGTTTTAAGCGAGTTTGAGATGTGCACGTCATTGTGCGTCAACGCGACTGAGGCGTGATGAATTATTACACTCGCAATGGACACTTGAATTTCCATTTGAACCCTTTTTGTGGTCACAGTGGCGGTTTCAAGAATTTATTAACTGAATATGAAGAGCATAAGGCAAAACAGTCTGCATTCCCAACAGGACAATTGTCTCGTGAGGTTGTTTCAACCGCAATAGTTCCATTACGACAATTCATAAATCTACAGGTAAGCGCATCTAGTATCTGTGTTTGCTGCACAAACTGTAGAATTCATAATGCCATATTTACGCATTGCACACTGTGCAAACACCTCGGGACAGCCCAATTAGTTTGATTCAGTATTTGCATACATGCTTTCACCTGGCAGCACTATTATGGAGTCCAAAGCTTACAAACAGACACGTACAAAGTGTGCATACTGTGCTCATTAGGTTGCACATGCCTTGGGAAATGCTAAAATAACTAAGCAGTTTGCACTGGTCCTGGTGGCATATGAATGGAAAGTGAGACAGCTGGCATTGTGCACTCACACTCTCCATCACTGGATGCCAAGGGTCCACAGATATAAAACCCATGAATGATTGCACAAATATGCACCCCCACCCCCTCCTTATTGTCTCATTTTATTTGTACCCTTTCAATTATACACATTACACACCTCAATTTGCCAACATAATAAAGCTGTAAATTTCAGTGCATTTTTATTACTCTGTACACTGTACAAAAAATAGTAGGATTTTCACAATTTTCAGAAGTTTTGCTAATAAAATTCATAAATAATTACAAAGAAATTGCAAGTAACACATTGAATTATGCATTAAATTTTGAAGTAGAAAGATTATACTGTATGAAGTTTTTAAATATTTTCTTGTGAAACATACTTAATAATCTGTTTTATCTACAACTTAGAAAAAAAATATTTTTTATACAGTGTGATTTGATAATTAATGTTAAATGTTTCTTCCATCTAATTTCCTTCAAACAATGAAGTATGGCTTATAGTTAATTTATTAATTTAGTTTAACAATGAGAGCAACATTTAACTTTTAATCACTTGCTTTCTGTATTTATTTTTATTTTTTTCCAAAATGTAAAAGCATGAATATATAACAGAAAATCTAAAGTAAATGTGTTCTTTCATGCATAATCCTTTTTTAAAATTCTTTGATAGGCAGACAGATTCATCTGCCTATCAAAAGACTAATCATTATAGAAATATGTCTTTGATTATTTTCACTACATATGTTTTTGATTTCATCAATTAGTGGTCCCAACCCTACTCTATATGTGGTTTCAGGGCCATTTCTTGTATTCACAGTCCTGAAGACCAGTCATATCTTAGTGGACTCCCCTTGTTAAATGGCATGGGACAATGTTCCTGGAGGTCTCCCAGATGACAGCCTTTTGTGGTGTTTTCCCTCTTTATACACACAAGCATGTGGCCTCATCAAGGATACAGTGGTTGAAGCGATGGACCGAAAACATTTCAGAGAGAAAGATACTGTTTGAGAGTGAGGCTGAGGTGAAAAAGGACAGAAATCAGTTGGAGGATTAAACTGTAATCCCCAGGGACAGCGAGATGGGGTCCGACTGATGAGAGAATCGTGTTGGGAGACAGGACAGGGAACAGCTTCAGCAGCTGATGGGCAGTGGTGTGGCTCACTGACATCCGTTTGATCCAGTCAATGTTCAGATCAACGTAATTGCTCCTCAAGCAGATGTGTGAATATCTAGATTACTGCAGATCGGTGGCCTGCCAAGAAAAAGAGAGCGCATGGTGAAGAATGAGCTATAGAGCTGTGAGACTTTCTCAATCCCAATAACAGGTGTTTGATTAATTCCCTTCCCAACCAACTGAGTCAATATAACCAAAGACGTGATTTTCGTTGTGCGTGAAGCACTGTGACTAGGTATGATGGAGCAGGAAATGCTGGTTTGGACATAACCAGGCTCTGTTTTGTCATTCGGACGGCAATCCTAATCCAGGATGATTTTCATAACATTCAAATTTGTAATCAAATCCTGAAGGCAGCCAAGGGAAGCAGGTTAAATGAGATTTCTCCTGGGGGACGGCAGATGTCAGTCATCGGGAATTTGGGGCAGTAGTAGCGCTGGAGATTTTTGAAGCGAGAGATATGCAGTCTGAAGCCTTCGATGGTGTTCTGTATTAAACATTAATGCTGGAGGACGGGATGAGTGGACCTATCCCTTTATGCAGACATCAAACCTCCCTTTGAGTTTAAATTGGAATTTGAGAACAGCCAGGAACGTAGAACTCCCTCAGTCACACCACCTCTCTGCGTGTGTCTAGTGCATGTGTGTGTGCTTGTGAGAGAGCAAACTGCAGACCGGATATCCCCATACAGGAGGGCCAAAAATAGCATGGTCTTTATCATCTGCGCAGGGTGAAGCACATTTGAGCCTTTCCTGTATCAAAAGTGCTCCGTCAGCATTTCAAACAAATCTCATGTTCTATAGAATGAATCCATCTTCCTATCAATTAACTCTCGCATGCAACTCTAGAAGTGTCCACTTCTTGTCGACAACATCAAATGATATAGTTGACAAGGACACATGACATTGCCATAACTGCTGCCAGCAGTGAAACTAACAGGGGACCGTCCGTCTCAGTGAGGGACTTTCTGTGGTCTCTGCTGTGCGTGTTTTATTTCCTCATAATTGAGTCTATTTACATCAGCAGCCCTTACCCTGCTGCTCAGGTTACCTGTAATGACACACCTGGATAAGAACTTGAGAGCTCAACCCGATCATCTCACTTCCCTGATCTCTGATCAGTTTACAGACACCACGGCTCCATTTTCCGGTCCATCATGAATCAAATCAGAACACTGGAAAAAAACTTTTATTTCTGTCTGTCTGTCTGTTTCATTCTATAGAAAGAAAGATTTCAATGCCTCATCTCCTGTTAAAGTCAACACAAAACTGCTTTTCCAACCCATTTAACATTTGTAATGTGATTCACAAGTAAAACAGGGCGAGGAATAAATATGGAGTGGGGTTTGATTTTATCCATCAGAAATTGAATGAAAATTCAAGGTCAGGTTCACCCTTAAAATCCCAATGCAAAGTTTCTTTTTTCAAATCAATTGTCATTTTCTATTAGCAGTGACCTCTATTACATGAAATCCCTAAACCACAATGACTAAATATTTAGATATTGGTTAACATTAACCAAAAGACCAGGCCAACTGAAAAAACGCGCCTTTAGTTTAGCAAAACTGCAAAAACTTTTCTTATTACAAACATTTTACTGCCATTTCCAGCTGAAATGAACACTAGTGGCAGTAAAACACCAACAACTTTTATTCCTTTTCAAACTAATTATGATTTCAAGGGCAGATTAACAGTTAATGAACAGTTAATAAATTTTTTTTTTATATATTCTATATTATTATGATCATAAAACATTCTTACCATAGTGTATTATTTGTAAACTAATACATTTTGGTGGTTGCTTCACATAATCAGATCCATATGTATGGCTTCTCTGATATAGCAAACTTGCTCAGTAGCTCACCTGGTACAGCATTGAAATTATGATAAAGCGTTTCTTGTGAAACACAAATCCCACTAAAAGTGCACAAAAGCTTGTAAGAAAGCAAAAATGGCATGGTTGCTTCAGAAAATGTTTTTTTTTTTTATCTCACATTTGCTTTTGTGAACTCTATTGGTTAGGTTTAAGGTAGAATTTAGGTGGTACATTATTTTCAAATGCAATAAAGTATTAACCTTTAAGCGCTACTCACTGGAAAAATTATTTTTTCCGAACTGCCCCAAAATACATAGGCTACAACAAACAGCGAAATAAAACATTGACAGATTGAATCGATGACCCAACTTGGGTTATTTGGCAACGCAGCGCTGGGTTCGACTCCGGCCTAGATCGCATTTCTAGTGTGGTGTGACTGACTCCAAATCCTTCCCAAAAACAAACAGTACTGAAATTAGAGAACATATCTTAACATCAAATTAATTTACACTCAGTATTATAACGAATAAAATCCATTTATGTTATGCAAGGCAAAGGTGTTTCCAGCTCAAAATGACCGCTGACTGACGCAGCAGACTGCCATCTCGTCCTTATGTTGCGTTGCGTAAAATTATATAATTTACACCACATTAAAGACTTTATAAATGAAATAAAATATATACAAACCTTTATTTCCCTGAAAGAGTGCACCAAATCGGCGGTGGTGCCGCTGAGAACCGCTCTCACCTGTGGACTTAAAAAGCCCGTGCTCTCAGAGGCTGCGTTGTTGAGAAGTTTCATCGGAGACAGGGTCAACCCAGCGGTTAACCCAATAAAATGACCCAACAAGCTGAACCCAGCGTTTGGGTTAAAAAAAATAACCCAGCACCTGGGTAAAAATATTAAAAATAACCTAATAAAATGACCCAAACAGGCTGAACCCAGCATTTGGGTTAAAAAAATAACCCAACAATTTTTGGAATGAAGAAAATGTGTTAAGAAAAGTACTGTAAATATTGATTTCATGTTGACTTTGAAGACAGGAGGAAACCAATCAGAGCCTGAACTTTTCCCAAATACCCCGACCTGTCGACATGCTAGCGAAGAATGAAGAATAGACCAAGACAGGATGCGAGCGCAGTCATGGAGACAACCGCTTCCAGCAAAATACACAGTATATGAAGTCTCATATTTTTGTGTTGCAACTCACTTACCCAGCGGCTATATTGGTGCCTGTGGATTTAGGGACCACGCAATCCTGGGACAGATAAGTTAGCTATATCTGGCCTCCCTACAACACACAGACAGCCATCGAAATGGAATCTCCTTTCCTGCAAAGAATCATTAACTCATTACAATGTATCCCAGATTTAAAATTAAGTTTCTTCTACACATCAGGCAGCCATTGACACGCATCATAACAAAACCCCCAATAGACTGAATCAGTCAGCCTCTCTCCTCCACACCACTCCATGCCTAAGGGCAAGTAAAAGGGGGGAGAAATAAGTTTTCAATAATTAAAACCCGGCAGGAATGATCTATTTTAATTTCAGGGGAGAACTAACTCTGATAAGCAAACACATGCTGAGCTGTTACATTGCCTGGTCCAATTAATCATTACACTGCAACAGAATTCAATATTCTTGTCAGGAAGTATTTGCTAGCTAGCTGAGTTAATAGAGCTCTTTCTCATTTTTTTGCCGATACACTGTATACGGCGGGAATATTGACAGTATGTTAGCACACCACAGCATCAAACACGAGGAGCAATGCTAGTTCTGCCAGAGTAAGTATAAGTTGATTTATGTTTTAGCTTTATGTTGTTTTTGTATGATCATTTTAAAGGAATGTAATCATAACAAAGAAATAATTCTTATGGGTGATTTTAACTTGAACTGGGAGGACAAATTAAAGAGAAATAAACGGAAAACTATTGCAGATAAATATCTTTTAAATCAGATAATTAAAGGGCCCACAAGAATTGCTAAATCCTCTAAGACACAGCTAGACCTAATATTCACAAACAAACCTGAAAGGATAACCAAGAGTTACAATTTGATCACTGGGTTATCTGACCTGTTATTTAACCTTGGTTGCTCGGAAACTGACTAAAAACAGAGTTAAAAACAATGTGACAACTTCTAGTAATGTTTTCTGCTGTATACCTACAGGAGTGCTAGCAGAGTTCAATGAGGAAATAGCTAGTTTAAAGTGGGATGATATATTATCTTCTCAGGATGTAGAGTATGGCTGTAACATGCTCATCAATAGGGCTAACTTTTCAGGGACAAATTCACTATAAAAGTTCAGAAAAAAAATAAGTATAAAAATAATCTACCTTGGTTCAACGCTAACTATGGAAGCTGATGAAGAACAGGGACTCTGCATTAAAGACAGCTACTAAGTCAGGAAGGGACATCGACAGGCTTCGTTACAAAGGACTGCGGAATAAAGTTATTCGAGAGCTGAGAGTAGCTAAATCAATTTATTATCTTCACCAACTGAACGAGGCAAAAGGAAACAGTAAATTGATTTGGAAAAATGTTAACAGCCTTCTACAGAAAGAGACAAATTCTCCAGGAGATCTCAAGATAAACGTTCAGGGAAATTTAATTCTAGATGATTACTCCATTGCTACTACTTTTAATAATTTTTTAATTAACTCTGTTAATGAACTGGGAGAAAAATTAGCAAAAAAGGAAAGAAATATTCAACTGTCTGATGTTGATAGCCAAGGTTTTAACCTAGCCATGACTAACGAAACGCAGGTTAACAAAGTTATCAGTTCACTTAGAAATACTAAATGCAGAGATGTTCATCAGTTTGACACTAAGTTTCTCAAAACTCACAAAGATTCTTTAGCTCCTGTTAGTTCTCATTTAATTAATTTATCATTTGAACACAGTGTTTTTCCTACTGCTTGGAGGCAAGTTTGTTTCTCCTATTTTTAAATCTGGGGATTATTGTGAGGTTAGTAACTATAGACCTATTGCCAGTAGTCTCAAAGGTTGCAGAAAAGGTAGTTCTTGAACAACTGACATCTTATCTTAATACAGCTAAGGCTGGTTTACACTGTATGCAATCTGGTTTCAGAGTAAATCACTCCACTGAAACAGCTACTTTACACCTAACAGAGCAAATAAAATCTAAGCTTGACAAAGGTGGAACAGTTGGTGCTATATTTTTAGATTTGCGTAAAGCCTTTGACACGGTCAATCACAATGTTCTTCTTTCTAAATGATCTAAGTTCCAACTTTCACCTGGGGCTTTAGCATGGATCTCCTCATATTTATCAAACAGACAGCAATGTGTAAAAATGAAAGGGGTTCATTCTAATACCTTAAATTCTACAATGGGCGTACCTCAAGGATCAATACTAGACCCTTTATTATTTAGTTTACACATCAATGATCTCCCACAGCAGTGCGAAGGGATACAAGTGCAAATGTATGCTGACGATACTGTTATTTTTACACACTCGAGAACTGCAGAGTTAGCTGCTGAAAAGCTAAATGTTGCTATGGAAAGGATTACACGGTGGTTAGATCAACCGTGTCTTACCTTGAACACTGGTAAAACAAAAGGGATGTTTTTTTCAAAAATGAAGGCGTGTTCTTCCAATGCAGATATTTTTATAAATGGTGAGAAGATAGAAATTGTTTAATTATCTAGGTTTAACGCTGGATTCAAACCTTAGTTTTAAAAAACATGTAAAGAAATTGGTGAGGACTATAAAATATAGTTTGATAAACTTCAGACAAATTAGACAATGTCTACCTACTGATGTAGCTAAGACTTTGCATGCTACAATTTTTTTTCTCATCTGTCACATTGTCTGACATGCTGGGGTCAAGCAGGAGAAACTGTTAATAAACCTTTAAAATCGCTTTACAAACAGACTCTAAAAACTTTGGACAAAAAGTCTAACCAATATCACCATTGTAGGGTTTGGAGAAATACAATTTTCTGAGCTTTGACAACTTTAGAGTTTTCTCAAATTTATGTATGGTTTGTAAAATTGTGAATGTTTTTTTTGAGCACTTTCGTTTCTACAGTATCTGTAAAATTTACTAGATCATCATCCACTAGTGATTGTGTTGTTCCATTTCGTCACTCTGCCTTTGGATTATCGTCTTTCTCAGTGAAAGCTATTACTCATTGGAACACTCTACCAGAAGACATAAGGATGTGCACATCTATTGACATTTTTAAATTGAAACTAAAATCTTACTTAAAATCAACTCAACTCTGTAAACACTGACATGGTTATGGTGTGGCTCTGATATGATGTGTATAAGTATTACTGTACGTTTTTGTTTTTATGTTTAATTGTGATTATGATTACCTGCCAAGGGACCGCAGATGAAAACTGACCATCGGCTAAATTCGGTACAATGCATGAAATGGAAACATTTATGTTAAAATTGTACATGGTCCCTTTTCAAATAAATTTTAATAATAATAATAATTTTGATTAAAAAAGCCATGATATTTAAAGCGATGCTTCATCCAAAAATGAAATTTTTTAATTGTTAACTCACTTTCATGCCATTCCAAACCTGTTTGATTGCTATACTTCCATGGGACAAAAAAAACGTTTACCAGAATGTTTGATGTAAACAGTGACAGTAAATTTATCGAACTTTAAAAAAAGTTTTCATTGCATGGAAAAGATAATATACAAGTTACAGAAATAAAAAATATTCTGCTAAGATTCTTAAGACTATTTTCAGTTAATAAAAGCTTAAGTGTCTGCTTTAAGCACAGCGTCGTTACTGCTAACTAAAAATAAAACTTTAAATTGTTAAGTGAAGTGAAATAAAACAAATGAAAATGAGAAATTTTGCCTTGCTAAATAAAATAAAGACAATTTTTAAAGAAAATCTAATAAAAATGATAAAACATTTAAAAAATACTAAAAGTAAAACTAAAAATGAAAAATGTTAATACAGTGGGGCAAAAAAGTATTTAGTCAGCCACCAATTGAGCAAGTTCTCCCACTTAAAAAGATGAGAGAGGCCTGTAATTTTCATCATAGGTATACCTCAACTATGAGAGACAAAATGAGAAAAAAAAAAAAATCCAGAAAATCACATTGTAGGATTTTTAAAGAATTAATTTGCAAATTATGGTGGAAAATAAGTATTTGGTCAATAACAAAATTTCATCAATACTTTGTTATATACCCTTTGTTGGCAATGACAGAGGTCAAACGTTTTCTGTAAGTCTTCACAAGGTTTTCACACACTGTTGCTGGTATTTTGGCCCATTTCTCTATGCAGATCTCCTCTAGAGCAGTAATGTTTTGGGGCTGTCGCTGGGCAACACGGATTTTCGATGGGGTTGAGATCTGGAGACTGGCTGCCATTCCAGGACCTTGAAATGCTTCTTCTGAAGCCACTCCTTCGTTGCCGGGCGGTGTGTTTGGGATCATTGTCATGCTGAAAGGCCCAGCCACGTTTCATCTTCAATGCCCTTGCTGATGGAAGGAGGTTTTCACTCAAAATCTCACGATACATGGCCCCATTCATTCTTTCGTTTACACGGATCAGTCGTCCTGGTCCCTTTGCAGAAAAACAGCCCCAAAGCATGATGTTTCCACCCCCATGCTTCACAGTAGGTATGGTGTTCTTTGGATGCAACTCAGCATTCTTTCTCCTCCAAACACGACAAGTTGAGTTTTTACCAAAAAGTTCTATTTTGGTTTCATCTGACCATATGACATTCTCCCAATCCTCTTCTGGATCATCCAAATGCTCTCTAGCAAACTTCAGACGGGCCGGACATGTACTGGCTTAAGCAGGGGGATACATCTGGCACTGCAGGATTTGAGTCCCTGGCGGCGCAGTGTGTTACTGATGGTAGCCTTTGTTACTTTGGTCCCAGCTCTCTGCAGATCATTCACTAGGTCCCCCGTGTGGTTCTGGGATTTTTGCTCACAGTTCTTGTGATCATTTTGACCCCATGGGGTGAGATTTTGCGTGGAGCCCCAGATCGAGGGAGATTATCAGTGGTCTTGTATGTCTTCCATTTTCTAATAATTGCTCCCACAGTTGATTTCTTCACACCAAGCTGCTTACCTATTGCAGATTCAGTCTTCCCAGCCTGGTGCAGGTCTACAATTTTGTTTCTGGTGTCCTTTGACAGCTCTTTGGTCTTGGCCATGGTGGAGTTTGGAGTTGGACTGTTTGAGGTTGTGGACAGGTGTCTTTTATACTGATAACGAGTTCAAACAGATGCCATTAATACAGGTAACGAGTGGAGGACAGAGGAGCCTCTTAAAGAAGAAGTTACAGGTCTGTGAGAGCCAGCAATCTTGCTTGTTTGTAGGTGACCAAATACTTATTTTCCCGAGGAATTTACCAATTAATTCTTTAAAAATCCTACAATGTGATTTTCTGCATTTTTTTTTCTCATTTTGTCTCTCGTAGTTGAGGTATACCTACGATGACAATTACAGGCCTCTCTCATCTTTTTAAGTGGGAGAACTTGCACAATTGGTGGCTGACTGAATACTTTTTTGCCCCACTGTACTACAATAGTATATAAATTAAAAAAATTCTAAAATAACATTGCTAAAATGTCTGTATATATATATAGTATATAGTACCTTTCAGTAGACTTTGAACATGTGCTTAATTAATTAATTAATTAGCTAAACTGCCTCAGACCTATTATAAAAAAAAACGAGTGCTTTGGACCTTCTTTTTTTCATGGGAGAAGTAGGTTTCCATGGAAGTAGGAGGTTTGGAACACCAGGTTTAGTGAGGAAATAGGTCTTTGTGTTCCTTTGTCACCGGTACATACAGTCCATTCTGAATGCCACAGGACTGCCATAGCCTAAGGAGACAAGTTCAAGACAAACAGAGCAAGGTTAATGAATGACCTCTAAAGTACATGACAAAGCTTCAGACCTCATTTAAAAAACATGTGCCATTGGCTGGGCCTGAGTCATGTTCTCTTGTGACAGCAATGTACAGTACAGCCATCGGTGATCAAATGGAAGAGGAATGGCCGGTCTGATCATAAAGAGAGAATGGATCAGTGCCTCCAGTCTTGCCTGCTGAATATGGAGCAGCTGCCTCTGACTAGAAATGTAATGGACTCTGCTGAAATGAATCCTGTGATACATATTTATACAACAAAAAATATGAACATAAACCAAGGTCTTTAACCCTCACGCTCTGACATAGCTATTTTTTTATTTTTATTTTTTTTGTAAGTTTGAGGTAGATACCTAATCAAAACCAAGAAGAAAGACATTACTGAAGATTTTTCCTCTATTTTTCCACATAAAAAGCAAGAACTTTTTAGAAATGTGACTGCTATCCATTCTAGTAACATCGTTCGCTTTTGGGTTAAAAAAAAGATCAGAAGCAGAAATAAACATTAAAAAACTTAAATGAACACAGATGAAGCATGTTATCAAGTCATTATATCTTCAAAAGCTTTGTTACAGAAGGTTCAGAGATTGGTAACAATTCCAGAATTGCTAACTGTGATTCTCTCATTAAGCAAAAATATTTATTCGAGGCAAAGAAATGTTGATAATTTTCTGATTAAAAATGCTACTAGTGCCGAATTTAAAAAGCCTCTTATGTGAGCATAAAGGGATCCTTGGTAACATTTCAAAACATCTCAGCTATGATTAACTGATGTAATATAGCGGTGTTGTAAAACATGTTTAGGATGACAGTAAATGATAATGTCTTTCATTTGAGGTTTACTCTGGAGTGTAGCAGGCAGATTAAAATGCTGATACAGACACAGAAAGACACACACCCCTCTAGGGTACAGAACTCAGCAGCAAGCTCTCGGCATTCTTCCTAATCAAATACAGGTCAGCCTCCCTATTCTCATTTCACCATGGGCCGTTCTTGCCTCCTTTGCTTTTAATCTCACACGCACCCACATACACACTTGTTAAAGGAACAGTTCATCCAGAAAAAAAAAATTGTCATTATTTACTCACCCTCATGACGAAACAAGCTCCACACAATTTATTTCCTCAGTAGAATCCATAGTGTGACTTTCTGAAGAATAACTTGGTCATTTGATATACGTCACGACTTAACTTAATATAATGAAAGTGGATGAGGACGTGCTGTCATAAAATATATGCATCTAGAAATATGCACATGAGTAATATGTGTATTAAAATATGCACTTTGAAAAATGTGTTTTTAAAAATCACATTACAAACATAGCACATTTAAAAAAAATGATTAATCTGAAACTAAATTATGAATTCTTGATTGTACAGATTGTTGATTGAACAGAGACCCACATTCCTTTCCAGAAGAAATTCATAGAACAAAATTTTATTTCAATGGTTCTCACTCTGATTGCTGGTTGATAACATTGTTCAATGAAACCAGTTCTGCTCTTTTCATTCTAATCTATATTGCTCTGAAATCAGATCTAACAGTGACCAAGTGATAAAATAATGGCACAATGTATACTTTTTAAAGGTGAACTATCCCTTTAAAACTCCAGACATACATTCCAAATTAGAAGCAGAATTTAAGCGCATTAAAGTCAGTAAATCTCTCAGGATGGATCGTATTTTAATTCTGTGTCACCTTTTGGCCACAGTTAGGTTCATTAATATTATATAGGTTAAATTTAGCACTTCCTACAAAATGCAAATCTAGCAGTTATATCTTTGCTCATAAAAAAAGAACAAAAGTCTGCTACCATCCCATTTAAATAAGCAAAAAGTAACTCAAAAGACCCATTTACTGCTCTTTATAGCAATTTGGAATTTTATTTGATATGTATAGTAGGTTAAAAACATAAAGAATATTTTTTTGTTGACCATACAGCAGACTAAGAAAAAGAGAAAGTACCATTTGATCTCCCATTTCACTGATCACACTACACAGACCAAGACTATAAGCACTACCGATGATTGAATTAAATTCTGTCTGAGCAAATAAATGCTGCTTTCCCATCAGGTGGGATGCTGCAGTATCATTACCCAATAGATATTTCAAACGTGTTACTGTGCTGTACATCACAACCATAGACACCGAAGGCAGTTCTTTTTGTTCTGATTGGCTCATTTACAGCAGTCTTTGTGTTTCTATGGGTGGAAACTGCTCTGGTAGTGGAGCATGAAGTAAACTCTGTAAATGGAAAATAACTTGAATCCACAGCTCTGGGTCTCAAAGGGCAGAACTGGAGAGCTTTTCCTAATCCATTGCTGATATGGTTATGGTGCATTCACCTCCACTCTCAACATAATTACCAATATCAAATGTAAAGCTGGCCCATTTTGACGTCACAGCAGGGAGACATAATGTATAGCGGACAGAAATGAGAGCAACACATATGGTGAGAAGAGTAGATTCGCCGACAGATATTAAAGGGTGTAAACAAAGACACATATGGATGGTCAGAAACCGTGTGATATCCAGCTGTTGTCATGAGGCTATTAAAAAAATGGAAAATCTTGGAGGTGTGAGATATAATGGAGAGAAAATAGCAAACAGAGAGAGAAAGATGGAGGGCTTTTAATGAGATCTTTCATTTCAAAAGCTCATTTTCTCCTGGTCTCATATTAATCCCTTCATTGGTATTCACAAAACAAACCAACAAATATAAAGAAACAAGGTTTATGAAAACAGTTGGTTATACTCTATATTCTTTTACTTTTCTATGTAGTGTTGTAGGAATAAAAACAACCTATTTTACTTATTTTATTTTAAAAAAATTTTTTTAACAGTCTGTTTATTGAGATGTAATGATATACAACAGTAATACAATAACATTGTAGTTACATCTTTTAACATATGACAGCCAGGGAAAAACAAAAACAAACAACAACGAAAAACAACAAAAAGGAAGAAGAAAAATAAAACTAAACAAAATAAATTGGCACAGGTTAATTCAGATAGTGACATGATATGGGAATTTGAGAATACAAAACATGCATGCACGCAGGCATACAACAAATGTATCAACAATGGTTAATTCATGCACATCTATGAAGGGGGATTGATGCAATAGGTCAGGTTATTTTACTTATTATTAACTCTCAGTTATACATGACTCTGATTGGTTTGAGCAGTCAGTAGCCTATTTTTTGTATAATGATCTCTATATTGTTTTTGCACAAATATTTGTATCTTAATCTTCTGTTTATTAATCCTCAGCCTCTTTCCTCTCAAACAATAGCATGATTTCAGTTTAAATCAATAATTCATGTGCATTTATTATTTGATAAGTGGCCATGGAATAATTCATATAATGTACACTCAGACAACAAAATAGATCCCTTCAGGATGATGCCAGACCCTGTTGGAGTTTATTTTGTGATAATGACTGTCTGACTGAACATTATACCTTACTTACAAACACACATCACGATTCTACATGTTCAAAATGGAATACAACACACTTAGGAGTATTTAGAATATACATTTACTTCTTACTTACTTTCGTTGGTTATAAGTGACCACCTGTTGGACTCACTTGTGATCTTTCAGCAGTTACAAACAGCGACCGCAGCACTGTTCAGGTGTAGAATGGAGGGTCTGAATGCTTTCTCACATCCCACTGCTAAAAAAAAAGCAAAGAAAGAGGAAAAATCAGGGATAGGACTTTGAAAGGTCACAACTTCAAAGGCTTTATGTTGGCGGTCCCATCAATCTCCCCTTAGGTGCAGGAGAGCTTGAGTGTCAGCATAGGTCAGCCTGTGATAAATCACTGGGTTTGTTTAATGCGTTTTCAGTGTTCACACTGCACTATCAGGGTCAGGGACAGGTGAGAGGAAGTGGAAGACACAGAAGCCGCCCATCCCGTGATCAATTTCAGGAAGTGAGGAGAGTGCTCCTGGTTTTTATGATCATCTCTGGGCATTTATAAAAAAAGTTTGTTATTACTGAAGTCCCACTGCTCTGTCCATCATTACAACGTAGTAAATAACTCTGTAACTTCCTGACAGAACAGTTTTTAAACAGGCAATAAAACCCGCTATGGTGTATCACACTGTCTGTGAGGGAGGAAGAGAGAAATGACAGATAGATGTAGGTACATACGTATATAATATAATGCATATTATATTTATTTATATTCATATTTATATTCATTTATATGCATAAAAATAAATAATACTTTTATTGAGCAATGATGCATTAAAAAAAACACTGAGTAACAGCTGCTGAAAATGAATCTTTACATCATAGGAATACATTACAATATATTCAAATGGAATTTTTTAAATTGTAGTAATATTTCACAACATTACTGTTTTTACTGTATTGTGCTTTGGTGAGCATATATAGAGACCTTTCAAAAACCCTTACATCGTACATGAGGCTCTGAATATTTCAGCACAATATTACAGAGTAGTATGACGTCTTTAAAACGCTTTCGCTCTCCAAAAATTTTTACTTTTCGTCTGCCAACCTGACCAGTGCTTAAAACTACACGGAAACTTAACCCAAAATTCTCAGGATCCTTTTCAATGATCTCAGTCTTTCCCAAGCTCAGATTCTCTTACACAGGACATTCATTATTTAAAATAAAAACGGGGAGGGAGAAAGATGAAGAAAAAGAAGAAAGAGTGAGCAAACCACTAAAGATTTCATCCAATGTCAACGAAAGCAGAAGACTAAACCTAAAGAACAATCTGCAAGTCAGGTCCACTGAGTGAACTAGTTAGCATCAACCACTCAGTGAATTTTTCATGAGGTGTCCTGTTGATGGAATAGAAAATGAGTAAATGTAAGTCCTCTGAAAACTGTTTGGATCTGCTCCAATGTCTGTAGGGCAAAAGGGGTTAAATTTCCATTTAATCTTGGCAAGATTTTCACCTTCTCCGAAGAACTCTCATCTCCTGTCTGGCCCAAGGAGGTCTACAATAACTGTCGAAAACTATCTGTTAGCAGCATTCCTATTCATCTCAATGGCAGTTTGCAGTCAGCACCAGCAAGAATGTACAGCTACGTCTGAAAGGCTGTCAATGGAAAACAGGCTTTTTGCCTGCATAAAACCCTACCTGGACTGGTGAACACGTCAGCTGAGAAGAGTGTAAGAAGGGTGAAAATATAATCAAACGAAGAAATTATGCTCATTTTTTTTTTCTGTCTAAATGAAGACCACTGCAGTATCCAGCGTTTTGAAACAGAAAAATCCCCAAATGCTAGTAATTCTGCTATGCCTGCCAGAGTTGGATTTGTTGGAATTAATTGAAACCTAACTTTGTAGAAACGGTCTTGGTTTCTCATGATTGCATTTCTTTTCATTACTACATTGAATGAACTTGTTCATAATGAGCAAAGTGCTTCGACTGAGGGCCTGTTTAAGGGTTCTGACTATTCTGAGCTTTTTACATGCTTCTTTGAATCTATTTCTGCTTAATGATGCATATATTTTGTTTTAGAGACCACCAAAACTAGCCTTAGGTCTGAGTTCGCACAAGAGCCCTGCTGAAACAAAAGTGATGAATACTATACCATGTAATGTGAATCCATTTCTATTTGAGATGGCAACATGAGAAGCAGTGAATATCAATGCTATGGAGAGAATGAAAGATAAAGCACCTCATAAGATATAAATAACTAAATATACAGGAACAAGCAGTGCTATATAAAAGATTATACATTTTGTAACTTTATATCTTCTTGCTGAAATGTACACTAGCATCAAAGGAATTAAACAAAGCTACCTGCGTCATGAGGTGCTCATGGTCACCTTCAGCAGTGACAAGGAGGGTCCCATACTATGTTCTGTAATGGTTTTGACCCTGTTTAATTAGTCTGCGTGGGATTACTGCCCAGGGGATGGGCAATAATAATCGCCAGGGGGTAGGTGGTTGGAGCAGGCCACGAGATAGACCAGGATGCCCTTGACGTCCCTTGCCATGGAATGAGAGTCATGCCTAACAAAAGTGGTCCACCCTGGGGGACACCATGTATAGCGATGTATGGCAAGGACACATTCAGGAAGCTATTCACCAAAGAGATGGATTTGAAATGAGGGGGCATAAGGAACAGGCATGGTAGAGGTGAGAGAGACGGGAGCGGTGATTGAAGGAGATACAGCTCAGCAAGTGTGGATAGAAATAAAGATTAGCCTCAGAGCTACATATATTTGCATTTCACAGAGGCTGTGGGCTATAGCACGAGTGCAGTGTCAATGCAGGCAAATGCAGGGGGCTTCAAGGACACTGGATTAATGCTGTAACATTCAGATGGAGAGGATACGAACAACGTCAGAACAATAAATGTGTGGCTGCGGTCCAGTTCTAATAAATGTAAGGAAGTAGAACTAAAATGAACTGAAATTCAAAGAAATTCATATAATTGTAATTTGTATCTAAAAAAATAAATAAATAAATAGACGGTCGGACAGACAGACAGATAGATAGATAAATAGATAGATAAAAAAGAATGATAGATAGAGCAATAGAATGATAGATAGATATGGAAGAACAAGAGGGACAAGAGGGACATACAGATAGATAGAACGATATGGATACAGAATGATAGATAGATAGATAGATAGATGATAGATAGATAGATAGATAGATAGATAGATAGATAGATAGATAGATAGATAGATAGATAGATAGATAGATAGATAGATAGATAGATAGATAGAATAGAATGATTCTATTATCTTTTCATTGTCATTATTATATTTTTGCACTTATATTCCAAACTTTGGCAATATTGTATTTTTTTACAGTCATGCCAATAAAGCAATTTTGAATTTGATAGATAGATAGACGATATATGGACAGACATAATGACAGAACGATAGATAGAACTATATAACGATAGAACAATAGATAGAACGATAGAACGATATAACGATATAACAATATAACGATAGATAGATAGATAGATAGATAGATAGATAGATAGATAGATAGATAGATAGATAGATAGATAGATAGATAGATAGATAGATAGATAGATAGATAGATAGATAGAACGATAGAACAAAGATGGATGGATAGATAGCAGACAGGTTAGTCATTATTCACATGCTCAACTAATTAAATCTAAATTTCACACTCTATTTAATGCAGCGGTGCGAGAAGCTGTAATCACAGGCAACTTCTCTGATTGGACTGAAATATCATTGGTTTAATAAAATCCCTGCACTCGTTCGTGTCTTTATATAAGCTTGCCTGGGAGCCGTTTGGAAATAGAGTGCTTGGTTCTGTTCCTGAAATCTCATTTTCTGTGATGTGAGGGAGGACACAGAGACACATGGGCCATTTCTGAAGCTGGGAAACACCATGTCAGTTTGACTCATAATGTCTCCTCGGCTCTCTGAACACTCTTCATGGCAGGTTAAGAGAGGTTGCGCTTACCTGAAAAAGGTGTTAGCTAAAAGTATTACCAACATCTATAAAAATAGACGCTGGTAAAAAATACATAAAGAAAATAAATAAATTATGGTTGATACTTCAGTTTAGATTATAGCACACAAAGAGCAGCAAATAAATTCTGCAAAATATCTATCTTGAAGATGAATGATGACAGAGCCTTCCATTTGGAGTGAACTGTCACTTTAAAAGCAAGGGGAGGGGTGTGGCCATGCACAAAAGTGATATTCCTCTGTCATAATCTCTCACAGATGCCTTTTTACCATAGTTACGCTCCATTGCCAAAGCCTTTGCATGACTTTTTGCAATTCCCCAGTTGAACATTTTCTCCGGTGTGCCTATAGCATGGAAGAGAAGACAATGACAGTTATGATCTATATCAGTCATACTAATGTATGTCTCATCATAATGCTAAAAACCTAAATCGATATTCCCTGTTATTAAATGGAGGAATGTAAGGGAAAGGTTGTGCGCACCATAAACTTACAGTATAAATTAACACGGCTCATAAGAACCTGAACTGAAAATAGCTCCACTGCCAAAGGCCCGATTAGTGATTGTTTCATTTGAATCACCAGTAATGAGAAAAAAGTTGTAATTGGTGGGAGAGAAACTGATATTGATTTAAATATGGTGTAGCACAGTGATTCCGGCTGAGATGGAGACTGCCCTCAATCAGATTGAGGGCTAATTGCTCGGGTAAAGGAGCCCGGGGGCATTCAGAGGAAGTCATTCAGGGAAGTCCACGAGTGCAGCCACTCTGCTAATCATTTGGAGCAGCAGTAGCAGTGCTCAGTATCAGCCGCAGTGACTGAGTCAGTTTGTTGACTACCGTCGGTGCTGCAGTTTGTCTGCAAGGCTGTGCGAGCTGACAGTCTGACCTTACACAGAAAAGAAAGAATGAAAGAAAGAAAAATCCAGAGGGAAGCAAAAATAACAAATAGCATGGCTAAAGCACTAGAAAAAATGTTAGCAATTTTAACAGAAACAGAAAGAGAAAGAAAAAATGCTTCAGGTCTGTTTAACTGTTATCATAGAATATAGGGTAAAATATATTGTTTTATGCTTTATATACCTTATATAAGGCTATATTTAATTTAATAGGAAAATACAATTACATTTTCTACAGTTAAAAGTATCAATATTATAAGGAAAAGTACAATTTAAATTAAACATTTCAATGAAATTATACACATTCAGAAAGCAAATTTCAAATAAATGCTGTTATTTTGTTCTTTTCAACATTGATAATATTAAGTAATATTATTTATTGAGCACTGTTTTTACAGTTTTTTAGCACTTCTGTCAAAAACATTTATCTTAAGGATTCCAAACTTTTGACAAAATAATATTTTATTATAATTATATTATTACAATTTCATTTTAATTTTAAAATAAAAAATATAACTTAATGAAGTACATGGCTATGGCAAAAAGGTTCAATTTCAATGAAATTATATTTACACATATATACACACACATTCAGAAAGGATGCATTAAATTTATCAAAAGTTACAGGGATTAATAATGTTTAAAAATATTTATATTTCAAATAAATGCTGTACTTTTGAATTTTCTATCCATAAAAGAATTCTGAAAAAAGTATCACATTTCCACAAAAATATTAAGCAGCAAAAACAGTTTTCAACATTGATAATTATAAGAGATATTATTTATTGATCAACATTTTTACAGTTTTTAGCACTTCTGTCAAAAACATTTTCCTAATGAATCCAAACTTTGGAGTATTGAAAAATGAAAAAAATATTTAATAATAACTATATTATTATAATTTCATTTTAATTTTAAAATAAAAAAATTACTTTATGAAATACATGGCTATGAAATTCATTCAAAAACTCAAAAAATAAAATAAAATAAATAAAAAATTGCAGACATAAAAATGCCATCCCATAATACCTGAAATGCTGCAATTATTTTATTTTTACATTGAATTTCTAACAACAGCAGCTGCCTGATTTTCTTTTTTATTCTTTTTTTTTTTTGTACTTCAATATAACAGGTACACCTTTTCAAATCCTGTGAACAAAGGTGTGATGCTGTGGTAACAAAAACAAAAATAAATAAATAAAATAAAAACCTTTCCCTGCAGTTGAGCTGAACAGTGCAGTAGTCAGCCAGGTGTAGCTTAGCGACAAGGAAGATATTTCAACCTCTTGTGGTGCGTGAGACCTTCTCATTACACTAACAGATTGAATAATTTAGCCTGGGTAGACTGAAAGAGGCGTTTATGACCGTTTAAAACAAATAGGATCACAGAGCCACTCCATCATACAGTGAAGCAGCATCCCCAGAGTCTGTTCAAGTCATTGTTCTCACACAGGACAGGATGAGAAGACAGACAGACAACAGATCAGTCAGTACTAATGATGGTCCTTACGCTATTTACATGTTAGACTGATGAACAAACAGGGAGTGATGCTAGAATACAGAGTAGGAAATATCAAAACAAGAAAAAATGTATGCATGGATGTAGAATGTAATGTATGTTTTGTTACCCTTATTAAAAAGCAACACAGCTTATTACTATAATTTTGATCAAATAAGAGACTTCTTTCCAAAACATAAAAAATATTTTTCCAAATTTGTGACCAGCAGTTTATATACATTCTGCATCTTAGTTTAATATAAAATCATTCAAATCATCATTGATTTTGTGAAAGTGCTACACATTTGTTTAGCTCATCACGGCTGATTACACTCAAAAGCATTCCTCATCTTCAAACTGTGTTTGAATTCCCTGACAATTGATTATCGATTAGCTGACTGTCTGAGGCAACATCCTACAGAGCTACGGCACGTGTCAGGTGCATACATGTGTAATGATATCTGTAATGGTATCTCAAGTGAAGAGCTAAAGTACAGCATGACCCTTTGACCCCATTAGCTGATGGTGTGCAATTAGGAACAAAATATCCCCTGCCCACATACTTCATAAAGCATCTACAATACATCACCACCGCCAGCTGAATCTAGACACATACTGCATGCTTTAAGAACCTTAAAAAGCATTACATTATTGTACGGCACGTTGACCTTATCGAAATAACTTATGTCCTGTGAAATATGACACCTGCACTATAGTTAGGTAACACACATCGCGCTGAAGCACTGCTCCCTTGGTAACATTTCACATGTTTGTGTGTCTATAAAAGGAAGTTAATACAAACATCAATCGTGTCACAGATGACACAAATGTCTTTTCTCTCACGTAACTGCATATAAATGGGAAAATGAAGGCAAAGGAGAAATGTACCATAACTCAGGTCAGGTCATATTACATCAGGTCAACCCACCGCTACACAAGCAATTATCAGGACATCTCAAGAACAGCTTTAAAGCGTGGCAGAGATGTTCCGCATGACATAAGATGGTGCATCGAGAGGGTTGAGCAAGAATCATTTGTCATTAAATATCAGAGAAATCAACCACACATTTGCCCCCATATTAATCTTGACAACACCGGTGAAAGTGGTAAATCTCTTGATGAAAACATGCACAGGTCACATTTCACCCCAATATTAAAAAAAAAAGAAGAAAAAAAGAAACTGAATTATATTTTGCATAAAGAAAAGTCATTTTTAAGACGACTTTTCAATTATTTTAATGACAGTTTAAGCTCAGTTGCTTATTACCATGATTTACAGTCATGGCTAAAAATATCGGCACCCTTGGTAAATATGATCAAAGAAGGCTGTAAAAATTAATCTGCATTGTTAATCCTTTTGGCGTAGCAACCGAGGGGACGGGGGTATTAGAAACATGTGATTCTGTCCCCCGCAATTTTTTGACCCACCGCCAATATTTCCATCCACGTTCTTCGATTTGTTACTTAGATTTGAGTGAACTGACATTCAGCCAATCACAAGGCGAGTCATCTCTTGGGCGCATCTGCCATGAGCTTCAAATCTCCCGTTGCTCTCGCGGTTTCATTCATTCACTTCTTTGCTTTTTGGCGGTCTGGCGTAAAATACACCCCAGAAAACGATTACGTCCTTTTTTTTTCTCCCCAGAAAACGATTACGTCCTTTTTCTATTCAGTGATCAAATCAGTGATTTGCCGTCACCTACTGGCAGTTTTATTTAAAATTTTAAAGTATCTTTTTCTGTTATTTAAATCATTTAATATTTCTATAAAAAATCAAAAAAAAAAAAAAAAATCGAAATTCAAAACCTGAAAAGGTACTTGTGTGTCGTCCTGTGCCACTTCTGTAGTACAAATTTATTTCTTAAATACTGATTTAATTTTATTGCTAACTTATTCTTAATCTATTTCTTATTCTTCTTGTTTTTATTCTGTTGTTTTAATTAGAAATGTTAAAAGCTTATATATATATATATATATATATATATATATATATATATATATATATATATATATATATATATATATATATAATTTTATTTTTGATTTGACATAAAATGTGACATACTTTTAATAAAGTTACAAAAATGCCATTACACAGGTAAAAACAAAATTCCCTGTAAATCACTTTAAGGAGTCAAATATTGCCTCTTAATGGGAAGGTTAATTTTTGATCAGAATTTTTGATTATTGATTAGAAGGTGCTCCTAAATTTTTTAAAGTAGAATTATCCGGAGTAGAATTATCTGTGAATAAGTGTTAAGAATTAAGATAAACATTATTATTCAAGTGTAGTGTAATTGAAATATTGTCCATAAAATATCTTTATTTTTACAAAAAGTATATTTTTACTTCATCAGAAAATATAGATGTCCACAGTGGTCTTAAAGTCCCAAGTCCTGAAGTTATTTTTCAAATTTTAGTATGATATCAAAAAATAGGTTCCTGCAAGCTATCATGGCACGCTTCCAAAATTGCAACTATGATGCTCTAAAACGCCAATTGGTATTCTATTTAGAATTTATTATATGAACATGAATGTACTTACTTTGTACATTATGTACATAATTTATTTTCCTTTGAGGGTCACATCACCTGACAGCTGTCCCCCCGTCCCCGTTTTGCAAGTTCTCCCACTTAGAAATCATGGAGGGGTCTGAAATTGTCATCGTGCATGTCCACTGTGAGAGACATAATCTAAAAAAAAAAATCCAGAAATCACAATGTATGATTTTTTAACTATTTATTTGTATGATACAGCTGCAAATAAGTATTTGAACACCTGTCTATCAGCTAGAATTCTGACCCTCAAAGACCTGTTAGTCTGCCTTTAAAATGTCCACCTCCACTCCATTTATTATCCTAAATTAGATGCACCTGTTTGAGGTCGTTAGCTGCATAAAGACACCTGTCCACCCCATACAATCAGTAAGAATCCAACTACTAACATGGCCAAGACCAAAGAGCTGTCCAAAGACACTAGAGACAAAATTGTACACCTCCACAAGGCTGGAAAGGCCTACGGGAAATTGCCAAGCAGCTTGGTGAAAAAGGTCCACTGTTGGAGCAATCATTAGAAAATGGAAGAAGCTAAACATGACTGTCAATCTCCCTCGGACTGGGGCTCCATGCAAGATCTCACCTCGTGGGGTCTCAATGATCCTAAGAAAGGTGAGAAATCAGCCCAGAACTACACGGGAGGAGCTGGTCAATGACCTGAAAAGAGCTGGGACCACCGTTTCCAAGGTTACTGTTGGTAATACACTAAGGCGTCATGGTTTGAAATCATGCATGGCACGGAAGGTTCCCCTGCTTAAACCAGGCCTGACTTAAGTTTGCCAATGACCATTTGGATGATCCAGAGGAGTCATGGGAGAAAGTCATGTGGTCAGATGAGACCAAAATAGAACTTTTGGTCATAATTCCACTAAACGTGTTTGGAGGAAGAAGAATGATGAGTACCATCCCAAGAACACCATCCCTACTGTGAAGCATGGGGTGGTAGCATCATCTTTGGGGTGTTTTTCTGCACATGGGACAGGCGACTGCACTGTATTAAGGAGAGGATGACCGGGGCCATGTATTGCGAGATTTTGGGGAACAACCTCCTTCCCTCAGTTAGAGCATTGAAGATGGGTCGAGGCTGGGTCTTCCAACATGACAATGACCCGAAGCACACAGCCAGGATAACCAAGGAGTGGCTCTGTAAGAAGCATATCAAGGTTCTGGCGTGGCCTAGCCAGTCTCAGACCTAAACCCAATAGAGAATCTTTGGAGGAGCTCAAACTCCGTGTTTCTCAGCGACAGGCCAGAAACCTGACTGATCTAGAGAAGATCTGTGTGGAGGTGGGCCAAAATCCCTCCTGCAGTGTGTGCAAACCTGGTGAAAAACTACAGGAAACGTTTGACCTCTGTAATTGCAAACAAAGGCTACTGTACCAAATATTAACATTGATTTTCTCAGGTGTTCAAATACTTATTTGCAGCTGTATCATACAAATAAATAGTTAAAAATCATACATTGTGATTTCTGGATTTTTTTTTAGATTATGTCTCTCACAGTGGACATGCACCTACGATGACAATTTCAGACCCCTCCATGATTTCTAAGTGGGAGAACTTGCAAAATAGCAGGGTGTTCAAATACTTATTTTCCTCACTGTATATATATATATATATATATATGAATAATGATTTTGGGGTTAAATCTGACCTGATTGACATATTGGTGAACTGTCAGTTCTTGCTTTACATTGTGCTGCTGAAGCCTTTAAAACGTGAAATGTCAAATTTCATTTTTGTAATGGACTGTGTGAGGAAGATAAAAACAAGCAAATGTGGTAACTCAATCCGTCATTCCCTGTCCCTGCATCAGGCTCCTCTACCGCCCACCTGAACGCCCCCATTCCTAGGACTGACCAAGAACACCCAGGATTCCTGCAGTCATCAATGTGACATCCTGTACCACATCATTAATATATGGGATTTCGATTAATGGAGGAATACAGGTATTCTGCAGGCTTAGTCTCTCATCTATAATCCAGTCTTCCTCACAACCTTGAATATTTCATACCGAGTCTCTTTTACTGCTGACACCAAATGATCATGCGGCCTTGTAAAATGCAGTACTGTCAAGTTCAGGACTGTGGGTCAGAGTGCAGTACAGTAAAGCTGAACACTTTCTGATCATCTGAAGCTGTCTTTATTATCAGTAATGGTCATTCACTGTCTTCTGTCACACACACTCATACAGAATCAGGAAAGGATGGAATTTGGTTTTTCAATTTTACACCCCACTACACTGGTCACACAAGCAATTTACATGTAATTTCAAATGTGCAATCATGCATCAGATGTTATTAAATCAAGTATGTCGCTGGAGCTTTGCAAATACAAACAATTCAGCAAATAAAAAAAATAAAAACATCCAACAAGCAATACATATATTGTTACATAACATGCTAACATAGTGGTTCATCTGGTATTCACACAACAGGATATGAGGATGAAAATGACACAAAAATAAAAAAGGACAAAAGTATTGTTTGGATATTTCATACAATGTGCGTAAGTACATATACAGTGTATATATATATATATATATATATATATATATATATATATGTGTGTGTGTGTGTGTGTGTGTGTGTGTGTGTGTGTGTGTGTGTGTGTGTGTGTGTGTGTGTGTGTGTGTGTGTGTGTGTGTGTGTGTGTGTGTGTGTGTGTATATATATATATATATGTATATATATGTATATATATATATATATATATATATATATATATATATATATATATATATATATATATATATATATATATATATATATATATATATATATATATATATATATATATATATATATATATATATATATATATATATATATATATATATATATATATATATATATACACACACATCCTGTACATAATGCCATATTCACTAATATCCTGGAAAATGAACAATTATGTCCATAATGCTGTATTAATTATGACAAATTAAGATTGTTTGTCATGTCACTTTTTAAGGCACCTTTTTGACCTGAATGACAAAAATGTTCAGACCATTAAGGCAACATTAAACGATCATTATCACACAACATTAAACACATAATAGAGCGTTGTCTTGCTCATCAGTGCGATTTCCTCACTGATGATGAGAGAATTATGAAGCTTGGCAAAGCTATTTACTGTAGCAGTCATGTGCAACTAACAAAACACTGAAAATTGGAAACATAAACAGACGCAAAAGAAACATATCCATGATTATATTAAAGAAAAAATTAACTCTTTGGATGTAACTATATATTTTTTTTGGTTAAAGTGAGGTTTTAAGAGGTCCAGAATGGTTGGCAAAAAAAAAAGAAGAAGAAAAAAGAAAAGAAAAACAAAAGCAAAGGAGATCTCTAATATCTCAGCTCATTCTTCTAGAAATAGAGAGAAAATGGAGAATTTTTGCAGAAGTCTACATGTTCTCAGGTGTTTCTTCTGAAAAAAAAAAAAGATTCTAGAAATTTCATGAGTTTCTCCTCTAGAGATTCATAAAACAACTGCACTGTAAATGTGCTGAGAAATAACAATATGAACTCAAAATCTCACAAAATTAAATATCCACATTCATTTCATAGTTCACAAATATACTTCAACAAGTGTCTAATTTGTGTCTATTTTTACTGTTCCTAAGAAAATTTAAATGAAAAATGTATACAACTGATACTAAAGTCTCCTGAGTTATGAAAGCACAACCTCTGATCAATAAATCTTTCCTCTTAGGGAGTGTATTGGTGTGAGACAGGACAAAAAAAAAAATCATGGACACAAGCATTCAAAAGTTTGAAGACAGATAGTAGGATAAATAATATTATTAATTTTCAGCAGCCATTATTCTAGTCTTCAGTATCACATGATCAGAAATCATTCTAATATGCTGATTTGGTGCTCAAATACTTATTATTAGCCAACAAAAAGGACCCCAAACTTTTGAACAGTAGTGGACGTGATCAATCAATATTAACTTAAAATGTCCAAAAATACATAATTATTTGCATGACATTCAAACATATGTATTGCATAGAATAGCATTAATGCAATGTATTCTTTTTTTGGAAGAGAGTGGGCTCACACAAAGTCATCCTATGACTAAATTTGTTGGTGATTTTGACCTTTGCTGGGGTCAGATATGTTGGTTAACAGCACAACAGAACAAATATTTACCACACACAAAGTCTTAGCACAATGAGAGCTAAAGCCAATAAAGCTGCCCATGCAGGGAGTAAACAGCTGAGGCTTTGTGACCATCTGTAATAACCAACAGCTAAACTTTGACGATCAACTAATGCTAAAGGAGCCGGCAGGCTTAAACAGTCCATGGGCGTGTTGAAATCCCTATGGTTAAACATGGGCAGGGAGGTAGAAAGAGAGCCAAAACTGAGATGGAATCTGAAAGTGCTTTTTTAAGGACACATCTGTAGTCCTCCCTGAGCAGCCTGGCGCTATAGTGGGATTTAAAATTATAGTGACCTTTTCTTTGCAGTGATGAATAGCACATAACTCAGTGCTGGTGTGAATGGTAACTTAATAGAGTGGAACTATTTTATGATGAGGTCTCCTCATATCTGATCAACCGCAGAAGCATCTGAGTTGAGGTGACTGCATTTTTTTCACAACCAGTCCCATCAACTTAGACATAAAAACTGTCCAAATGTCAATATTTGTGGGCAGGCTGCCCTTCATCTTGGTGTGACATGCATGGATAAACATGGACGATATATGACTGGTTGAAGTATTAATTGTCATCCTTAAAGGACATAGCAGACTATGAACCCAAGATGGCTCTTATATAACACATTATTATTTCACTTTTCCAAATCGAAAACCCTGGAAAAAAAAATATTTATTTTACAAAACACTGACACTAATAGTATAAAGTGAAATTACTTTGCTGAAAAGGGACTATTGATCTTTGCTAACAAATCTGTCTGTTTTTCTCATTTGCAATGCAATCATACATGATAAATCAGTTATGCATTATATATTTATGGCATACCCTCATGCATTTCCATGATGTGGCTTGGTAATTAAAGTTTGGTAATAAAATCATTCATCAGCAACTGGTTTTGACTCAAAGGCTCAAGTTTAAAAGTCTAACATTAATCTGCTGCTTAAAATATGGATTTTTATATGTGCGACTATGCAAGTAACAATTATTTAAGTGCTCTAAAATGAAAAAAGGACCACAAAATGTTAACAAATGAGCTAGCAGTTTGAATACAGGTTGTGGCAGATGCATTTGGCACATGCATTTCCCAGCACTTTAATTGCACTAAGAGCATATTGGCTCTCACAAAAGCTAGCAAAAATACAAATAGTAGAAATAACAAAGTGAAGGGGCATTCATTTGTCCTGTTGTAGTGAATCTGTTGGCTGGATTAGTTAAATGTTTTTATCAAATTTTTTAATCAAATAAAAGGTATAAGGATATCCAGCCATTGCATATAGCCTAAGGCCTGTTCACGCTTCTTTGAATGAAAACTTGCTGTTTGGTAAGACATAAATAACTTAAGGATAGAAGAAAAATTTAAAAACATTGTTGAATAAAAAATTTGTATCCAGCAGGGTTCAACAGACTGAAACCACATTGAAAATCTGGGATCCAAAATCAAATTTAAAATAAACAGAATATAAGTTTTAGGATTTTAAATTGAATTAAAACCCAAGCAGCATTACAACTAATCAAATACAAAATATTAGATAACTTCTAGGCCACTAATTTGTGACATGGAGCATGTGAACTAGGCCTATATAAAAAAGTAAAATTTTTTTGCATTAAAATAAATGAGAGAAAAGCAAAATATAACTATTTTCACTAGCAGTTTCAGACTTTTAAACCCCACTGTGTAGTAAAAAAAAAAAAAAATTTTAAAAGTAAAAGCATGTGGTTTTGCAGGTAAGTAGCACGTAGAATGTCCTCATTTAGGAGTGTTGATCATTATTATTGTAGTGATCTCAGCCCAGTTTGATTCTGGTGTCCTGGCCGTAGTAGCCCACCTGGAGCAGAATGGCAATGTCAATTATGATCTGTACCGCACCACAGACCACGAACTGGGTGGGGCTTTCATTGATCACGAAATACGTGGTCTTAAAGATGTCACCAGCCGTCCATAAAAGCACCATCTTTACGCTGAAAAAAAGGGAGAGAGACAGAGAAATAGAAAATTTTATTGAAACATTCAGAAATATATGAAAAGTCTCTCAGCAGTTGGAAAGATCCCACTCAGCTATAAAGCTCTGATAAATGAACCTCATTCGAAACCTTTTAAAGGCGTCACAAATACATCAGAGTAATGTATCGTACAATGTCCCATCCTCCCACTTGATAAAGTCATACATCTGTATATCTCACACATTTACAAGTCTCTGAAGTGCAATTGAGTGCAGCTTTCAGCTAAACTTAATTAAATTTAGAGGACGCAATTATTTATATAAAATTTCTATAAAATTGTGAAGGGGTGAAGAAATAGGTAGACTCCAATTATCAAACTTAAAGGGATAGTTCACACAGGAATGAAAATTACCCCATGATTTACTCACCTCAAGCAATCCTAGGTGTATATGATTTTCTTCCTTCAGACGAATACAATCGGAGTTATATTAAAAAATGTCCTGGCTCTTCCAAGCTTTATAATGGCAGTGAATGGGGGTCAAGATTTTGAAGCCCAAAAAAGTGTATCCATCCATTATAAAAAGTACTCCACACAGCTCCGGGGGGTTAACAAAGGAAATCAGCAAAGCAATGCATTTGTGTACGAAAAATATCAATATTTAAATCTTAAAAAAAAAAGTAATCTCTAGCTTCCGCTGTTGTACACGTTCATGGCATTTCAGTGGATGATGTATGAAGTAGTCATAGTGTAAGCTCCGTTGAGAATATGCTAGTCTCGCAAGAACCGTTTTGTTTACAGCAAAGGAAAACCAGTCTCCTCTGGTTTTATTAGAACACCTGACAGATCTGAAAATATTGACCCTTTTTTGCCTCCAAAACATGATTTCATTTCATAATGTTCATAAAACATGCAGATGGTTTCTCTGAGTCGTACTGTTTTTATACATTTTTAAGTTTAATATTTGGCATGTCCACCTTTTGTTCAAATAATTTTAGCCACCACTGTATATTGAAATCCTCCAACATTTCTCTTTACAAATCCTCATTTTGTACTTCTAGTTTGTGTTTTGTTTTGCTCTCTCCTCTGCACTTCCACTTATGCTTAGGCCAACGTCCTACGGCATCTGCTGGAACGCCACTCTCTCGTCATTTTATGATGGATGGATGCACTTTTTTGGGCTTCAAAATCTCGACCCCTATTCACTGCCATTATAAAGCTTGGAGGAGCCAGGACATTTTTTAAAATAACTCCAACTGTATTCGTCTGAATGAAGAAAGTTATATACACAAAGGATGGCGAGTGAGTAAATCATGGGGTAATTTTCATTTTTAAGTGAACTATCCTTAAGGTATATTATGGCTCATAGAAGCTATAAATAGATCCATTTATGCATTATATGCAGAAAATTTACATTTAAATGTCAATTTGACCTTGTGAGGTTAAGAGACGGGAGGAACAGTACATCCTGGGACACGGATCGAGCCATCTTCAGGATGCTTGGGGGATCACGAAAGCACAATATTTTATAAATGTCAATCCTTGTTCCTTTTAAAAAAGTTTAGCTGTAAAAACTTCCAAGAAGCAGCCAAGGATAGACACTGCATTCTCAGCGGTATTTATGCTGAATGAGTTCATTCATTTCTTTCAAGTGTAAAGAGGGAAAAGGTGGTCTAAAGATGAGTACAGTCTATACATCAGCTGTCACAGACAGAGAGGAATGAGCATTGGACTTTTCGTGCTCATGGCAATTGCCCCGACAAGATAAATGAGTCTTTCACACAGCGTGGGGCAGCAGAAGCAGACATCTACAGTAATGAAATGGTCCATTCTTGCTAGCTGTCTACTTGATGTTGCAAACCCACCCATCTCAACATGACATTGATTATTGTGCATTACGTTCTTCCTTATCACTATCTGTGCACTGTTCTGGTGTCACAGGAAGATTGCGAATAAGAATGTAGGAACATCTGCTGGCAGGAGATGCGATGTTCGCTAACAGCAGTGTGAAATATCATCATTTATCTGGCTCTTAGATACTTTACAGTGCTAAAATATCCTGTTATGGACACTGCCCTCGAAATGCTGATAGTTGGTGCTCTAAGCAAACTAAAAAAAAAAAGTGTCATGGAGGTGAATGAGGTGTAACAATGAACTGGAAAGGGCCAATAGGGATCCTGAAAGTTACACTTTCCATTTGAAAATCTTTTCATAAAATGGAACATTGCATAGCCGGAAATCTCCATTAAAACATCCTGCTTAATGTGCTTTGAGAGGAAACGTGTCCTCTATGTCTGATCTCAAAGTCATGCCTCTCATTCCTCTCCTCCTTCATTCGTCTTTTGCATTAGTTTACTCTAGAGACCATCTTGAAACATCATTAATGGGGATGAAACATTAATGAGGTAATTAAAGGGGGGTGGGTCATCTGTACAAGAGCGATGATAACAGTGATTCCACAATAAAAAACACTTAAAAGTTCTCCATCTTCCGCCCAGTGATCTCAAACTCTTTCAATTGTTCCCAAATATTCATGCAAACAAACACGCCCTTTCTCGCTCACAAAAAAAAAAACCCAGCTATCGTTTTCCCTGCTCCCCTTCCCCTCCGAGCCCTATATGGATTGACAGCAGATGAAAGAAATGCTCAGCAAACAGCGAGCAGCGCTTCAGGGCCTGTGAGAGAGGTAGAAGTGATTATTGCATTGATTAGCAGAACTGAGGCCACGGTTACAGCACTCCCAGTCCACACTGAACAGCCCTGCACTCAACCCTGACAAGCCTTCAATTGATCCTCTTCAACCTGACACTCATCTCTACACTGAGAGAAGCTTCTCTACTAGGCAGCTAGTGAAGAAAGAAAGAAGGAAATGACAAAGAAAGAAAGATAGAAAGAAAGAAATGACAGAAAGAAAGAAAGATTAATAGTAGCCAAAATGAAAGAAAAAACAGACAGACAGGTCAACAAACAAAATGAATGATATAGTGGTAGAATGTTACCATCATAAACAGATAAAAAGTTAAGAACAGACATACAGAGTGAGGAAAAGTGTTAGAACACAAAGAAGGACTGGAGGATAAACTGAATGATCAATAGAACCATAGAGAAAATGAAAATGAAAAAATTGGGAAAAGAACATTAGAACCACTGAGAGAACAATAGGAAGAATGATAGAAAGAACAGCAGAGTGATAAAACTCTAGAAAGAACAATACATGGAATTATATAATGCCAGATAAAAGAACAGCCTGAATGAAAGATTATATAGAATTTATAGAATGATAGAGACAAAAACAGTTAGAATGATAGTTATAGAACAATAGATAGAATAATAGAATGATGGAACAACAGAAAAATTGAAAAGATAGAATGACAAAAACAAAACATTAAACTTTTGAGAACTTTAAAATGGTTATGTATAAATATATAAACAACTACACACAGCATAGAGAGATAGATAGACAGACAGACAGCTGAAATGTTATAGAAAAATAAAACAAATATATTATTAGACAATAGACAGATAGATGGAATGATAAAGGGAGTGATAAAACAATAGTATGATTGATTGACTGATAGACAGAATGATGAATCGAGATAGAATGATAGATAGAATGACAGAACGATAGATAGGCAGAAGACATATAGAACGATAGAATGATAGCTGCAATGATGTATAGAACGACAGAAAGAACGATAGATAGACCAGCAGACAAACAGAATGGTAGTTAGAATGATACAACCCCTTCTTGTATAACTGGCCTGTTGGTCTGGTGAAGCAGACTTCATGTCGATAGTTAAAAGGTCTGTCTACTAGAGGCTAGAGACAACAGACATATAAGACGCAAGACAAGCCTACCAGGCTTCTGATGAGATTTCAGTTTTGACATTTGGCAGAGACATTTAAGAAGGGGCAACATTCTAAAGATCTGCTCCAGACAGATGTATCGACACACCGGCATCTTCCTTCACAGTCTCTCTGGTTTCTCTCTACTGAATTCACATCGATGGAGCGATAAACCGTGACCAGGACTCTCTCATAAAGACCCTCACTCACTACAAGTGTCCACAAAGGGACTGAAGAGAAACAGAAACTCGTCCTGCTTCTAGTCGCTTTTCACCTATGGAAAGACAAAGACAAGCGAAAACAAAACCTTGAGAATCCGTCAGGAAAAGCAACTGTATGAACCACTGAAGGGCTGAAGGTAAAGTAAGCTCTTCAAAACTCTGGCACATTTGAAGACGGGTGTATTCAAATGGTCGGTGAGAGAAAAGACAGGCCATCCTCAAAAAAAAGAATATGAAATATGTATGTAGATCGATCCATCCAGCTCAAACACGAGAGAGTTTACACACTTCCTAAAACAGATCAGTCTCCACCATACACACACAAAAAAAGAAAAACCACAGAAAAACGTCCAAGAGGAAAAAGTGATGGAGACATTAAAGGCCTCAAATCAAATTATGTTTCTCCACCATATGGCAACCAAACAAGCTCACACAGATCACTGTCTTACGAACAAAGCTTAGCCAATCAAAACAGTCAGAAACTACATTCAGCACAGCTGCAACGTGCTTTGGATGGAAGTAGAGTGTTCGAGTGGCCTTTAAATCAGTACGGTTGGACATTATAACATCCCCGTGATATATTTCTACTTCTGTATACACAAACCCATTAAGAGTGATGCTAATGTCATACAAATTGGCATGTCAACCAGAAAAAACGATGGTTGTCTCTTTCGTTCCCTCCAGAACGCCGGCACTCTGCTCTCTTGTATTTTTCTTGTTCCTCACCCCCCTCCTCCGCTGAGCCTTGCCCTGGAGGGAATGTGAATAATTCTGTTGCGGTACTGGTCCTGGCAAGCCGTGACTGCTAGAGGCTCCTCTAATTCAATCACACGGCTCAGTCTGATCAATGGGGACTGTGCAGGATGCTGGCGTACCTCAGCTCACCTTGGGTCATGTGTGGGGATCCACTCCAATGGCTTTTTCTTCTCTAATTAACCCAGACATGACAGCCAACAACTGTGAGGGCAACAACTCTACTGATAAAGTTCTGTATGTTTGCGTGCCTCTAAGCGATAGCAACTGAAAGATCGAAATGTGTCCAGACATACCTTGCTAATATGTGCTGAGGTGAAACATCACTTTCAGGTATCAGAAAGTCATTGCTATGTTTAGAACAGAATGCTACTATTTCTGGAGTATGAATCATGAACTCTCAATACCAAATTAGGGATGCAAAATATATTTATAACATATCAGTTATCAGCCATGATGGACAAATTCTTCGATTTATCAGTAGTGGCCCATATTGGTTATTTAAAAAATTTTTTTTTTTGTCTGTTTATAAGACTTAGATAACTCTCTCATTTAAAGGGACAGCAACACTAAAAAGTGCATTTTTCTTTTAAGAGTGCATATTGTCATGGGTTGCTGTGTACATGTACAGTAACAACAGCAGAACTATGTGCATTTGTGAATAAAATTAGTTTAGATTAGGTTTGCAATATCCACGTTTTATCGGTTATCGTCCATAAAATGGAAATAATTTAGATTGCAGCACGTCAGATTGCAGTTATTGGCTTTTATTCATCATTGTGCATCCATACACTGTATGTTTATTTTATATATGCAGGGAATAACTGAGCTACACTACCATTCAAAAACTTGGGGTCAGTAAGAATGTTTTTTAAAGAAATTAATACTTTTATTCTGCAAGGACACATTAAATTGATCAAAAGTAATGTAAAGACATAAAATAAAAAGAAAACATTGTAAATATGGTAAATAAAGATTTGCCATCATAGGAATCAATTTTTAAAATACATTAAAATAGAAACTAGTTATTTTAAATTGTAATAATATGCCACAATTTTACTGTTTTACTATATTTTTAATTAAAAAAACTAAATTGCCTTATTGAGCTTAAGAGACTTTTTTTAAAAACATTTTACTGACCCCAAAGTTGTACACTGCAAAACATATTTACATAATCAGTATTTTCACTTGGTTTGCAGTAAAATAATCTAATAAAAATGATTTACTTGCAAAGCAAAGATAAGAAGACTTGTTATTAGATATACATTGAATGCTAAAAATAAGAAAAAAGAAATGGAATAAATTAATTTAAAATATATACAAGAAAACAAGTATTAGTGTACTACATTTGACTAAATGTACAATATACAACCAGCATACAGTACATTGATTTTTAAACGTCCTTCTTGATTATTTTATTGGATTGTTATAACACTTTGCACAAAACAGGAATAAACATACAATATTGAAATTAAAAATGCAAAGTGACTGCCAAATTTAATATTCAAAGATTATCTCTAAGACAATGTAATACTTGAAAAGTTTAAAAAAGATTATCATTGCATAATGTTTCGCATATTTCAATTTTTAAACAATAGTAAGTAGAATACAGTGTATACTTTCTAGTATTCCATTCTAAACATATAGCTTGTTGGCAAGTAAGAAAAATAAATGGCATCCCTCAGTTTTGTTGACTTGTTTTAGGTTAATAAAGCATTTCTTTTACTCTGCTTGTGTCCATTTTCATGGATTTTGCTTCGCTAGCTATGATAAATGAGTTTTTGCCACCT
This sequence comes from Onychostoma macrolepis, assembly GCF_012432095.1. NCBI lineage: Eukaryota > Metazoa > Chordata > Actinopteri > Cypriniformes > Cyprinidae > Onychostoma > Onychostoma macrolepis. The sequence goes on along the minus strand of NC_081172.1, from coordinate 9,025,948 downwards.
GGGTGTATCACTGAGCACCATTTGAAGCGAATATAAGGTAGATCACATGCACAAACAGACCACAGAAAGACAAATAGCTCCCACCAGTTGTCATAACAGCAGCCACAACAAATCAGAACCGCATCTATGCTAGAGCAAGGACACTTTCCTTTCCCCAGATACCCTGTATAGCCAAGTTATATCCACTGCTTCCTTATTTTTTATAAATACGGGAAACGTTTCCTATGGGCGTGAAACTCCCAGGGGTAATCAGGGCCGATCAGGGCTCTGTGTGAGCAGCGAGGCCCATGGCGAAGCTCGGTCTCGTGGGAGAATCTGACTGCGTGTCTCTGCTTGTTAGGGAGACAGATTACGGTGCACTCGGCTTCATCAAAACAGCAGGGTCCTGATGCTAACAACGCTCTTGACTTAGCATGGAGCCTAAACCCCAGAAACTGGATTCAGCCGACATTAGAGCTGAGTGGCTCGAACTTTTTTTGTTAACTTTTTAACATTTTAGAGCTCCTGTGGAGGCGCCTGAACTGGGAGAAGTGGGAGACAACAACAGCACAGTGATGGTTGCTGTGCAATCTGAGTATTTGGGACTTATTCAATTACACTATATAGTGATTTTGAATTAAAGAAATGCATGGAAAAGCCTCTTCATTTCTGTTTCTTTTTCAATCTTACAATGCAAAGATGCTGCAGGTTATTTGTTGGATCTAATGCAGAAGTGCAATGACATGCAACAAGTGCAACTGTGATGCAACATTTAATTCAAGCAAAATCAAAGTCTAAAATCTCAGTTTACCTAAAACTTCAACACCATTTTGTTGATAATCTACCTTAGACTCATGTTGCCATTGACTTGAACCGACCCTGATGCCATTATTGCAAAAATTGCATACTGAATTATGGATGCTCTTCTGTTTTACCTTTATCTGCACATAAAATTTTGCTAAAACATAAAAAATTATGATGAATCAACGTCTAAACCATATCTTTAACATTACTGGAGCAGCTAAGTGAGTATTGGAAAATCAGAAAAGTTCAATTTACACCAAGAATAATAAATAGTTATTTATCTACTATTACATTCCTCTGTTATTTGTTCTAATTTTGGTGTGGACTACCTTATTGTCATTGAATTCAATTCTAATTATTAGAATGATTATTAAAACTTTATAGTTATAGTTATCAGTATCAGTCTTGGTGTGAATGGCCCTTTACTCCAACAACCTGCATCAAGGTCTTTGCTTGCATCAGACAAGATGTTTTAAAATGAGGATAATGAGTGTGAGTCTGTGTTTGAGACTATGCTGTAGGAGAAAAAGGGGTTTACAGGGTGAGACTCCATGTATGCTGGTTCATTAAGTCTCTATAATTAGAACCATCATCAAAGAGTCCACACCAAGGCTAAAGACGATAGCCATATGAAATATAATTCACACTGAATGTGGTTGTCAGATACGCACACACGATAGCGTGAGAAAAAAAAAGAAAAAATCTTAGATAAAATAGGTTGAGCTCCTTTTGCTCACATGTGTCAACAGAGCCCCCAGGGTACAAAATCTGAAATGAAAACGATCAGGAATCAATTTCTGTAAAAATACAAATGTGAACACACTAAAAAAAGCCCCTGTCAAGAATTCTGAAGGCCTTTCAGAACTTGAAAAATGGGGTAAAGCCTCATGGGAGAAGGGAGTCAGCGTGTTGCTGGATACCAGGTCCATTAATGTCAGTCACAGTCTAAGACACACATTGCCCTGCTGTTCCTCACTTCATCCTGTTCTTACATCTGTGTTTCCACCAGAGCAACATGAATTTAAACAGCAGCAGAGGTGGACACAGAATCAACGAGAAGTTCAAACGAGGAGAAAGAAGGTCAAAAAGAGATGGGAGCTTTCAGAGAATAACAAGGGGAGATGGGCCATTTAAACCCTTCAGGTTCAATAAATGTCTGGCTCAAGGGCACAGCGTTGGACCCTCCCAGCTTCACTGGCCCATATTAAGGACAGCAGGATGGTATGGATGGTTGCTCTTGTTAAAGACAGTACTGCATGTGTCATTGGTAGAGGTACTGATGTGGAGTCTATCACAACACCTCATAAAACTCACTCTACAAGGGCACAGCAACACAAAAACAAGCTCTGCTCCACAACCTAGTGAGCTGCAAAGCTAGACGGCATTTTACAACCAAAAAAAAAAAAAAAAAGTGCCATGGTCATGGTTTGAAAATTACTTTTGTATAACATAACCAGATCCATATATATGGATAGCAAACTTGCTCGGTAGCACACCCGGTAGAGCATAACACTCGGATAAGGGTACTGTGAAACAAGAGTCAAGATAAAATACTTGTAGAAGCAAGCTAAAATGGCATGGTTGTTCCGGCAAATGTGTTTTTATCTAAGTTAGGTTTAGTGTACATGGTACATTATTTTCAAACGTGATAGAATCCTTTAAGTCAATGCAATAAAACATTACCAGTTTCATATTTATCTTTTTTAGAAACACCTACTAGTCTGTTAACTTGCAAGAAGCAAATATAATATTGCAGAAATGTTGCCACAGGCATGTTTTTCCAAAAGGGCAGGGTTGGAATTTTAAGACAATATTGTTAAAATTTTAACATACATTAAAGAAGTATTGACAATTCTGTCACCATTTCCACACCATCATTTCGTTCTAAACCTGTATGCCTTTTTCTTCACTGAAACATATGTTTGAAAAATGTTGCCACTGGTCTTTTCTATTCAGTGAAAGCATATAGGCAAATATCCCAAAGCATAGTATGCTGCCTTCTAAGGTAGCTCACAAGAGTTTAATTTGTAACACTCTACATTGACAGTAACATTTCTCATGTGAACACTTAACCCACATTTGATTTCAACAGTTTGCTGTTAGCATGTTGCTTCAATAAGCATAAAATTACCTAGCACATACAAATGTTGGATAAAATAGTTAATCTGTGAATTACATTTACCTAATTTCAACTTTTATAATCAATTCAATTAAAACAAAATGGCACTAAATGAATTATATTTACATATAATCAACATACTAGGTTTTGGAATGGAGCCTTAATGACCAGGGGCTGTCAAGCTCCCCAAAGTGCCATAAAATAGTCTATAAAACCTGTTTATTATATTTTGAGTCTTCTGAATTCAAACGTTAATTTTGTATGAAGAACAAATAAAAAAATTTAAATTATTCATTATCTGCAGAAGCTCTCAAATCTTATTCACACATCTGTATACTGAAACTAAAATCACAGACAGATCACAAATGCAATATGTAGAACCTGAATTCATTGAGCAAATTATTATTATTATTTTTTTTATATATATTATTTGTAGTAGTTTCTGCACATTTAATCATTTTAGACAAAATCCCAAAAAGTTTGTGTGGAGCCTTGTCAGGTTTAAAGGTTCACTACATATTTATATGAACACAATATACTGTATTCACAAACACTGCAGTGCTGTCTTGGTGACAGATATTTTCCACTCATAGATGTTGAAGGATGGCTTTAAATATACTCTCTGAACTATGTCTCCAAAGACTTCGCAATAATAATAAATTCACTCGTATACGCAAAGAAACACAGATGTCATTGCAGTGATCGGTCGAAGGCCGTCAATGCCTGCAGACACTCTGAAATCACATCAAGGGCAAAGGCATTACACACTACATGCTACATGCAGTGACACATTCATTGTGTTCATAAAAAGATGGATTTCCGGAGAAATGCCATTTACATTAGCTTCCATTTTCCCTCTCTCAGCCTAAACTGTGCTCACAATGTTTAATTTGGCTCATAAAGGGGAGCCTGGAGCGTGTGTCACACCCAGTTCTGTGGAGCAGACCATGAGATGAAGGGCTTTTTCTTTTTCTTTTTTTAAATAAAAAGAGGGGAAAAGAGCTGGCTTCAGCTGAAGTGAGCTGATATTGAGCTGTGATTATTATGCTGACTGAAGCCTGAGGCTAAAGATATTAGCTTTACTCTAAATTCTCTCTGGTGCTCATTCCGAGTTTTTTTTTTTCTTTTTTTCAAAAAGTACCAGTAAGGTCAACTTTCTTTCACCAAGGAGTCTTCGGATTCGAGCAGAGTGGGCTATAACATAAATTAACAAGCTCATTAGCTGTCTAAAATTAATTATCATCATTACGTTCCTTTAATGAGTGATGTCTCGGGTGAAGCATGTCCTGCAAACAATTACCGTGTGTGAATTTAACCTTCTCACCATCTACCTGTCATGGCTCATGCGACACACATTATGGCAACAATGAGCAAAAACTACTACAAGAGGTTGTGAGGCATAGGCTGTATATTTTGAATGCTACATGGAAAGTAACATACATGGACATACTATTTTTTGTCTAATTAAACTAAATCTAAAACACTGATAACTAAAATCAGCTGTTTTAAATGCTACAGTTGCTACAATTTAAGGAATAGTTCAGCCAAAAATGAAAAATTGCTAAATAAATTGTTTACACTGATGTCATCCAAGATGAGTTTGTTTCTTAATCAGAACAAATTTGGAGAAATTTAGCATTACACCACTTGCTCACCAATGGATCCTCTGCAGTAAATGGGTGCTTATAAAACATGTTTATAAGAAACAAAAATCGTCATTTGTTTATTATAAAAATGCAGTTTTTCACTTCACAAAACATTCATTGATTAAATATATAGGGTCGTGTGGCTTACTTATGGATTATTGTGATATTTTTAGCCATTTTGGACTCTCATTCTGACGGCACCCATTCACTGCAGAGGATCCATTGGTGAGATTGTGATGTAATGATATATTTCTCCAAATATGTTCTGATGAAGAAACAAACTCATCTACATCTTTGATGGCCTGATGTTCATTTTTGGGTGAAATGTTTCTTTTAGCATCATAACTTTATAATGCACGTATTGAAAAATATTTATAATTAAAATTATTTTCAGATTCATTTGGGACAGAGCTGTTTTTAAATGATAATTAAATGATAAGTGTTTTTAAAGAACAACTTCACCTTTGCTGTAATATAATGCTCACTTAATCTAAATGCAAATGTAAAAACATGGGAAATGAGCATGAACAATTAAATAACCAATAGTGATAAACTACCTCTAACATCAGCTGACAAATTGGATATGGTATGGTATATTGGATATACGATATGGTACTGATATGTTGTGCATCCTTAGAGTCAACATTACCTAAACAGAATTTTTACACTAAACCTGTTACAATGAATTTTGGGATTGCATTTTCTGCTTGGTAAGATTTTGAATGCAACATTTTGATGTAATGTAATGCCCAAATTAAACATATTATTAAAAGATCAATAGGGTCTTGTTTACCTCATGCCTCGGGTGGAGAGGTTGTTGTAGTTCTGCAGCAGCTGAGGCAGTCCCAACATGGCTTCAAACATTACAGCCAAAGAGCCCAGGGCCTCCACAAATAGGACCCAGTCCAGAAAGAGGAACGTAATGAAAGCACACAGCAGCGTGAAGGCAAAGCAGAACATCAGATAGTCCTCAAAAGAACTCCAGCTCCAGAAATACCGAAGGTCCAAATCTGTAGGAGAGACAAAGAAAGAACGATAAAAAGGATTATAAAAATATTTCATATACATCTCCAAGCATCTCTCTATAACACTACCCAAGAAAATAAGAAAGGGAAACTTTAAAGCATTTTATTATTAGTATGCATATCACAATGCTCAACACCTCACACAAACTCTCTCACTCTATATGAAAAGTTAAATGAGCTTTGAAACCTGTGTGCCTTTTTCTGAAAATCTCCATTATATAAAGAAACCCATTTACGACAACTCAACATTTCATTTACAATTTTCCTGCGAGCCATGAAATAAATGACCAGGCTCTCCAGGGGAACACAGCCAAACATTCAGCAGGGAGGATTAAGCACTTGCATAAAATAATAACAAAAGCACAACTGCACTCCAGTCAGCAGAAAAGAAACCATGCACATATGGATATATATAAAAAGTTTGGGGTCAGTAAAGTTTTGTTTTCTTGGAAAAGAAACATTTAATACTTAAGTAATGGCTGCTGAAAATGCAGATTTGCCATAACATTAAAACAAATATACATATACATATACATATATATATATATATATATATATATATATATATATATATATATTAAAGTGTATTAACAATTGCACGGTTTTTGAATGTATTTTTGCTCAAATACGTGCAGCCTTGGTGAGCATAAGACTATTCTTTCAAAAACAAAAAATATTTCTTTGTATAAAATATGTACAGAGATTATAGCACAAAATAATAAATTTAAGAAAAATGGAAATCATTAAAATATTTTGGTAACACTTGAAGCCTTCATGTATAATGCGGTATTCATAATGTATGCTGTAATGAATTATCTTTTCATAAATATTTGTAACTAAAGTTAAAAAGCTGTGCAATATTAGCAGATTCCTTGTTACATCTGAAATTAGTTGTTTGTAATGTGTTTTTACTTTCTAAATGTGAAACAATGAATAGGTAAGTACTATATTGTTTTATAACTTATCATTACTCATGAAATCATGCAACGAAGGTGCATTACGAAGCATAATTAATGCATTAAAAATGTGTTATATAAAAGTATATTAATGTCAAAATGGAAATTAATGGCAAATGTGGTACATGTTTTGTCCGGTCTCTTAAGAATCAGTGAAGAGACAAACAAGTAAGACACAGGATTGTGAAGACAGCTTCTTTGTCACATTGGTCATCTCTACATTAGTGATCATGAACCATGTGAGACATCCTGACATGATCAACGAGTACCTGTCTCTAGCCCAAACTGATGGCACAGGATCCTGAAATGAGCTGACATCAGCTCCAGAGAATTGATAGCTAAATAATAGCCCTATTTGTTACAGCTCTGACTGGAGTGTCGCGTTCAGCAGCAGAGAGCCCGCAGACCACACGTTGTCATTTAGTAGGTTTTATGTTCTGATTTCTTGCATGCGTCTACCTGACAGGCACCAGCACTGTAGTGTGGCCGCCGTGCCATCCGCTGTCAGGAAACATTTGCATGACTGTGTGGTAAAGCATGGGGTGAGACGTCTCGATCTGTGTTTGTGTGATTAATGCACCGTATTATCAGAAAACTCACGGCTTGAAATTGGAGAACAGATAGGATCAGGAATGAAAAAGCCTCAGAAATCACATAAACGGTAAGTGCTAAGTTAGGAAGGAAAAGAAAAAATGTGAACGGCCTCTTCCTGACAATATGAAAGTATAGTTTCCATGAATTCATGTGATATCGGTCCAAAATTAGCTGTGGTATCACTGTATGTGGTAATAAAAGTAGATTTCGGTCCATGTACAAATATAATTTACCTTTTTTTGTGATAAACAGCAGATATTATTTGTATCACTCAAAAAAAAATTTTTTAATTAGATGATGAAATCACAGTTTCTACTGTTTTCAACATTCATAGTAAGAAATATTTCTTGTGCACTAAAGCAGCATATCAGAATGATTAGTGAAGGATAATATGACACTAAAGACATCACAGAAACAAATGACATTTTAAAACGGATTTTAAACAATATTACAGTTTTTACTGTATTTTTGATCAAATAAATGCAGCCTTGGTGAACAAAAGACACTCTTTCAAACTCTTAATGGTGGTGTAATTGTGTATTATGTTACCATTCTGAAAGTGACACGCATAACTGTTGACTAATTAATTTGGGACCCTGCATTTGATCCTAGAACAACCTGAGGTTAAATGTCTTTCTCAAAGGCACATCGGTGCTAGATCACTGAAAGCTCCAGGATCAAACCAGTTGCTTTCTGGAAACCATTTCTGAAAATTAGACACTAAACACACTATGCAAATTCAGCTACAAACGAAACACAAATGCACAGCACATTCATTTGGTGTACAAGACAAACATTGACACTTAATTTGTAATAAGCACCATTAAATAAAACGCTCTAACTCTGCATTATTCATCTGGGTGCAGAATGCATAAAAATATATTCATAGTTCATAAATCCCACACCTTCAGAACAAATAGCTAAGTATTCAAATGCACCACATCCCACATTGTAAATGATACCTCAAATCATATGGGTTGTGCTATTATTTTTCTAAAGAAATGAACCGACAGTCAATAAAACAGGCAAAAAAAAAAAAAAAAATCCAGCAGATTGACACTGAACTATTCATCCAAACCATAATTTGGGACAAGATCATCTTTTTTGACCAGCAAACCCCCAGAACACTCTAGAAACAGTTTATAAAATGCCATCATCCTTCATCCAGGCTGATGTGCAAGCTATAACCCGTCATGCTCCAGAACGTCTTGTTCTCCACTAGCGGCATTCAGAATGAAACGGTCACACTTCAAAACGAAAGATATAGAGAATAACCTTTTCTTCTCAGATGTCTACAGATCAAACATGTCAATTACTAACATAGCACCTCAAAGTCAGAAGTCTGCCTTAACCTTTGTGTGTCTTGTAGATGTAAACATATCTGTAGTCTCAACCTACATCAAGATGTGAGGCCAATAACGCAGGTTTTAGTTTCCTACTGCTTCATGAGCCACTTCAATCTCAGCCCAAAAACAAAACACAAAAAAAAATCAAGCCAGAGGAATCTTGGATGAGACTAACAACTAATAAGAAGGCCCATCCAAATAAACCATTTCTTCCGCTTCTCTCACAGTAGCTGTGTTCCCAAGATCTGCAGCCTGATGAGCCCTTTCTCATGTTATGTTCATGCCTGGATGAAGGCCAAGGGCCCTATTGGCAGATGTTTGTCCAGGCTCTGTAATTTTTCTGGGCTCTGCCCATCAGCTGCACCCTCAAAGCCATTCAAGGCCATGTTCAAGTTTTGCAGAATCCTATGAGTGTTTATTTATACACCAATTCATTTTGCATGCATAATCATGCATATTTATTTGCAGATGCACATGCCTCTGGTATGATATGAATGCTTAATTATGTGTTGCCATAAACAGTCAATGCAAGATACGAGAAAATGCTAGAAAAAAAAAAAATGTTTTATATTTTTATGCATGTATTTTACACACACTGTGAATATACACAAAAACATATGCATATTCAAATCTGATCTTTACATTGAACCTAAAGTCTGATATCTACAAATTGTACTATAAAAAAGATGACGACTAGCGGGCTATTCCTGATATTCCAGAATTTTTCATTGTAGCATCATCACTTATCAGCCAATATTCAATATTTAATTTTGATGTTTGTGATTCATTTTAAAAATATACCAAATTATTATCTGCTTATTGTTATCAGGCAGAATTTTAATCCTGATGCATCCAAAATCATAAATTACATCCCCTCCCTAGAAATGACTAAATTTAGGACTGTGTTGAAGTTAGGAAAACAGACTGATGAGATTTTTAATGTGCTGGGAAGGATCGTTCTGATCTCTCTGCCAATGTGTGGACGCTATCTATGGTGGCTTCAGTAGGTTTCTGGGTTTTGAGAACACTAAAATTAAAGGCATGCTGAAGAACAGATGTCCAGAACTGTTGAATAATTCATAAAGCTGATAACATGTTCAAATATAGCCATGTTTAGCTCACACATACACTTTAGTCTATCAATAACCTACAGAAGTCTTAACTCCACCTCCTCCTTTGAATAGTCAGCACAGTCAGTACATTTTCTTTTTGACCGACATAATCACAACTACTAAAACCTGATGCACTTCATGAATATTTATACAATTCGGTGATACTACTGTGCATTGATGCTTACTTAGTATGCATGCGTTCAACATATTTTCTGTCAAGTGTGACGGTTCTATTTACATTAAGCAGTTCTTTCTCTCACACACACACACACACACACAGTTTATCCATGATAAGCAGTATGAAAGTCCTAATGAACCTTCTCATTCGGTGTCTTTTTGACTGACAAAACTACTCTGAGCTGATCCACTCAATGAATATTCATGCAATAAAGTGATACGCACACCACTTTGCAATGGATTTCATGCATGCGTACCCACAGCATGTGCTTATTTCCTGTCAAGTGTGACCAGTCTCCATTTGGAGCACACTGAATATTAATTAGAAACCTTGTGGGTTAATTAGTGAAGCAGTTTATCAAGAAAAAGTGCTTTTTAACATGCATGTGTTGTATTTGTCAGATGTTTTGATGGGAATTTGAGGAAACATCTGGAACAGGCACCGAGCAAGTCCCACTCCCACGCCTCGACCTGAATGTCTCTACAACCTACAAGCACCCTTGGTGAGCTCTGACAGCCCTGATGCAACTTTAGAGCAATACATCATTGAGAGATAGTTAGAAGGTGGTTGAGAAAACTATGATGGTGTGATGGGCAGCCTCAAGGTTTGCCCTTGGCTGGCTAACATTTTGTGTTGGAAACAGGTAATCAATTAAGATTCAAGACTTTAAATTAGATGAAAACAGATAATTAGGTAGGGGATCAGGAGGGGTAATTAAGCAGCTGACCCCAAGGGGAGTGACTAGAACAGCATTTGCTGGGAAAACACTTCAGCATCTAGAGGTGGTGATGCCGGAGAGATGTCATTAGGGGTTTGAATGCCTGACAATACAAAGTCGAATGATTAATTTAACCTTAGTAATTCACGGCACTACAGAGTGACCTTCTGTGATCCACGAAGGTCGATGTGCTTCTCTCACAAAGCATCCTTGGGCCACTGAGGGTGGTGACTCATGCAGATTAACTTCTTCAGACAATCATCACCTATAACCTTCAGCATGGGAACTCTATTGCAACACCCAGAACAAAACTAGAATATACTGCACTCACAGCAGAGAAAAATGACTCTTGGTAGCCATCAGCAATGCTGGAAAATGTTTCGAAATAAAAGAGCTGTTTTAGCTGATTGGGACATCATTCAATGGTAGTGTTATAACTCATGAATATTATGAATATTAATTAGGACAGTGGCCTTTAAGGCCGTTTTCAAATCAGGTCCTCCACAAATTAAACCACCAGAGAAAATAAAATAAAATTAGGAATCAAAGTTAAAGTATGCATGTACACACACACACACACACACATATATACATATATATATATATATATATATACACACACACACACACAGTTGCGCTCAAAATTATTCATACCCTTGATAAATATGATCAAAGGCAGCTGTGAAAATAAATCTGTATCATTAATCCTTTTGAATGTTTTTCTCTAATACACATTGGCCACAATTAATCATACCCTACTTTTTGCAACCTCCTTTTTCCAAGATATCAGCTCTGAGTCTTCACCTATAATTCTTGATAAGTTTGGATAACACCTGACAAGAGATCAGAGACCATTCCTTCATACAGAGTCACTCCAGATCCTTCAGATTCACAGCTCCATGTTAGTACTTCTCTTCAGTTCACCCCACTCATTTTCTGTAGGGTTAAGGTCAGGGAACTGGGACGGCCATAGCAGAAGCTTGGTTTTGTTCTCAGTGGCCCATTTTTTTGTTTTGATTTTGATGTTTGTTTGTGGATCATTGTCCTGTTGGAGGATCCAACCACAGCCCATCGTAAGGTTTCTAGCATGGACAGTCAGTTTTTAATTTTTTATCTGTTGGTAGTTGATAGAATCTTTAGAATCACAATGCAATGTATGATTCAAAATATGGGTAAAACACCTGTAAAAACAAAATTTCTGTTATATTTCTGCTATGAATCAAATAAGCAAGTTTGTGATTGATCATGTTATGCTGAAGTAACATAGATCATCAGGTTTCAACCAAAATGTAAATTTTTCAGTTAAACCTTTAAGAGCTTTAAATTGGTTATGTATAAATATACAAACAACTACACACACACACACACCTATCTATCTGTCTGTCAGTCTATCTATCTTACATACAGATAGATAGTTTTGAAAAATACAGTAAACAATCAGAAATAGAAATATTGCAAACTTAATTTTACATCTCCAATATGTAACGGCAACAATTTAATATTTAATAATGATTTTGCAACATTAAAACCAACTAAATTGAAGTTTAGTTTTACAGTGTTTTTAGATGAATGTATTTCAACTATATTTTTTAGTAAACAAAAAAAAATTCTGTTAGGTACACCAGATTTTTAGCTATTAGGTCAGGCTTTGTTGGTTGTAAACTAGCCGTATATAAGAAGGCCTCACTACCTCATCAGAGAGCACGTACACTAGGGATTATCAGTCATTTAAAACAGCTTATCTTCCGCTCAGCTCCCTTGTTGATGGTGTGTACTGGTCGATGTTTAAAGCCATTATTGAACAGAGGCCTGATTTATTTATTTTTTATTTTTTGGTCTATCTCTCCTTATCACACTTCTCCTCTGTCCAGCTGCTTTGCCACTGATGGACATCCAGATCACCTTCACACCGGTGTGTGCATGCGCGCGTGTGCGTATGTGTCTGGATTATCCTACAAAATCTTAATCGTTCTCTGTGATAAATCTAAGTGGCCATAAAATGAGAGGGGAAAGGAGAGATTAGGTGTTTAAGGGTAAAAGCATTCTCTCAGACTGACTATTCTGTTTGAGTTCAGCAGTCATGCTCGACCATTCTCTAACCTCAGGCAAAGGCATCGAGATCACTTTGCCAAAGCAATTCACTTCATGTCCACCTGTGCATTCAGTCATCTTCCTGCTAAACGCGGTGAGGGCAGGTGGCCTTGGAGGGAGGGCTCATGCAGAAGCTCTATCACTTTACCCAGCTGTGCTGAGGGCACACAATTTTAACTACAGTCACGGCCCCTGAGCTTGCAACAAACACACAGATGTTTATAAAGCAAAGAGGTTAACCAATCATAACCTTCAGAAATTAAGCTGTGAATTAGGGAGGCACAGCAAAGTACCATATTGGTTATGTGTGATAGTATCAGTTAATATAGATTTTATATTGCGGCCAGTATTAGATATTTAATTTTGCATGCTTTCCCCAATTTCTTCTTTGTCATGATCAAGTGGTCACTTACATCTAATCTTAAAAAAACACTAATAATTTCATAACATTACGTAGACATAAAATGCAGTATTTTAATTATTTAATAAACTTTAAAAAATACTAATGATCAGTGTTATTTTAGTACCATTAAGTAGTACCGTTTAGTACCGCAAAATACTATTATATGTTGTATTAATATTTTGAATACATTTTTAAATGCATTTTCTGTCCTCATCTTAAAGTTAAAGAAGTTTAGTTGTGTTTTTGTAATTTTCTTTCTTTTTAAACTCACTTAAAATGATAAATGCTGAATTTTTTTAATTATTTTATTTCAGTTAACATTTATTTCATTTCAAGTAATGAAAATATTTTATGGTTTTAGTTTTAGTTAATTACAATAACACTGCAAATGGTTAAAAATGCTAAAGATTACATTTAAAAGAATTATGCTATTAACAAATCTTGAAATTACTTTTATATATTTTATATCATAATGTTGTGATGCCTAAATATACTTGTAGCATTTAAAATAAGTTATTTTAGTTATTATTTTTTACATTTTGTTTAGAAAGATAATATAGAATTTTATTAGGTTCTCTGCCATAACACAGAAATAATTATCGGTTTGGTTGCATGAGGCCAGGATTTTAAAACCATGCATCCCTATATTTATTGATTGTGACCCAACCAATTATAATTTTCAAAGTTAACTAATTAAAAAAAAAGTTTTAGTACATAAAAAAGTGTATTGGAGTCTGTTTGACAATTTCAGTCATTTTACTTAAACAATTGCTTAATTCAGTGTGTAGTGTAGTGTCTTTGTAATTATTTACTTTATGAAATTTATTAGCAATTTCTGATTGAATTGGAAAAAAGATGTGGGATTTAATTTGAAACAGTGCATGTGAACGCCACTTAAGAAAGGTGTCTGAACAACAGGTTAGCTGAACTTGAACCTAACCTATTCAGGGATACCTTAAGAATAATTAGTCAACTAGTCTAATATGAAGTTTTGCTTTAATTCGTAGGGTACATAGAACTTAAGTCAACCAATAAGTGGGCCACCGTCCATTGCAAGAGATGTGTAAGATCATTGAAAAGCAATTAAGTAACTCTAAACTCAAGTGTCCCCACTACCACATCAATGTCAAGTGATGGACTCTCTGCTACAGTATATAATGAAATCTTACCCTCACTGCTTTCCTCTCGGCCTGTCAGAGATTACCCAGCAAAAACACACTGGACAGCTTGTCAGCACTGGCCAGTATTTCATCAGGGATTCTGGAGTTACGAGGCAGCATTAGGCATGCAGGAGAAGAAGAGAAAGGCTAGATGAGAGAGAGAGAGAGGAGAGCACTAAAAGCAACTCTGATACGAGTTACATAAGACTACGCAAGACACTGACAGTGAGTCAAGGACACAGCATAAAGAACACACACACACACACACACACACACACTCACAGACGCTGCAGGAGGGATTCCCCAAACAACAAGGC